>NC_141060.1:26369757-26922257 GCF_041138505.1 Cibotium barometz
TAGACAAGTGCTTCCTGAATCACAACTGACTGGAGGAAGCAAAGGAACCACGTGTCAGGATTGAATTAGACAGGAATCAATAGACAGCTAGTTTGACATGATCAGCAGGGTACTGAAGTAAATTATTTGAGGATTGTTGGATCTGAAGGAGAATCTGGGAGTCTAGAGGACAAGGAGCTGCCTGAAAGTGTGAATAAGTCACCTGGAATTAGACAATCAAAGAAGGTTAGCTGAGGTGTTGGGGCTAAAGATCTGGATTTTTTAGAGTCATAACTAACCCAGGCGGACATCTTTGTGAGTCAGTTAATTCAAGTTGAGAGGGGTTAGGTATCCAAATCAAGAGCTATTAGGTTCAGGTGTCCAGAGCTGCAAAGTCCATGAGCTGAAGAGAGGCAAGACAAGACCTTCAGTTTTTGTGTTTGTTTGGTGCTTGGGGTTGGTGTCTTGTATACCTGATCTCATCTTGTCTTCCTATAGTGCTAGCTAGTTATAGCTAGTGCGAGAGTTGAAAAATCTCTCAATGCATATACAAGTCACTTGGTAAGAACAGTTTCCCATTTCCAACCAACCCTAAAATCTAAAGGGCAACCCTCAACGGCTCATATCGGACCTCCATCTCCTTTGTAAGGGCTTTACATATTACCCATGCACGTTGTGGTGGGTTGGTTAAGGGAAAACATCAGAACTGACCCAGGTGGACATCTTTGTGAGTCAGTTAATTCAAGTTGACAGGGTTTAGGTATCCGAATAAGGAACTATCAGGTTCAGGTGTTTAGAGCTACAAAGTCCACTGAGCTAAAGAGAAGCAAGCCAAGAACTTTAGTTTTTGTGTTTGTTTGTTTGGTGTTTGTTGTTGGTTTCTTGTATCCCTGATATCATCTTGCACTTTCTATAGTGCTAGCTAGTTATAGCTAGTGTGAGAGTTGAAAAAGCTATCAATGCATATACAAGCCACTTGGCAAGAACACTCAATAGCTCATATCGGACCTCCATTTCCTTTGTAAGGGCTTTACATATTACCCATGTACGTTGTGGTGGGTTGGTTAAGGGAAAACATCGAGAATACATATGTCCTAGGTTTGATCCTTGCCCACCACACCTGCGAGGTATAAGCCTGAAATGGTATTTCTATAGTACCCTCTCCTACAATAATACAACACTTTCAAAATAAATATATATTTTAAAAAAGGCTACTTTGATTTATTTTCAAAACCTTGCCACTTTTTTAAAGGCAAATTATTTTATACCAAAGGATAAACCCCCTTTGGAAGGATACTTCAAAGTCCTTCACAATTCCCAGTGGACTCACCCCCGCCCCTCCCATCCCTCCGAAGGGAGGGTGTGATTAAAGTAACAATCCTCACATTTAAAAAAAAGATAGGATATACCCCATGTGAAATGATATTGCAACCTTTACATTCTAGCACTACTTGCACCCACTTTGCTAGGGAGATATACAAAATTAGTTCCAAAACTTATCTACTTCTAGGTAGGTGTCTCCTTCCATTTACTTGTGTTCTTAGCTAAGGGCGGCATCAAGGTTTGTGAGACTCCATATAACTGGCTTTAAGATATTGCACGATTAAAATACATCCATACAATTCAAGCCACATTGTTTCCAAATATTTGAAACATCATAAAATGTAAGGCATTTCTTTATTCATTTTGCAGGGATATTTTTGGACCCAACTCACATATTGTATATAGTTTTTGCATGGTGTTGCTTGAAGTGTGGTGACTGCTAGGCTGCCTTTTCAAGGTGCACAAGATAAGAATATCTCTTGCACAAGGTGACACTATTTTGAAAAGATAATTTTCCAAACCATAATCATCTTATTGGACACCACATGTGTCAGGGAATCTACGCTTCTATAGGAGCTCGTTTCACTTCCAAGATCCACTAGGATCAAGAGATTCCTACCCAAGTCTCCCATCATCATAATGGTAACCTATCTCAAGATTTCAAAGAATTTGAATGCTACAAAAATCCCACAAAATTGTACAACACATACTTCCGCAGATGTAAAACATGTATCGCAGAGTGACATGCAATGAACTACTACCACTAGGGTCCTGTCTCAACTCTGTGCAAAGAGCATAAATCACGGTGATAATATTGCATGTATATTTGGGGGAGATAACTTTGGTAGTTCAGATATGATGAGATAATGCCAAAATATTATGCACTTGAATATAAGGATGAAGATTTGTTGGCATGATTTTGAGGAATCACGGGCGTGATTTCTCAAAAAATCATGGCCATAAGAATTAATGCAACACAACAAATGATTGTAGAATATGCATGTGGAGTGTAATTTGAAAGCAATTGGCATGATTTTAATTTAGACACATAATGGCAACCATGATTAACTAATCACATGACATTGACATGATTTTTGATGATGTGACAAAAATCATGGTGACACAAATCTTTGAATCATTAAATATGTTACATTTTTGTTGACATAGTAGGCTTTCATAAGGAGAATATGTGACCTACGGTTGACATTTGAAGCATTTTTGGGGACGTGATTTGGGGAATCACGATCGTGTGTCTATAGGTGGCATAGGCATGATTTGAAAATCACACCAACTTAGCCTTATGTTTTTTTTCATTTTGATGATGTACATAGCATGTGCAACATCCTTGTATGTGCAAATGATTGAGCTAGGTGAATCTTTGTGGCGTGATTATATTGATCATCACGACCATGACTACAAATCACCGTGTGATTCTTGTGTGGCATGACTATAAAATCATGGTGATCAAAGTTGATGTTTTTGGTGATGTTGATGCTCCTTTGCACTCTGTGATGCTTATGCTTCATCTTTGACACCATCCTTTAACGGTTTGTTGAGATTTGAATGGCACGACTTTTGCTAACGTGGGACATAAAATGACTTTTGCTAGTGCGGCACATGGCATGACTTTTGCTAATGCATCACACACGGCATGACTTTTGCTAACAACATGACTTTTGAATCACGACTATGATTGAGCTAGGTGATTCTTTGTGGCGTGATTATTGATCACGGCCATGACTGCAAATCATGGCGTGATTCCTATGTGGCATGACTATAAAATCATGGTGATCAAAGTTGATGTTTTTGGTGGTGTTGATGCTCCTTTACATTCTATGATGCTTACGCTTCATCATTGACACCATCCTTTGACAATTTATTGAGCTTTGAATGTTATGACTTTTGCTAACGTGGCACACAGCATAACTTTTGCTAATGCGGCACACATGGCATGCCTTTTGAATCACAACTATAAATTTTACAGAATCACGATGCTGAAAACTCTTGGAATCATTGTCTATCTTTTGTCATTTGACCCTTGAAGTATTTTATTACTAGGAGTTGAACACCCATGAGTCCAATCTGACCCTTTATGCTGATCTTTCTTCTTGGCAACATCCATTTGGCTATTGATGAAGTCTTTGACATGTGCACTCCTTCCGATCATGATTCACCAGATTGTGTTTGTGGTAGGTTCTTGTGGCATTCTACCTTGGCAGAGGTAGTAGTTCTTGTGGCTCCCTGGCATTTGTTTTTCCACCATGTGAGCAACAGGTTCTTATTTGTACCTCTATTTTTAGGAGAAAAGGTTCTTGTGTCAGCCACCACTGAGCTTCTACAACATTAGCTATTGGTTCAAAGAGTGAGTTCATGTAGATGATCCATCTCCAATTGCATCCCTTCATTGGATGAAGTGATAGGAAATTCCTCCCGGTGCGAGAAAGTAGAGTTTTCCATGTGGTAGGTTGTTTTTGCTTTGGTCTCCACACCGTATAATTATTTTGGGCTCCTTGAGTTAAATTTGATGATGAAACGTGATTGATCTTAGATAGCTTTAGGCACCCATATGATGGTATTTCTCTCATAGTATCCCTGAGCCTAAAATAGGTATGTGGATACCCATCTTTGATGAATCCTTGGGTATCCATAATACCTTGGTTATTGGGTTCTTTGTTTTGGTGCATGCTTCTTCCTCGATGCATATCTCTTCTTCTTTATTAGGAGCATGTTTTGCCTTTTTGGGATCCAAACTTAGGTTACACCTTCACAATATCCTTGGTCTTGTAGTATTACCTTTTAAATCCACCCTTCCTTTACTGGCATTTTATTGTGTAATTGTTTTGAATGCCATGGTTGAGTCTACCTTACTTTTTTCTTCTTGTCAGGCTATTGAATTTCTCTATGTTAATGCAACTTAGTTTGACTAGGTAGAGCCAAACATGATTGCTATCCTCATAAAAGTTGCTTTTCCACCCACCTTTTAATGCTTTGAAAATATCATGATGGTCTTCTTGGGGGTGGAAATAATTTTTTCTTGTTAGAATTAAAGCTTTTGTACCTATTTTGATATGAGTTGGTGAGGCTTTAGCTATGGGTTATGGCAGCATTGTGATGACAAGGCTAGGGTTTTCAATAAAAGAGGGCTTGCCGATGTTGAGACTATGTCTTAAATTTTTCCAGATCCAATTGTGAATTCGATCTCTTTTGTTATTGTGGACTTAGGGACTTTAGCACGATGATAGATTTTCCTTTGTCAACAACACATCAATTATAGTGATAACCTTGGTTGTTATGGTCAAGGGTTGTCGAGTTGCGAATAGAGGAGCACTACTGAGATATGATTAGGATCCCTTTGTGTGGGTATTTTCTTTTGTTGGTGATGTCGATCAAGGATTTTTTCTTATATTAGAAATTTCATCCTTGGGTTCTTTGTTAGACATGGGTTTAACCATTGGTGATTGGGAATTATTTCTAGGAGTGGCTATTGTTGTAGATGTTGGTGCTTCCTTGGTGACACTTGTAGAATAGGTTCTTGAGACACAATGGTTGTATCTTGGGTGCTCCCAATCACCAATGGTGGTGCCACCAATCACCAATGGTGGTGCCACCATTGTTGTAGATGTTGGTGCTCCCAATCACCAATGGTGGTGCCACCATTGGTGATTGGGAATTATTTCTAGGAGTGGCTATTGTTGTAGATGTTGCTGCTTCCTTGGTGACACTTGTAGAATAGGTTCTTGAGACACAATGGTTGTATCTTGGGCAGCTCTCTCTTAAAAAGATGTGGCCTTTACTCTGAAGTGAAATGGAATGGTCAACTTCATGAAGATCTACAATTTGAGAACTTTGAATATATAGTTTTGGGACCGGTTCCTTCTTAGGTTACACCTTCACAATATCCTTGGGCTTGTAGTATTACCTTTTGAATCCACCCTTCCTTTACTGGCTTTTTCTTGTGTAATTGTTTTGAATGCCATGGTTGAGTTTGCCTTACTTTTTTCTTCTTATTAGGTTGTTGAATTTCTCTATGTGAATGCAACTTAGTTTGACTAGGTAAAGCCAAACAAGATTGCTATCCTCATAAAAGTTGCTTTTCCACCCACCTTTTAATACTTTGGAAATATCATGATGGTCTTCCTGGGGGTGGAAACAATTTTTCCTTGTTAGAATTGAAGCTTTTGTCACAACAACACAAAGCAACTATAGACGCGCTTGATAGATGCGCAAAATAGCGGGCGCGTCTATAGGCGTTGCTTGAATAGAGAAATTACGAGCGTGTCTAACAGCGCATGTATTTGCGCGAGTATTAAAACGTCTATTCGCGCGTCTACACTGAGAATCTAACACTGCGTCTAACAGCATGTCTATTTATGCGTGTATTAGCGCGTCTATTAGTACGTCTACACTCAGAATTAGACGCGTATTTAGACGCAAAACAGAGAATACAAAAAGTGAGATTTTGGTGTAGGCTGGTAAATGTACAGCACTACTTTCCAAAAATTGCCCCATGATTACCAAAGCACATAATTTTAACAAAAACATCAATGCTTTTTTGCAAACCCACATATACAAAAATTAAGTGAGGTGAGGAGAATGAGACAATATGTAAAATAGTTTAGCCAATATCAATGATGGGCTACGGTTCAATCTCATCCTCAATGAGATCAACCCTTGCCAAACTATCTACTTCAATCTCATCCTCAATGAGATCAACCCTTGCCAAACTATCTACTTCAAAATCCAAACAAGTGTTGAGATCTACAAATACATTCAACCCACTACTACTTGTGCTACTCATGTGCTCATCAAAATCAGCATCACCAATGGTAGGCTCGTCCTCACGGGTAATGGCCTCAATATCTGTATCTCCTATCTCATGATCATCCTTCTCTCTCGTATCACGGTCATCATCACCTCCATGGCCATGATCATCCTCCATACGCTCCATACTCGTAAATGTACTATACATCACTTTGGAACGTGGCATAATAGGTATGACATGCCACCATCTGTTACTATCCAAACCATTGGTTGATAGACAACCTAGTTCAAACACAAATACAATCATGTTATTTTACTTGCATCGAAGGTATCAAATATTTAAAAGTGAGTATTTTTATATGTGTGTATAGTACTTGTTCACATTGTTGCGGTAGTACTAGTGTGTCCTTCTTACTTTGCCAAAACTTTGTGGAGTCAATAGTTACAAAGCCACTTGCATGGCGTTTGATTGTTGCATTAGGGCCTCTTTCCACCACGTCCTTAAACCACTTTACATCCAAAACATACACAAAGAAATGTCGAAAGTCAAGCTTAATAATATCTTGGATTATGCCACAATAATCATCCATGGCTCCATTGGCTCCCTCAAAGCTAGCAATGACGCCGTAATCTTGTGTCTTTCTCTTATCATCAATCCGTTGTGTTCGAAAATGCTTGCCCTGACACCATATAGCATTGAACATAGTGCACTACACCAAGACAAAATCAATTAAATAAGCAATCTAAATTATTGAAAGCTCCTAACTTATGCATAACATTCTATATACCGACCTTGCTCATGCATCCCCTAGCATACTCCCATTCTTCCATTGTGATATGCATCCCCTCGTCTTTCTCTGTTTTCTCCATTTCATCAAGTAGCCAATCCACATGAATATCCTTTGGAAATGCTCTTAGATACTGAGGGTATGTCACACAAGATCCGTGTGTATGAAAGAGGGCCCTTTCTTCTTGTCTTCTTGCCTTTGCATCCTCGTATCTTGTTGTGAGGTGAAAACAAGGAAGAAAACACAAGGCCTCTATAGCCTTCCACCTCGCAACTTTGGAATACAACAACAATATGGGGGCACCAGAGACGATATCACACACGTCTCACTACACTCAACTCACTCTCAACCGTTGGGAATGGCCAGGTCATCGAGGCCGGAGCTCGGCGGCTCAACGTATCCTCTCCTGCCCGAAACCATAAACAATGGGGCACCACAATCCCCAACACAACACACTCTTTCTTCACACTTCACCCTTCCCAAACCACCCACAAAATCACTCCTTCCATTAAACACATAGACAAGAGCCCACACAGGTTGCCATCCAAAATTGAACTCACACACATACCCACTCTTTTGATAAACCAATCCACTCTCTTCACTGCACTCTTCAACAGACTTTCCTGAGTACACATCAATGCACACACCCAACTCACTGATGCCCAGCTTGTCCAGTCATGGCACACACCCAGAGGCCCCTCCGCCCAGTCAGCTGCCTCTGCCTTGACTCCTCCTTCGCTGCTCTCTTCACTGACAGCCGACCCGCCAGCTCCCTCTCTTTGTCCGCCGTAGTTGGCGCCACCTCATCTCCCCTTTGCTCTTCCTGCAGGTCCCCCAGGCGATTTCCTTTGCCTAGTCAACGCCAACAGCTTAGCTCCTTGAGGTCTTCGACACCAGCATCCCCTTTCCAGCCATCCACAGTACCAAGCGGCTCCTTAGCTCTGCCCGCTCACACAGTCTCTTCCAAACATCACCAGCCAGAGGCGGCTTCCATCTTCAGCGCCTGCGGCTACGCTCCAACCACTCTCACCCGAGAGCCTTTTTTTGCACAAGGCGGCCACCTAGCCTTCCCGTCTCTTCCCCTGGTTATCTCCCACACGGTGGCAACTATACCACCTTTTCCACGTGTTTGTAGCTTCAACAGTACCTTGCAGCCAGCCTCTTCGCTCTGCTGTGCAGCACCTTCAACTGCGCTCCAACCACTGTTACACGCTGTATTGGCATCTCCCAGCCGAATCACCCCGAGCCCTGCTCCAGGCGGTGACCTAACCCAGCTTCTCTGTGTCTGCAGAATCCCCAACCGCGACCCAGCTTCTCGTCCACCACCACTGCCGAATCCCAGAGCGCCTGCATGCTTACCCGCACCCAAGGCCTCTGGCACAAGGCGGTTGCTACCTTCTCGTTGCCTTCCTGCAGAATCACCAGCCGGGCTTGCTCCTACGAGGCGGCCAAAACTCCTTTTTTGCGTCCCCCCCTCTCCGAGGCGGCCACCTTTCCCCTCTCTCTCTCTCTCTCTCTCTCTCTCTCTCTCTCTCTCTCTCTCTCTCTCTCTCTCTTGATGACTTCCCTCCTCTAACTTCTCTGACTCCCCTCAAGGAGGAACCCAGTCTAAAGCACGTGGAGGCATGAAGGATCCAAATGGAGCAATATGCAAGCGTGCATTTTGGAGCAGGGTGTTGAATCATGGGAGGCCCAGTTTGTAAGTATCGATCTCAAATTATATTGTTTATGTAGTTTATTAGGAGGTTGTTTCTTTGTACTAATCCCTCCGCAAATTGTATCATCTTGCAGCTTGATATCGTGGGCAGGTACCCTACTCCTGTCGAGACAGCCTACCACTGCCACCATCGCAGAGGAGGTACATGGAGGCACTTCTATAATGACGGGTTGATTACTGAGGAGCAGTATATTCGGGCTACTGGAGAGTCCGAGGTATTTGAAAGTAATTAAATAATGTCAATATTATAAATAAAGATTTAATTTTTCATACATTGATATATGTTGTCCCTTGTTTACAAGACCCTGCACAAGAAGATGAGGAAGAAGACGAGGAAGAAGGAGGCGGAGAAGGGAGCACAGAAGGGAGCAAGGATGTGAAGAACTTAGATTAGTCGTAGAAGTAGTGCTAGCTACTCTTTTTTGTACTTAGCCCCACTGGCTTGGCTTCGTGCCTCTTGTATATACACTCCTCTTATTTTTGGTACTTGAAGCCACAGGACGTGGCTTAGCTTCGTGCTATATGTACATATAAGCACTTTTTGAGCTATCAACTAATGCCTTGTGACTAAACGTTTTGGAGTTGTAATGTTTTATTTGGAATTGTAATTAATGTTAGCTATAAACCTGCTTGCAAAAGTGCTAATTAAAATGCGGTTGGCTGTAAGAATTGAATTACACGATGTGGAAATGGGATTCCTGTAACTACATAGCATACACAACATACTTCTGTTCAAGCACACAAAATTTAAAAAATATTCTATAGCGCGTCAACGCGTCTATATACGTGTCTGTCTGTTCAAGAAGCATCTATTTGCGCATCTACAAACGCATCTATAATTGCATCTATAAACGCGTCTATGCATGCGTTTGTATGTTTTTTAAAATTTCTCCCCGAGCATCAATTTGTGCGTCTATATGCGCGTCTATAGGCACGTCTGTTTGCTATCTTTTAAACGCGCCTTTAGACGTGGGTCTATAGACGCACTAATAGATGTGCAAATAGACGTGCCCGTAAGTTTTTTTTTTAGTTGAGTAAACACATCTATGTGCGCGTCTGCAGGTGCTTTGTCTTGTTGTGTGTACCTATTTTGATATGAGTTGGCGAGGCTTTAGTTATGGGTTATGGTAGCATTGTGATGACAAGGCTGGGGTTTTCAATAAAAGAGGGCTTGCCGATGTTGAGACTATGTCTTAAATTTTTCCAGATCCAATTGTGAATTCGATCTCTTTTGTTATTGTAGACTTATGGACTTTAGTAAGATGGGTTGTTGAGACGAGGTCACGATGATAGATTTTCCTTTATCAGCAACATAATAGTTGTAGTAATAACCTTAGTTGTTATGGTCAAGGGTTGTCGAGTTGCCAATAGAGGGGCTATTGAGATATGATGAGGATCCCTTTGTGTGGGTCTTTCCTTTAAATTTGTTGGTGATGTCAATCAAGGATTTTTTCTTGTAGTAGAATTTTCATCCTTGGGTTCTTTGTTAGAAATGGGTTTAACCATTGGTGGTGCCACCATTGGTGATTGGGAATTGTTTCTAGGAGTGCCTATTGTTGTAGACAAGGTTTTGTGGTTGAGATGTTTTTTCTTCCTTGGTGATACCTATAGAAGAGGTTCTTGAGACATAGTGGTTGTATCTTGGGCGGCTCTCTCTTCAAAAGATGTGGTCTTTACTCCGAGCCTTGGTGAAATGGAATGGTCACCTTCATGAAGATCTACAATTTGAGGACTTTGAATATATAGTTTTAGGACTGGTTCCTTATTTGGGGATATGGCTAATTTAGAGAGTCTAGCATAAAGGATCTTTGTTGGAGAGGGTGGGTCTTCAGCCACCAGAGTGGCTCTTAATGTAGAAGCTAGTTGTCTCTTTTGGACAAGGTCATAAAGAGTGTCGAGTGTTATTTCATCCTTATCATAGGATGACATCACCTCTTCTTTGTTAGAAATCTTCATGGCACGTGTTTGGTTGATGAAGTTTGGTATAGCTTACACCAAGGTAGCCAATCCCTTCATAGGATAAAATCCACTTCCAATACATAATCTAGCACACAAATCTTACATTTCAAGGGGTTAGACTCCACATAATGTTATGGCTCATCGAAACACATCCAACAAGAAGATTACCTAGCAAATTGCAACTCTCGTTCGTGGGGATATTTTTGATGGCTGAGCTTGTAACCCTTGAGGTCTCCAAGCTCCACCACTCCTTGAGTAGCAATTCCGACATATCCTCTCGCGTGCATTGTCACCCCGCTGCATTGCACTACATGCACTCGTCCCTCCTCTCACCTCAATTCACTCTCACACACTCACTAGCATGCATTAGAGAGAGATTAGCAAGAGCCACACTCAATTGCACAATGGGAGAGCCCTTTGTATTATGAGAGATTTTCACTTATATACATGGCCATAAGTGTTTACACTCACTTAAATTATGGCGGACGGGCACTTTAGGCTTATAAGAGGCCTATTGCTATTACAATGACTACTCTCATAATATATCCTTGAAGTACATCACTTGGGACTTCATCCTAACTTGCTTCCACATGTTCTTGAAGCAAAAATCGCCCCATAAGTATTCGGTTGGACCATTATGGGCACCCATCCAAGTTGTAGATTTGGACATCGTTGCTTTGATCTTGAATGTATGACCTTTTGGTGTGTCTACCTTGACTCCTTGATGTAAGATAATGGCAGTAGCTCTTGTTAACCCTAGAAATGGGTTAACATTCCCCCCTTCTTGATGCCGATCACATCCTCGTGATCACGTTGAAGACCTTTGTGTGGGGAGAATTGACAAGATTTGTTGTTGATGGCTTTTGATGTTGAGTGACGTTCAGTGGTCCTTGTTCCTCTGGAAGGAATGAGAAAGGCTAGTTATTAAATGAGAAGATTAGTGATTAGCGGGCATTTCTAACTAGGGTGTGGATTTTTATTTAGTGATTGCATTTTTATATTTTTGTGAGCATTTTTATATTTTTGTGAGCATTTTTTTGTGGGTATATTTTTTGCTCACTTTGTTTTTGGCAATCATAAGAAGAGTTACATGTTATTTGTGTTAGTTAGAATCTAAGAGATGTTGATAATGGTGGAGAAGAGAAGGAAGGATCCGATGGAACATAGACAAAATCACAAGAACGTGATTGTGATTCTCAGTTCCTCATCTAATTCATTGAAGCGACATTCATCACTTAAAGAATTTGGCCTTCTTTGATGTCCCTTTTTGTAGCAGGATTCTTGTCAAATTTTGAGCAGGACTTGTTCCTCCATGCTTCTTCCCATATGCTTTTTATGCTTTTATGTATATTTAAGTGTTCTATGAAGTAGATATACATGAAGTACATGAAATGAGTCAAATTAACTCTTATTGAGCTATTGCTTGAAGTAACCACTTATTGGTGAGGCATGAAAGAATTACAAACTTATAAGTTTATCATAGACATATTCACTAAGGAATAGAGATCAATGTGTTGTGAATACTCTAGTTTTCATTTGGAGAGGTTTGCAATTTGAAAGAAAATTTTAGGCGATGGGTTGTACCATTGACCAAGCTTTCGCCCAACATGCCCTCCCCCCCATCCAGAGGTGTACCTGGAAAGTTATCGATGATGATAAGGCTTTGGTGCCAATATCCTCCAGTGCATGAGTATGGATATGTACTCATGCTGCTACATTAACTTAGCCAAAAGAATAGTAAGCTATAAGCTTAGCAAAAATGTATTGGCTATTGAAGATCGTTGGGATTTTCTTATGATATTCTACTATTTTTAGGTAGGTCGTTTGCGTGACTCCCTTATGCGTTTGTATTTATAAATTTATTTTTTGTTACCACCTTATGAGAAACAGGTTCTTGTGGCTACTCTCCCTTTTGAGAGAATACCATGTAGCTTTTGCACTCATGCTTCTCATCTAGAGGGGTGAAAAGAGCATTGTGAGTTTGTCCTTAACATGCATATAAGTCCCCATTGTAGACGTGGGGATTAATTCTTGAATTTGTGGCTTAAGTGTTGTCTAGGCGGTAAGTACAGCTTCTGGTTGGTTGCCATTAGTGTTGATTGAACATGCAAGCTCTTGTGTATGTCTTGTATGCACGAGAGGGATTGAGTGGCCTACTTGGTGTTTCTTGGGCCTCCATTCTTGTCAAACTTTAGGTGAAGTTCTTGGAATTAAAGACGGTGGTGAGTCTTTCTTCACTTTGTTTGATCTTAGCAACTATATGATGTGATTTCCATCATAATATCCTTGTTCTTGAAGCACATGCATAGGCACCCATTTTTCACGAACATTATGAATTGATGGCTGATGCTTTTGGTGCTGAGGTTTCTTTCTTTGTGCAGGCTTAGGTGACTTCTTGATGTGTTTGGGAATCTAAACTTTGGTATTACCTTGGCAGTACCCTTGAGCTTGCAATAATCTTTTTGGTACCCACACTTTGAGTGGCTGGAGGCTTTTGTGGATGATGTTTGTGGGGGGAGTACGTTTATTCTTCTTTGGACTTTGAGTTTTGCGTTGAGAAAGAAGCTTTGATTATTGAGGCACCCAAATTGGATTGGCACTTTCGTAGTAGCCTTGAGCTACAAGTAGCTGCTTATCCACCCACATTTGGAAACCACTAAGATACCTTGATTTTGGTTGTCGTGGTGGAATTTTATTTTTTGATGAAGTGGAATATTTATATTATCCTCCCTGACATTGGTTGGCTCTGAGGTTGCAGGTCTGAGACTCATGGGCGTTGTTGATGATGATGCTTGAGTCTCTTGTGGAGTGGTGGGGCTGCTGATGTTGAGGCTTTTGAGCATGCAGCTTTCTCCCTTAGTGAGGTTGGTCAATGAGAAGTTGTCAAGGTTGAGGCTTTTCCTTTGAGTTCCTTTTTAGAGATAGATAGTTGCGCTTGGGAGACTTCTTCAAGAATAGCTGTTGATTATGAGGTTTTGGCATTGGACTTTGTTGGTAAGGATAGAGTTGAAGGGGTAGATGCTTTGTCTAAGTTGGCCGTTGATGCAGAAGGTAGCTTTGATTTTAGAGAGGCTTTTGAGAAAGAGAATTGTAGCTTTTTGTGCTCAGTATCATTGAGTGTTGGAGTTGCTTCCTTGCAGTATGGTATCATCAAATTTGTGTTATTGACCATCATGATGACCCTATCACTAGCAAAGCATAGTGGTGCATGGGCAGCAATAGTTCATTTATGCCCCAAGATCAAATCTACTTTTCCAACACATACTCAACCACCAAAAACTTGCAAGTAAGGGGGTTAAATTCTATATACATTGTTTATTCAAAGTACCCCAAACACGGCATGTTCATGTATTTTGTGAATGGAATTCTTTAAGGGATGAGCCTTGAGTGTTGGTTGACCTAACAAATCCCATAACTCAAGGGTCATGAGATTGTTCTCTCTTTGTGGATAAAGCTGTGCTTAGATTGTGTTGAGTTTATTGTAAAGTTCAAATCCAACCATAACTCTTGGGATATTCTAAGTAAGATATGTTGGGAGTTCCAGCTCCTCCAAGGTCTCTTTCTCCTATAGGAGCAATTTCACAATACCTGAAGGAATGTTAAAGGTGACTGTTTGCATGGATTCGTCAATTGAATACCATGAGTCCAAGTTCCACCAAGGATGAAATCATATTCAAGGGAATTTGGGGTTGCATGGAATTCAAATTTCACAATTTGACATGGTTTGAGTAGAGCATAACTAAAGCAACCTAGAACTTTAATGGGTTCTCCCATTGGCACCTATTGCAAGAGAATTTCCTTTAGGGATGATTGCAAGTTGGACCAATGATACCCAAGTGTATATTTTCACAAGGTTATGGCTTGTTTGAGGGCTAATCAATGTGTGTTTGCACTTAACCTTATTTCCCACAAGGAAATCTAACCATACCATGATAGAATCCTCAAGCAAAACCATGGAAGTTTCAGTTTTTATTTCAGCTTCAGTTCTCATTTTGGTTTCATATTCCTATTCACTTTCATCCTCTTCTTGGCTTTCAGTTTTTTCAAGAGTGCCCAATGTGTACAATGGTACCTTGGGTCCATTGACCACTTTAACTAAGGTTTGTTTGGAAACTTGCAAATCCTTAATGTCCTATTCTATGTAGCTCTTGAGATCTTAGTATAACTCATGGTTAGCCTTTAAAGGTGCAAGGACTGAAGCTATGCTAACTTCTCCAAATGAGGATTTGAAAGAGTGCTTAAGTTTTATAAGGGATTCATTGAATTCCTCACATGCTTTTTCAATTTCATCGTTTGTGCAATCTTCCTTTGATGACTCTTCTTGGCTTAATGAGTTCATTTCTATAGAGAGTACGCCTTTCTCTTGAAAGTGGAAGCGATACTCCTTCGGCTTTTGTATTTTGGTTGCTTTTTAAGGTTTGACATTATGAGTTTCATTTTATGAGGTTCAATCACAATCAATGATCATGTTTGACACTCAACAATGCTAAGCATGCTCTTCTCAGCTTGTTTTTGTGTTCCTCATATGTCATGTGATCATGATTTTCAATTTGGGGTGGTTTGGTGGGTTCTAGTTTCTTGATTGGACTATGAGGTGCACTGAGTAACAAGTTAGAACTTGTTTTGTCCTTACTAAGTGACGTACTAGAACTTGTTTCATCCTCTGACTTTCCTTGGATTGTCAAATTTTCATTATGTTTGCCCATGCGATGAGAACAAACTTTTGTATCGTGTCGCACATGTGGGTTTTGTGGTTTCAAGGGTAGCCTTTAAGGTGGATGCATTCGAATCATGTGTAGCTTTTGGCGCTTTTGGGGTTAGGTCCTCCATAGGATCCTTTCTCTTGTCCTTTATTTCAACCTTGGTTTGACAGTTTGTTGGCCCTTGTTTTTCTTGGGTTTAGAAGGTTTTGCATCCTCTTTTGGTTTTTGTTTGAAAACATGCTCTTCTACCCATTTTGAAGTGTGTTCTTTTGCATTATTTTTTACTATTTCTCGTGCCTTAGCTTGCAAGCATGCGAGCACATTCAAGGGTACCGTGAATTACCCATTTTGAACACTCAAGATATTAAGAGTTGTATTCTACGAGACAGGTTGCATTGAAGCAACTCACCTTGGGCAATCTTGGAATATGTGATCAATGCCACATCATTCACATGTGTGTCACTGAGACTGTGGACATGATATTAAGAGTTGTATTCTACGAGATAGGTTGCATTGAAGCAACTCAACTTGGGCAATCTTGGAATATGTGATCTCGATGCCACATCGTTCACATATGAGTTACAAAGTGTCAGACTGTGGACATGAAAGTATTCCAAACTATGCAGTCTACCACCTTGTGCGGTCCACAACAATAGAAACACTGAAGTGTTTGGTTAACTGCTTTCTGAGGAGTTTCTACCCTTTGGACTATTTCTATTTGAGGCAAGGGCAGTTCTAGTATTGATGTAACTATAGGTGAATTAGGACATTGAGATGTGTCATGACCGAAAGCTTTGCAATGTTTGCAAAATTGAAAGATAGGCTTAGGGTACACACATTGGGAATTGGGGTGGTAGTGGTGGCAATGAACATAAGGCATTAGGTCCACCACTTTGAGAGGTATCAAGGATGTTTTATCTTGAGGGATCTCATTGTCTCTTAGATATTTCGGTTCAAAGATTTTAAGCAAGGTGTGTAGAATTCAAAGAATGACAATTATGAGATCAATTTTTCTCTAGCCTTTGCTTCACTTAGTTTAGATGAGCAACGTGTTATATCATGATCATCCTCCATCATGTTGTCATCTAAACGTATTGCTTCTTTACAACATTATTCAAATGTTTCTAGATTGGATACAATGATCAAGTTGTGTAAGCTATTTTTCTTTATGCGCATCATGAAACATCTCTTCAATTGAGCATTGTTTAGTTTCTCCCATGGCTCACATCGTGAGTCCAAGATTTTTATCTGAAGAGGATATAATCTGTAATGTTTTCGTTTTGTTTTTGCTCAATTGAATAGAGTTCTCTTGCTACGCTCCACTAATAACCTTGTCTTGAAAAGCCATGGATAAAGACTATTTTCAAGGTTCTAAAATTTACCTTAATTGCAGGCATCAATGTGATGAACCATCGACTAGCCTTTCCCACTAAGCAAAGGTTCAACGCATGTACCTTGGTGGGGCAGTTTGGATTTCCAAAGGCTGCACATCTTTGTTTAAACATTTACATGAAGTGAACATGATCAGTCGTTCCATCACACTTGCCCATGATTTTGGAAATCTTTATGGACGTGTTTTTGGATGAGTCACTGAGGCCATGTGTGGGTGCTCTTGTGGTTAGGACCTCATTTAGTCCTTGGGTGACCCCCCTACCTAGATTAGTCAATATGTCCAAGGTTTGGGCATTTAGGGGTTGCAAAGGGTTGGTACCTAGCACTTCTAAAGTTTAGGACTTGTGGTAGTACTAGGCAAGGGACGAAATCTCAGAGGATTGATGTGAGAAGGGATGTAAAACCTGATGACACGCTTGTTGTTGGCATGGCAAATGGTATTGGGAGAGGTGCATTTGGGGCATGGATCTCAATGGGGCTAAAAGATTTCAACCATTGGGTTCAATTTGCATGTGGGCCCACATAATCTCTTTATCGTTACTATATTTTGATATTGCTAATCCCTCCTCAATGAGCAAGGGCACACTTTTTTTTTTTGCTTTTTAGGTTTTCTTACAGGCCATTTACAGCCTTAGGAGGCTTAACGTACCCTTCTCTGGGTCAAACAAGGACTCATTTGCCCTAATTTTCTTAGGTGGTAAGCGCACGTGAACCTCAAGACATTTTTTCAAAAAAAGGGTGTGCCACTAGTGTCTCAGATGGAAGATGAGGTCTCAAAAGTGCATGTGAATGCTCTCTTAGGATGAAATTTTCTAGATTGCATGCTAGTAGAATCCAGATTAAAGAGAAGGTCTCAAAACCTATTTTCCATCACTATCTCAAGATGATTTTTTCTTCCAGAAAGAGTTCCATTTTTGCAGCCTGTTTTTGAATGTGTTTCAAAAGGAATTTGGAAAAAAGTTGTATGCGAGAGTTGTAGTATTTTTGGAGAACCACAACTTTATCTTTGTTACTTTTTGTGATTTTGTCATTTAGACACTCAAAAAGTAGCCCGAATATGGTATACGATCTTTTTTCAAGCTATTTTGGACAATTGTTTAGTGCTTTTAAGCTCGTTTTTGCCTCGATTTTTGGGTTCAATTCTGAGACTACTAGTTGGAGGCCAAAACAATGGATTTTCCCTCGGATGCTAAAACTAGTTTCGAAGAGCTCGATTAGGGCTTCAAATGAGTACTAGAACGTGTTCATCGACCTCACGGTTTAGGAGATACGGGCCTCCAAACAAGGCTGTTTTTAATACTCTTAAAAAAAACAACTTCTTCACGGACCTATCTCACGCCCGTGAAGTAGAGGCTATCTCACACCGTGAAGCATTTTTAAAAAAACTTCATGGACCTATCTCACGCCGTGAAATGGAGGCTATCACATGCCATGAAATAGAGGCTATTTCATGTCGTAAAAAAGCGGTTTTTTTTTAAAAAACTTCATGGACCTATCTCACGTCGTGAAATGGAGGCTATCTCACGGCATGAAATAGAGGCTATTTCACGCTGTGACACGGTTTTTTTTTAAACTTCACGGGCCTATCTCACGCCGTGAAATGGAGGCTATCTCACGCTGTGAAATAGAGGTTATTTCACGCCGTGAAGCAGTTTTTTTTAACTTCACGGACCCATCTCACGTCGTGAAATGGAGGCTATCTCACACCGTGAAATAGAGGCTATTTTATGTCGTGAGATAGCCTACATTTCACGGCGTGAGATAGGTCCATGAAGTAAAAAATACGAGTTTTTTTTAGTCTAGAGAGAAATTTGAGTTTTCTTGTGTGAAGGAAATATTTTTTGAATTTTAAATTGGGGAGATAGGGGCATTTTCCCAAAAAGGTAAGTGGGAATAAGTGGGAATAAAAAAAGTCAACACTTTTATGACACCTCCTTACACCCTTTTAAATGACCCAAAATGGACAAGTTGACAACTCATTGGCATCTTTACATTAAATTCTCATTAGCCACTTATAAGTTTTGTAAAAATGTGATTAGAAATTAATTAAAGATTAACTCTTTCACTAATCTTTCCCCCATTTTGGAGACGCTAATTAACCACTAAATCACTAATTAATTCACACCATTGACCACATCATTGGATAGGGCATGAAAGTGTAAGCTATGTGAATCAGCTAATGTGCAAATTAGTTCATAATTAGAGATTAATTAAACTCTTAATTTTAATCACTTCTCTTTATGAAAAATTAAGCAATAGAGAGCAAAATTCCTCCAATTAGGTGTTTTGATGCATCTAGATGCTCTCAAAACACCCAAGAACACTAATTTTGACCTCTTACATGATTGAAATGGATTCCAAACAACATATTTATGAAATGTTTAACTCTTGTAATGGATTAATCACTCCTAAAAACGAGAAAAACCAGTCCATTAGTGAAGATTATTCATTTCCAAGAGTAATGTTTTTGAGATTTCTTTGAGAGTCCATTAGTGAAGATTATTCATTTCCAAGAGTAATGTTTTTGAGATTAAGCTACCCTGATTGATTGCTAACACACTTATGTAAACAAATCTAACAAAAAACATAAAAACTAAGCAAAAATTGTTGGAATTAGGGTTGCAAGAAAGCACACAAAGCTTGGAGAAGAAGAAGCAAGAATGCACACAACACAAAGTGTATTAGATTGTGTTAATGTACAAAAGATAAGTTAGCCCTAGAATGATGGGCATATATACAAGCCGGGGGAAAAAACCTCCTAAAGAGGGAAAAAGTGCCCCGACGGTCCTAAGTGTGTTCACACACATCACTGCCTATATATATGGCAACAAATCCCCCCCCTAGGAGTGATGGTGTGAACGAGAGCTGGCACTCATGTATAGGGGAGTGCCATGCCCGAAGTAGATCAATCCATAAAGGGGAGCAAGCCCAAAGCTTTGCGAAAAGCTTCGAACTTCTCACGAGGAAGCGCCTTTGTGAAAAGATCGGCGAGGTTGTCCTGTGTTGGCACATAGGCCAAGCTGATCTCTCCTGCTGAGAGTCTCTCCCTGACATAGTGATAATGCACCTCAATGTGCTTTGTGCGAGCATGAAAAAATGGGTTTCTCGCAACTGCCAATGCGCTCTGACTGTCAGTGAAGATAGAGGTGCCAACACCTAAGTCAGCCATAAGCCGTCTAAGTCACACACACTCAACCGTAGCTATGAAAGCTGCCCTGTACTCAGCTTCAAAACTCGAAGTGGCCACAGTAGGTTGCTTCTTGCTCAACCAAGATATGCATGAGCTACCGAGCATGAAACAAAAACCACTTGTGGACACTCTTGTGTCATAGCAACCAGCCCAATCCGAGTCTGAAAAAGCATGCAAATCTGGCGGCAATGATCCCCCCTTGGGATAAAACAACCCAAGATGTATGGTGCCACTCAAGTAGCGAAAGATGCATTTAACTGCCTTCCAATGCTGAGACCCTGGGCTATGCATAAACTTGCTCACCTGTGAGACTGCAAACTGAATGTCTGGCCTCGTAATGCATACATAGATGAGGCAACCAACAGCTGTCTGATAGAGTGTGACATCAAAGTGATCTCCAGCATCATGAAGACTCAACTTCAAACCTGTCTCCATTGGAGTAGCAATAGGCTTGTAGTCTTCAAGGCCAAATCTCCGCAACAATGTCTCAATATACTTTGTTTGATACAAAGCAATACCTCCATCACACTGCTTAAACTGTATCCCCAAATAATGATGCAAATGTCCCAAATCTGACATCTCAAAAGAGGCATTCAAATCAGCAATATGATTCTCATTTGGTCCTGTGAGCAGCATGTCATCGACATAGAGAGCAATGATTAGATGTACATCATCCACACGTTTAGCATACAAAGTGCTTTCTGTTGGACTATTCTGAAAACCATGTGCAGTCAAATATGCATGTATCTTTTCATACCAAGCTCGTGGAGCTTGCTTTAAACCATATAAAGCCTTTTTCAACCTACACACTTTGTTTTCCTACCCTCTTTGAACAAAACCACGAGGCTATGATACATACACCTCCTCATGCAAATCTCCATTCAAGAACGCAGTCTTTATGTCCAACTGATGTACATTCCAACCATTATGAGCTGCCAATGCACAAATGCTACGAATGGTAGTCATATGACAATTGGGAGCAAAGGTCTCATCAAAATCAATGCCCTTTTCTTGAGCATAACCCTTTGCAACAAGTCTAGCTTTATAGCGATCAACACTGCCATCTGGCTTTCGTTTCAACTTAAAAACCCACTTACATCCAATGGCCTTTTTACCAATAGGCAAATCACACAAAGACCATGTACCATTCTTCATTATAGCATCATATTCACTTTGCATTGCAGCCAACCAATTTTCTGATTTTTGTGCCTCATCAAATGAAAGAGGTTCTTCCTCTTCACACATACTAGACACAGCCAAAGCATAACAATTTGATGCATAAGAGGCATGCTGAAAACCTAAACGAGTACGACTAGACATAGGTGTATCAATTTTACTATCACGCAAGGTTTGCACCAGCCATTTAGGCATACCTCTAGCCTGCTCATTTTCAGCCCTATCCTCATAGATTACATCCTGTAAATCTGCATCAGAAATAGGCTGATCTATGATGTCGTTTGAAATCTGCATAAGCTGAGTATTTGCCTCATTAGGACTTACATTTGAATTCCCACCTGTAAATAGAGGCAACAACGTATCAAATACATCCCGTGAGCTCACACCTGTCTCTTTGGTACATGATAACAAAGGCTACACAGCATCTTCCACAAAAACAACATCTCGACTAATCAAGATACGCTTTGACTGCGGATGATACAATCTGTAACCCTTGCTCTCAGCACTGTAAAACCAACAAAGATGCATTTGACAGCCTTATCATCCAATTTTCTGCATTGTTGCACAAGCACTAAAGCATAGGCCAAGCAACCAAAGACACGCAAGTGACCAATAGAAGGCTTCCTGCCATGCCAAGCTTCATATGGAGTAATAGACTGCAAGGCCTTAGTGGGACACCTGTTGAGTACATATGCAGCACACATGACAGCCTCAAGCCAAAATGCATGTGGCAAAGCTTGGCTCTTGACCATACATCGTGCCATCTCCATAAGTGACCTGTTTTTTCTCTCAGCAACACCATTTTACTGAGGGGTATATGGCACTGTACATTGGTGTTTTATCCCACGACTAGCCAGAAATGCATCAAACTCTTTAGACATGTACTCCCCCCCTCGATCAGAACGGAGGGTGCCCACATTACAATTGGATATATTTTCAACCATAAGCAAAAACTGTTTGAAGCACAAAAACACTTCGGACTTTGCCTTCAGTGGATATACCCATGTATGCCTTGAGTAATCATCAATGAAAGTCACGAAGTACAAGTGTTTACCAAATGATGGAGTTTGCATAGACCCACATACATCACTATGTACAAGTTGCAATTTGTGAGTGGCCCGCACAGAACCATCCTTTGGAAACGCAGAACGCTGCATTTTGCCCAAAATACAGCCTTCACAAACATGTTTCAGTGGTGCCTCAAGAGGGGGCAATGAAGCAACCATATCAAATTTCTGCAAACGCAGCAAACTAGCAAAGTTTAGATGACCAAAATGAGCATGCCATAGTTTTGCATCTGAAACTGCCTTTTCATCAGAAACTGCATTTGCTGAATCTTCCACACACTTGTCATAAGAATTGAGCCTATACAGCCCACGAAACAAGGTGCCAGATACAATAATCGTATCACCAGAAGTCAAATCATGAACAGTATATCTGTCATCCACAAATTTGACTACAAGTCCAAGTCTAGCAAGCGCAGAGACAGACAATAGATTCTTCTTTATCCCTAGCACATACAAAACATCTGAAAGTGTGAAAGCGCTGCCATTTGTAGCAGTAAGCATAATTTTACCAATGCCCTTCACTGGGTAAGAAGTATTATTGGCACATGTGACAGTATTCCCATTACTAGGGACAGCCTCAAGACAAGTGAACATATCATGATGCGAGGTAATGTGCTTTGTAGCATCACTGTCAAAATACCATACATGAGAGTCAACAGAAACTGCCAAACATGCATCATGTACAGATGGGTCATACTAGCAATACACGCTAAACGCCCATTCTGTATCCTGCACAACATTTGCAGAATCTGCATTTGTAGAAGCATCCGCTATTATGGCTGCATTTGACTCTTTCTTCTATGCCTCTTTAGCCTTTAGCTGCTTAGGGCAATTCTTAATGATATGATCATTTGCCTTACAATAGTTGCACCTGATCTTTTTCTTGCCTTTATCATCAAGAGTCTTCTCAGACTTATTGTTGCTACCTGTGGAAGGAGAAGAAGTTGCAGACCTATTAATAGGAGAAGAAACAGTGGAAGGGGATTCCTTACCACTTCTTCTCTGCTGGGAAGCAATAAATGCCTGATCAACTGCACGCTGCCTGGCCCTGTTTTGCCTGGACTGCGCTTCTTGCAAGAGCTTGTTGACTAAATTATCATACTTGACAACATCAGGTCTGTCCTCAGTAACAAGTCTCCATGTGAAAGCAAAAGTCTGATATGACTCAGGTAAAGCATCAAGAACAGTCTACACAAGAGAATGATCAGGAATAATCTCACCTGCAGAAATCAATTGTTCCTTGAGATCTTTAATCTCAGCAAGAAAGACATTCACGTCATCATCTTCCTGCATAATCTTTGATTCTAGCTCTTTACGCAGGTAAGAGATTTTTACCTCGTTACGACCTGCATACAAACCAGCTAGAATATCCCAAGCCTATTTTACTATTTTAGCTGAACGAATATGTGGGGTGATGTTACGTTTGACAAAAAGTGCAATCAAGGCATGAGCTTGTGCATCTTTACCATCCCAATGAGCTTGTTCAGCAGTGGTAAAATAGCAGCAATAGTAGAGCTGCTAGAACCTACAACATCCTCAAACAGATCCTACATCCACAGAACCTGGACGTACATCCATACCCTGCACAATGTTCCACACTCCTTTTGCAACCAAAACATGCTGCATCATGTATGCCCAAAGTGGGTAGTTGCTGTCTCCATCCAGTTTGTCATAACAGACAACATGCGAAATACATCATTGTTGTTATCAGCCATGGCCACTGACTGAAACTGATGCAAAAGCTACGTGTAATGAAGCAAAGACTGAACAGAAAACAACTCGTGCTATGTAGCATGGTCCATAATAGAATACGTATGCCTGTTTTGTAGAAAACTGCACTGTCGAAATTTCTGCACAAAATGACGAAAATACCTGTGCAGAACTTGAAATGCAAAAACGGAGCCCGAAATGACCTCAGATGCAATTTCTGAGAACGCATAGCCCTATGGGCTGATTTGCAGAGTATAGGGACTTGCAAGCACTCGTGAAAGCTCACCTCAATCGAAAAACATGAGTTGGAGGGTGCCGACGGCGTAGCCCTGGGAGCCGGTGCCTGCTCTGATACCAATTGTTGGAATTAGGGTTGCAGGAAAGCACACAAAGCTTGGAGAAGAAGAAGCAAGAATGCACACAACACAAAGTGTATTAGATTGTGTCAATGTACAAAAGATAAGTTAGCCCTAGAATGATGGGCGTATATACAAGCCGGGGGGAAAAAGCAAAAAAAGCTATCTGTAAACCCTAGGAACATTAAAAATCAAATTAACAACAAAAACAAAAACGATTTAAGCAAAAAACATTCTTTACAAAACAAAAAGAGAGAGATATTCCTCACAAAATCACACACAAATCATCATCAAAAGTACATATTTTTCATGGTAAACCATTATTAAAGATAATGAAAAATGGGTAATGCGTAGGTTAGAGAAATACAACGAAAAAAGCCAAGGGATGGCTCCCTGAAAAAAGCTTTTGTACCTATTTTGATATGAATTGGCGAGGCTTTAATTATGGGTTATGGTAGCATTGTGATGACACGGCTGGGGTTTTCAATAAAAGAGGGCTTGCCAATGTTAAGACTATGTCTTAAATTTTTCTAGATCTAATTGTGAATTTGATCTCGTTTGCTATTGTAGACTTATGGACTTTAGCAAGATGGGTTGTTGAGACAAGGTCACGATGATAGATTTTCCTTTATCAGCAACACAATAGTTATAGTGATAACCTTGGTTATTATGGTCAAGGGTTGTCGAGTTACTAATAAAGGGGCTATTGAGATATGATGAGGATCCCTTTGTGTGGGTCTTTTCTTTTGTTGTTGTGGTGATGTCGATCAAGGATTTTTTCTTGTAGTAGAATTTTCATCCTTGGGTTCTTTGTTAGAAATGGGTTTAACCATTGGTGATTGGGAATTGTTTCTAGGAGTGCCTATTATTGTAGACGAGGTTTCGTGGTTGAGATGTTTTTTCTTCCTTGGTGACACTTGTAGAAGAGGTTCTTGAGATATAGTGGTTGTATCTTGGGCGCCTCTCTCTTCAAAAGATGTGGTCTTTACTCCGAGCCTTAGTGAAATGGAATGGTCAACTTCATGAAGATCTACAATTTGAGGACTTTGAATATATAGTTTTGGGACTCGTTCCTTCTTTGGGGATATGGCTGATTTAGAGAGTCCAGCATAAAGGATCTTTGTTGGAGAGGGTGGGTCTTTAGCCGGAGTGGCTCTTGATGTAGAAGCTAGTTGTCTCTTTTGGACAAGGTCATAAAGAGTGTTGAACATCAAGGTAGCCAATCTTTCTAGGATAAAATCCGCTTCCAATACATAGTCTAGCACACAAATCTTACATTTCAAGGGGTTAGACTCCACATAATGTTATGGCTCGCCCAAACCCTCATTGAAACACATCCAACAAGAAGATTACCTAGCGAATTGCAACTGTCATGGGGGATCTTTCCGATGGCCAAGCTTGTAACCCTTGAGGTCTCCAAGCTCCACCACTCCTTGAGTAACAACTCCGGCATAGCCTCCCGCATACGTTGTCACCTCGTCGCATTGCACTAAATGCACTCGACCCTCCTCTCACCTCACCTCACTTCACTCACACACACTCACTAGCATGCATTAGAGAGATATTATAGCAAGAGCCACACTCAATTGCACAATGGGAGAGTCCTTTATACTACGAGAGATTTTCACTCATATACATGGCCATAAGTGTTCACACTCACTTAAACTGTGGCGAGCCGAACACTTTAGGCTCTTAAGAGGCTAATGCTATTATAATGACTACTCTCATAATATATCCATGAAGTACATCACTTGGGACTTCATCTTAACTTGCTACCACATGCTCTTGAAGCGGAAATTGCCATAAGTATTTCGTCGGATAATTACAAGCGCCCATCCAAGTTGTAGATTTGGACACCGTTGGTTTATATCTTGAATGTATGACCTTTTGGTGTGTCTACCTTGAATCCTTGATGTAAGATAATGGAAGTAGCTCTTGTTAACCTAGAAATGAAAAGATGTAGGGAGGAAGAGAGCTTGAGCTCTTTCAAGCACACACACACTGTTGAACTACAGATAGAATACCTAATAGTTACCTAATAGTTGCTTAGTCGGATATATGTATCTTTGCTCAGTTGGAATTCTACTCAGTCGGATTGTTGATCAGTCGGAGTTTGTTATGATCTGGTTAGTCGGATATCATCTGTTAGTGTCTTGTGACATTCTAGTTACAACCGTCTAAACTGTCTGAAGTCGCCTATTTATAGGGGCTTTGTAGTCGTCTTTTAAAAGAAGAAGAAGAAGAAGAAAGCAATGTACGATTCATCTTGATCAATCAAACATGGTATTTCAGTTCTGTTCTGTTATTCTCTATCTTGTTTAGCAAATCTCTGCTCAATCCGTGTTCTCTATGCTCTGTTTGTGTTTAGCCTGATGTGGGAATTGAAGTTAGTGTTACCTAATGGGAGTGTTTTGCTGTGTCATGAAGTAGTTAGTTGTGTTGTGTTTGAGAACCCCAAACACATTGGCGATCCTGCTGGTCCCGTTCTGTTACGAGAAGGGAAATGAATGTCAGAGGGGGACAGAAGAGTAGGAAGGGTTTACTATACCAGGGCTCAGGCCCGAATTGGTAACCCTGACCCGTTTCATTATGCTGACGAGGGTGAAGATGATCAGGAACACCAAATCCCTGAAGAAATTGTTGTAGGCCAAGGGGGGGAAAGTTCAGTTGCACCAGAGAAGAGGCTAGTGGGGGGACTTCTAGGCGCCCTAATCCTGACAGGAAGGTCTGCAGGAGTTAGAAGGAGTCTTCAGTTCAACCCATTAAGGGGGGCTACCAGGCAAAGACCTAGGAAACCACCTCAGCCAAATCCGATGGCTCAACAACTACCCAACCCTAGGGTGAAAGCAGCTAAATTCAGCGGAGGATCTAAGGAGGATGCTGATTGTCATGTAGCTCAGTTTGAGACAAAACGGGAAGCAAATGGGTATACTGTGTTGTACAATGATGCAGTTAAATTGCAGCAATTTGCAGCAACTCTAGAAGGGAAGGCCATGAGTTGGTTTAGCCAATATGGGATACCACACTTCCCAACATATGATGATCTTAGAACAGCCTTTTTACAGAGATTCAGGAGGGAAAAGACTCCAACAGACATTTTAAGAAAACTCCGAGACATCAGACAGAAGAAGATGCTTGTAGAGGACTATGCTCAGAAATTCAGAATTCTGGTTGAAAGGTTACAGGGAAATGAGAGACCCACCAATGAGATGCTGGCAGGTTATTTTCTGAAAGGATTGAGAAGTGGGCTGAAAAATGCAGTGGCTAGCATTGATATTGCAGGTGGAATTAATGATTTGGTACTTGCAGCAGCTAGAGTAGAGAAAAGACTTGGAAGCGGCAAGGGCAAACACACCAGAAAGAATGATTCGGATTCAGATGACCAGCCAGAGTCAGCATCAGATTCTGAGGAGGAGGATTCAGAAGCAGGATCCGACAGTGAGGAAGAAGAGGTGAAGACAAAGAAAAAGCACAAGACCAAAGCAAAGCAATCCAAAGAGGAGGATTTGGTAAGTAAATTGAGAAAGATAGGTTATTCTGTTGCAGCACCAAAAGAAAAGAAGTTCTGTGAAATTTGTGACAAGGATGGGCATAAGACAGCTTTATGTTGGTATAATCCCAAGAACAGGGGTCAGACTACACCTTATGCAGGTAGAGGCAGGGGTGAGGTTGCAGCAAACCAGGCTGCTCCAACTAGGGGCAGAGGAGGATTTCAGAGAGCAAGATCTGATAGACCACCATGGAGGGAACAGGAAAACAATGAAGGAAGACAGGCAAGAGTCATGCCTTGTGTTTATTGTTCAGCACCAGATCATTGGATAGGGCCAGGATGTGCCTTATGGGTGAAACATAGAGAAGAAAGAGGTGTCCCAGTGATTAGGTACAATCAGAATAACCAGCAGGGGCAGCAGCAACAACAGAATCAACCAGCAGCTCAAGCAAATGTAATCATGATTCAATTAGCAGATGAACAGGTACAGGTAACGCAAGGTCCAAAAATACAGGAGCAGCAAAGCAAAGAGCATACTGAGGATATTGAGGATATTGAGGTATTGGCTGTTACCAAGTCTAAACAGAAAGGACCAATTGATTGGAAGGAACAAAAAGGCATCAGGGACCAGGTACAAAGAAGAATTTTGAAGCATCAGGACAAGCAAGAAGAATCGGAGTTGGAGGATGAAGAAGAGTTAGTTCTGCATCAGTCAGAAAGCCATGTGAAGATGAAGGATGAAAGGGACAAAGATTGGTTTGAGGTACTCATAAATTCTCCCTTGCAATTGTCATTAGATCAGTTGTTAGCTTTGGTTCCAGCATTTAAGGAAAGATTGCTTAAAAGACTTCAGGATCAGCAGTCAGGAGATAATCCGACTTTGGTTCCAGCAGTTAATAGCATTGATCCAGCAGATGTTGACTTTGTGGTTCCTGTCATTAAGGTTGAGTACCAGGGCAGGGTGTTTGATGAAGTTCTTTTGGATGGAGGATCAGGGGTTAACATTCTCCCTGAAATTGTATACAAAGAAATGGGTGCAGCAAGTTTAGCCCCAGCACCATTTCAGGTGAAAATGGCAGATCAAACCAGGGTGCAACCATTGGGAATTTTGAAGCAGCAGGAAATTGAAGTTGCAGGTATGGGATTCTTGGTAAATTTTGTGGTAATCAGAATGTCAGAATCACTATCACCTTATGAAATGTTACTGGGTAGGCCTTGGTTTAGAATGGCTAAAGTTAAACAGGATTGGGGATTGAATGTGGTGGTTCTGACCAAGGGGAAAAAGAAGATTACTGTAACCATGCAGGGTAAGAGAAATATGTCTCTTAAAGAAAAGCCATTGTTTGCACAGACAATTAATCTTGCTGAAGAAATAGAAGATGATGAGGAGAAACAGTTTTTAATGGCTAATCCAACAGTGGTGCCACTATTTGATGTTGATGTAGAAAGAATATTGCAGCTTGTGGAATATCAGAATCAGGAAGAGTCTGAGTTCTTGCCAGGTCAAGAGATTGAAGGGACAGTGTTCAGACAGTTGCTGGAACAGAAAACAGAGATTGCTACCAAGGAACAGATGGAACAAGAGCAAAAGGAGGCAGGAGAGATGGCTGTAAGGATTTATGACAAGAAGTATGGCACGTCCAGTCGGGTTAAAGAAGATGATCTTAAGGAACTGAATTTGGGTACAGATGCAGAACCAAGGATGGTGAAAGTAAGTGTGCAGGTGGAAGGACAATTTTTGGAGGATCTTTTGCAGTTGTTACAGGACTATATAGATGTCTTTGCTTGGGAGTATTCTTAGGTGAAGGGTATAGATCCTGCATTACATCAGCATTGGATTAATTTAAGAACAGATGCAGTTCCAGTGGTGCAGCAAAGGTATAGGATGAATCCGAATTTTGCATTGCAGGTGAAGGAAGAAATAGATAAGTTGTTGGCAGTAGGGTTCATTAAACCTGTGAGCCAGGTGACATGGTTATCTCCAATAATTGTGGTGCCTAAGAAAAATGGGAAGCTGAGAGTATGTGTTGATTACAGGAAACTCAATGCAGCAACCATAACAAATCCTTTTCCAATGCCATTTTGTGATGCAGTGTTAGATGCTGTAGCAGGTCATGAAATGTATAGCTTTCTGGATGGCTTTTCAGGTTACAATCAGATTAGTGTTGCTGAGGAGGATCAGCATAAAACTGCTTTCATCACTGAGTTTGGTGCATATGATTTTACTGTCATGAGTTTTGGTTTGAAAAATGGACCACCATCATTCAATTATGTGGCACATAAGGTTTTTGAGCCACACTTACAAGACTTCATGAGAGTATTTGTTGATGATTTCTCTGTTTTTGGTAAGAAGGACTTACATCTGATGCATCTGAAGTTGTGTTTGGAGAGGTGTAGGCAGTTCAGACTGGCCTTGAACCCTTACAAGAGTGTGATTGCTGTGAAGAGTGGGATTTTGTTCGGTCATGTGATCTCACAGGAAGGCATGGCAATTGATGTGAAGAAGGTTGAGGCTATTCAAACAGCAAAGTCTCCTACCAATGTGAAGGAAGTAATGAGGTTTGTGGGTCAGATCAAATGGCATGCCAGGTACCTCAGATATTTAGCCAATATTTGTGCACCATTGACACATTTAACTAAGAAGGATGTGGCTTTTGTGTGGGCTGAGCCTCAAGAGAAGGCATTTCAATTGTTGAAGAAGATGGTAGCTGTTGCACCAGTTTTGCAGTCACCAGATTGGACTCTACCTTTCCATATTTTTGTTGATGCCTCAGATGTAGCATTAGGGGCAATTCTGATGCAGGAGAGGGTGACAGGATGGTACAGGCCAGTATTTTATGCCAGTCGGATATTATCATCTGCAGAAAGGAATTATGCTGTGACTGAAAGAGAAGCTTTGGGTATGGTATATTCCTTGAATAAGTTCAGGCATTATTTGTTGGGGAACAGGGTAATATTTCATGTGGATCACCAAGCCCTGCTGTATCTGATTAAGAAGCCATTGTTGACAGGAAGATTAGCCAGGTGGATGCTTTTGTTACAGGAGTTTGACTTTGTGATTGTCCATACTCCAGGAAAAGAGCATGCTATTGCTGATTACTTTAGCAGGTTGGAAACTGGAGAAGCACCAAGTGGGGTGGATGATGATCTACCAGATGCCCCATTGTTTGAAGTTCAGGCTGCTGAGTCGGATTCCTGGTATGATCAGTTTTTGACATTTTTAACTGAGGGATTTATGCCAGTAAAATTTACTCCAGATCAGAGAAGGAAGTTTGCTTTGAAGAGTAGACCATTCTTAGTGATTGCTGGAGCATTGTACAAAAAGGGAATTGACCAGGTGATAAGAAGATGTGTACCTGAGTATGAGCAGAAGGCAGTAATTCAGGAAGCACATTCAGGAACAGCAGGAGGACATTTCTCAGGGGATATTACAGGAAAGAAAATATTGCAGGCTGGTTTGTGGTGGCCTACAGTTTTGAAAGATGCCCATGAATATGCCAAGAGATGTGTGATTTGTCAAAAGCTTGGACAGCCAGATAATTCAGATAGGATATCAGATCATCCTATTTTGCCTTTGGAACCATTTCAGAAGTGGGGAATTGATTTTGTGGGACCTGTCAAACCAACAACTCAAAGAGGTAACAGGTATATCCTTGTTGCTACTGATTATTGTACAAAATGGGCTGAGGCTGTAGCTCTGAAGGATAACAAGGCTGCAAGTGTTGCAAAGTTCTTGTATCACAATATCATGACCAGGTTTGGGTGTCCCGTAGAACTGGTAAGTGATAGGGGAACTCACTTTCTGAATGATGTAATTTCTGAACTGACAAGAACTCATATGATTATGCACAAAAAGTCTACAGCTTATCATCCCCAGGCGAATGGACAAGCTGAGAGTACCAACAAGACATTGGTAAGGATCCTAAAGAAGATTGTGCAGGATAACCAGAAAGATTGGGACTTGAAGCTGGACTCTGCTTTGTGGTCTCATAGAACAGCTTTTAAAGTTACAACAGGGATGACACCATTCAGGTTGGTATATGGATTAGAAGCAGTTGTGCCTATGGAATTTGTGGTACCAAGTTTAAGAGTAACTGCTGAGAAAATGTCTCCAAGTTTGTCAGTGAAGTACAGGAGCAGGTATTTGATGCAGTTGGAAGAGGACAGATTAGTCAGTTCTTACATCACTGAGGTGATTCAAAGAAGAAGACAGGCTTGGGTGAGTATGAATGTCAAATTTAAGGTGTTTCAGGTTGGTGATTGGGTGATGCTGTACAATTCCAGGTTGGGACCTCATCCTGGTAAGCTAACACTGAGATACAAAGGGCCTTATCAAATTGTTGAAGATCTGGGACAAGGAACCTTTATTGTGGCTGATGTTTTTGGAACTAGGGTTGAGAAACCAATTAATGGGTTCAGGTTGAAAAAGTTTCAAGGAAAACCACCACATTTGGATTGGGCAAGTTCAGCATTGGTACAGGTGGAACAGGTGAAAATAGATCCAGAAGAAAGTCCGACAATACAGGGATATGGGTCTGCATCGGATTCGGACTCAGTCGGATTTTGCTGGGTCGGATCTCAGAGAGTCGGAGTTTTTGAAAATTTTAACAATTTTGCATGGTACCTTGATTTGAGCGGTGAGTGGACACTTAAGGAGAGTATCATTTCGAGGCAGCCAGATTTTGATCGCACTTTTCGCGCGTACAAGCGTGTGCGAGGTCCTTTCTGTCAAGCGTCCATGCAAGACCACTCGCGCATTTTCTCTGCGTTTTCGTTGCACTCGCCTTTCACTATGCCGAAAGCTAAGAGCTCTGCAGGCATGCAACCACCAGCGGAGGACGAGCAGCGGGATGCTCTGAAGAAGAGGCTTCGTAGGAAGGGAGCAATGATGAGAGTTGATGTTAGCAGCTCTGAGGAAGAGGAGCGTGCGGCTGAGGAAGAAGACGAGGTTCCTACACCGTTGTCTACTGGCAAACTTACACAGTCGCTGATGGATCCCTACACCGATTTCAAAGTAGAGCTAGACGGGACAGCACCAGGGAATACAACATGGTTGAAGCAAGTCGGTTTGCAGGAGTTTGCAGGCTTGCCATGGGATGACTGGAGGAATAACTTCTATGCTAAAAGCCAGGTGGAGATACTCAGAAAAACAAAAGGCGAAATTTCTTCAAAGGTGAGTCTTACTGTGGAAATGGTTGCAGAAGTATTTAAACTACCCTATGTTTCGGATGCTGTGATCCCAAAATGTCTTGATGAAGCCTTGAAGAAGGAGTTTGGTCCCAGAGAAGGGGGTAGACAGTATTATATGTTAAGGAATGTCAACTATGCTAGGAGGGAACAGCTCAGATGGTATCTTGAAAGAATGTGCTCTATTATAAAATTTGATTACATGTCGAAGGAAAATTATGCACCATTGTCTTGGGCAGAGAAAGGAGAGGAGGTTAGCTGGGCACATTGGTTATTTGACAAGATTCATGGAGAAATATTTGGGTCGGACAAGAGAAAGACACAATCAAATAGCAGGTTGAGTGCTTATTTAGCTGCAATGTTTCAGTATGCACAGAAAGTGGAAGTGGGAGAGATTATGTTGCCAGATAAAGAAAAATACAGCAAAGTAGAGAAAGAGCAGCAGTCTGAGAAGGTTGTAGAGCAGGGGTCGGAATGTGATGAGTTGGAGCCTGACAAGAAGCAGTTGTATCAGAGCATGCTTACAGTTGGGTACAGTCCGACAGAGGCCTTCAACGTGATATATGGAGCTCAGAAAAAACCGTATGTTGAGGGTGTAGAAGTGCAGACTTTGATTGATGCATCAGGTTCACAAACACCCACGATGCTGGGGAAGAGTTTTACACTGTCCAAGAAGAGGAAACTTGAATTGGGGGGAAGCAAGTTAGTTGCAAAACTTGAATTTGGAGAACAGGTGGTGAATCAACCAGGGTTTGTTGTGAAGGATGTGAGTAATGCTCAACAGTATCTGAAGGCACTTCAGTATTTCATAGAGAGTCAGCAGGAGAAGATTGAGCAGCAGCATCTTGTGAATGAGATAGTAACTTCAGAGGATTACCAGGCTAAAAGTGCACAGATGAAGCAGCTTGAGGAGGAATTGAAGCAGACAAAGGTGACGCATATTGCTGAAAAGGCTCAGTTATTGGAACAACATGCATTGGAGATAGCTAAGGTTAAGATGTCTTTAGGAATCTTCAAGGAATGGACAGCAAAAATGGATGATAGGGTTACATCCGAGTTGGACAAATTGGCTAAAGATAATGCAGAAATGAAGGTTGATAATGAAATGATGCAATTGAGACTTCAGCCTTTACAAGTGCTGGAAAAACAGATGTTGATGAATGAAGAGTTGGATGTAAATGGAGTGCTGATGGCACAAGGGGATGTACAGATTCTGAAGCAACAAATGCATAGCACTATGCAGGATTCTTGGGGAATGATCAAGGAGAGGATGTCTACAATGATAAATTATCCCTATGATGTTATGAAAACAGGGTTTGTAACTCAGCATGAGGCAAGATTGGTAGAAGAGGTTGGGCAGTTGAAGAAAGAACGTGAGTACTGGATTCAGCAGGTACAGGAACTGAAAAAGATGCAGAGTGTGAAGATTCATAGTGATAGGACTGTGGAGGAAATGTTTCAGGAACTAGAAGTTCAGGTGGAAGTACCTATTATAAATTTGAGTGTGCAAACATCAAGTCAGAGTGAGCAGCCAGTGGAGACTTCAGTGGAAGATAAATCAGCAGAGAAGACTGAAGTTTTGAAGGAGGTTCCAGTTGTTGAAGGGATGCAGGCTGAGCAGCAAAGTGATGTAGTACCTGACATTTGAAGAAGCAGCATCAAATTTTGTCATGTGGCCAGTCTTTTTTGATCAAGGGATTGTGAATTCAAGTCCGATTTCCTTGAAATCAACCACCGGGCTGTGCCATGTGTTGAACTACAGATAGAATACCTAATAGTTACCTAATAGTTGCTTAGTCGGATATATGTATCTTTGCTCAGTCGGAATTCTACTCAGTCGGATTGTTGATCAGTCGGAGTTTGTTATGATCTGGTTAGTCGGATATCATCTGTTAGTGTCTTGTGACATTCTAGTTACAACCGTCTAAACTGTCTGAAGTCGCCTATTTATAGGGGCTTTGTAGTCGTCTTTTAAAAGAAGAAGAAGAAGAAGAAAGCAATGTACGATTCATCTTGATCAATCAAACATGGTATTTCAGTTCTGTTCTGTTATTCTCTATCTTGTTTAGCAAATCTCTGCTCAATCCGTGTTCTCTATGCTCTGTTTGTGTTTAGCCTGATGTGGGAATTGAAGTTAGTGTTACCTAATGGGAGTGTTTTGCTGTGTCATGAAGTAGTTAGTTGTGTTGTGTTTGAGAACCCCAAACACACACTCACACAAACCTAGAAGAGAACACGCAAGATAAGAGGCTGAAAATTGTTCTTCTTCTTCTTCACAACAAAAAGAGTTCTATAAAAATATAAGAAAAAATACAACATAAGTACTAAATTACTATGTACATGTGGCCACAATGTGAACACACTAAGTTGACTAGTCTGTGTAGTCTACAGCTGTAGAATCTCTGGTGAAGATATGTCGTTGGCAGCTACCAAACCCACCAATGATGTAAATATTGAGCGATCACATAGGCGCCTCGTGAGTGTCAACTAATGATCTCAACACTCCCCCTCAAGATCAACTCCAGCTCATGAACTCCAATCATATCTCAAAATTTACGGAGCTTCTCAGCTCCCAAGGCCTTTGTGAAGATGTTAGCGACCTGATCTTGTGTGCTGACGTAGGCCAAGTCGATGTCACCTGCCAAGACTCTTTCCCTGATGAAGTGGTAGTGTACCTCAATGTGTTTCATCTGCGCATGGAAAAATGGGTTCCTGGCCAACTATATACTATTAAGATTGTCACAATATATAACAACCTTTCTCTCCACATGGAACCCCAAATCAGTTAAGTAGCTTGCATAACCAAGCTACCTCACATGCTAGCACCGCAGCTCCTTTGTACCCTGCCTCTGTACTTGACAAGGCAACTGTGGGTTGCTTCTTGTTGCTCCATGTCACAGTAACACTCCCTAATGAAAACATAAATCCTCTGGTAAATCTCCTCTCTAAGATGCTACCTGCCCAATCTGCATATGTGTACCCATATAGCTTTAATGGTACACCTGCTACATAAAACAATGCATAGTCAACAGTGAATCTCAAATACCGAAGTGTGCGTCGCACACTGTCAAGATGTAGTTTGTGTGAGACCTGCGTAAATTGGCTCTCTAAGCCAACAATGTAACCAAAATCTGGCTTGTTGATTGTGACATAGATCAAACTCCCCATAATCTTCATGTACATAGTGGGGTCCTCCAACACATAACTTGCATCCGCTGAGCTTACCATTTCGATCTAATGGCACCAAGATTGGCTTACAATTAGCCATCCCATACTTGGACAACATGTCTAATACATACTTCTCTATGACAGCCAAATACCATCAGGTGTACGAATGACCTCAATGCCCAAAAAATAGCACAGATCTCCCAAATCCTTAATGTCAAACTTCCTTTTGAGAAGACTTTTCTTATGCTCAATCTCTTCCAAGTTGTCACCCCCAACTATAAGATCATCTATATAGATGGTGATGATCACAATACCCTTATCACTCTTGCGCACATACAAAGAGTGATCTGCATCTTCCATATGAAAACCAATAGTGACAAGATACTCAGCAATCTTGTCATGACATGCTCGTGGAACTTGCTTCAGCCCATACAAGGCCTTACGAAGCTTACATACATACTCTGGGTGACCTGTATCCTCAAAACCAAGTGGCTTATCCATATACACTTCTTCTTTGCAAGTCACCATGCAAGAACACATTTTTACATCCATCTGATGTAAAAACCAGCCATTAGCTACAGCCACCGCAATCACAGCTCTCACAGTTGCCATATTTATAGCCGGGGCAAACATCTCCTCATAATCAATCCCATGTGTCTACACATATCCTATGGCTACCAATATAGCCTTATACCTGCTTATGCTACCATCACTATTATGTTTCACCTTATACACCCACTTACATCCGATAGCTTTCTTACCTTCAGGCAGTGGCACCAATTCCCAAGTCTCATTTCCATACAATGCATCCATCTCCTCATCCAATACACATTTCCAATAGCCTCATCAAAACATGTGGGCTCTACAACTTGCATAACTTTTGCCATATAAGCATAGTGATGTGCCACATAACCATCGTAAGTTAAGCTCTATACAAGGTTTTTTGACTCTTCTAGATCTTTGTAAACTTGCATTCATGGATTCTAAAACCTTCTTTACACAAGGTGTCCTCATTGTTGGAATCTCGAGATCCTCATCAAGGCTCATCTCTGAGCCACTAGACTCTCCATCAAAAAACGAATGCCCTATAGAAATATCAGGCATACCAAGAGGCTCAACTACTTTCTTTTTGCCTTTATGTGATGTACCAACTACATTTCCAGGTGTGAGACCCCCGACCCCCTCCGTAGTGCCCCCTCTGAGGGCGCTGGCGGCAGAAGCAATGTCAACCTCTCGCGCGGGGTAGGGATCCACACACGGGGCCTTGCCTACGGATGTCCGGACAAGAAACTAGCTCGGAGGTTCCTCCGAAATCGAGCCCAGAAAAACTTCCCTCGCTCGGAAGGCACAAGCATTCCTCCAGGGAAAATCTTCTAACGGGGGAATTAATCTAACGAGTCAAAGTCTTAACTAGTTGAACTGATCCGACCCCAAACTTGAAGTCACATGGCTAGATAAAAGAAGAGACTTGCACTTGGTCAATAGAATCACCGCTTTTTTCCTCCTTTAACGAGGCACAACCCACTGATTCCCTCCCACAAAACAAGGGTCTTCTCAGGACTTAATCTAACTAACGTAACTAATCGTATCTTAATTGTTTTGCAGGTATCCCCTCATCCAACCGGCCCATGAGTTAGCCAACCACCCGACCATTGTATTGGTGGGATTCCTTTATAAAGATTTGGTTATGTTTTGCCCGGGTACCGAGGAAAAATTTCCAAGGCCCCCTACTAGCCGGCTTTCAAGCAAAATTTATAGTAGGCATACCACGTACACACCCAATATGAAATTGCCATTTATAACAGATTTGACTGTCTTTAAAATAATCCTTCAATGAAAATCATAATATTACTGATCATCATCCTCCAAAATTCTAAGTTAATTGTATTACAAAATGTGTCCTCTGGACTCTCCGTTGAACACCAGCTGGCCAACCAACGAGATCCCATATCAAAATTTGATTCACAAAAGTCATTCTTTTTAGTCTATCCGAATCTTCCTCGACACACGCATGCACGGGTGTCCTAGCAACCGCGAGCCCGTGCATCACCTGGTCAGAACCCTCTAGGATCCTACTTAGGTGTCCTAACACTTCACTCAGGGATTGCTTCGTCGGTCCTCGCCCATCGTACCGAAAGCGCACCATTTTAACCGTACCGAGGCTGGTCAAGATCTCGGAAGGCTTTGCCAACGAGTGACGTCCCTCGACAACTCCCCTCTAGCTGTTGCAAACAACGAACCTCCTCTTAGTAAACACATGCCAAATGCTTCCTCCAGCATTCTAGCGTAAAACAGTTCTTTAAATGAAAAACAAAGGTTTTATGCATTCCCAATTTGAGATTGGTTCTACAAAACCCCTTTTTTCTTAATTTTCCAATTTCATAATGAGAATCCTTGATCTCTCATCAGGGTAATCTACTCATCGTTTGACTGATTGTCCAACTAGATTCTTGGTGATTTTGGTCAAAGGAAAACTAGTTTAATTCAACGGTAGTCTATTCTTTGTATTTAGGAACTGGAATTGGTCATGAAGTTTTTGCTTTATTCAGATCTAGAGATGGACAAGTAGGTTTACTGTCTATCCCTCTCGTGGTCTAACCAAAATCATTCGGTTTAGTTCTAACAAGGATTTTCTGAGATAAACAACTACTGAACTTCTAATTGAAAGGAAATTCCAACTTTGTGAATTTCATTCTTTCTTTTCCATAGTAGATTAAGAAATGGTTTTATTAGAGAATATTGGGTTTTAATGAAAATACTCTTCTTCCATTTAATCTATTTTTGGGTAAATACCAATTTGGTGGCAAAAATTCCTCTTTTGTCATTAAAAATTAATTCAAATCTTTCTCTACTTAAATATCATAAAGATTCTTCTTTTATTAAATACAATTATTCATTTTTTTAAATAAGCTTAAAATTTCTCTTTTCCTTATTTAAGGATTAGGTTCCAATTGTCATGGAAATTCCTCTTTTATCATAAAATGAATTTATCTAAAATTTTTCTTTAAATTAAATAAAAATATGTATTATTCTAAATATACCAAGAATTTCTCTTTTTCCATTTAAATGATTGAATTCTAAATATGATGAAATAACCTCTTTTTATTATTTAAATTTATTCATGTATAAAATAATTTTAACTAAAATTTATCTTAAAAATTAAATAAAAATATCCATTAGTTTAAATATGACAAGAATTTCACTTTTTCCATTTAAATGATTGAATTCCAAATATGATGGAATTCTTGTTTCATCATTTACATTTATTCATGCATAAAAATAATTTATCTAAAATTTCTCTTTGATTTTAAATAAAAATATTTATTATTTTAATATACCTATTTTTCTCTTTCTCCATTGAAAATACATGGATCTCCATTATCACGGGAATTCCTCTTTTATCATAAAAATGAAATTACTAAAAATTCTTCTTTTTCTCTAATTAACTATTTATGCATAAATATTAAAAATAAATTTTCCATGGATATAATGAGAATTATTCTTTTAGCATAGGATGACTAATCCTAGAATATGGTAGGAAGTTCTCTTTTCACTTTATGCATAAAAATGACTTATGTATTAATTTCTTAAAATTTTACCATAGCTCCGTTGCTATTACTGATATTTTTTAATAATTTTAAAAAGAATAAAACTTAGTAATATAATTATGATAGATTAACTATCAATAGATCTAAATCCAATTTATGGATCTAAATCATAAGTTCATCACAATTTACGTAATATTCATAAAAGCATTAAAAAGCCATTTCTTTAGCCTCTAGCTTAACTAGCATAGAGTTTGATTTTAGAATTAAGAATTGCTCCATGTGAAGTATAATTTGAATAGAGAATTGATCATAGGAATGACCATTCTTTAGGGGAGAGAGAGATATACTTAAAAAACATCCTAAATTAAGCATAAAGATAATCTTTTTGTGATTAATCATTAGAATTCATTAGAGAACTTTATTTGTATTGAAAAACCATTCATTTAAATACTTCTAAAGCTTGAGAGGGGTTGAGAAGTGAAAACATTTAGAATATTAGAGAAAAAACCATAAAATCACATCTTACCTCTTGATTTGCTTGCTTCTCTATTCTTAGAAGAAGCCCCCAACCAATCAATTAGTTAGTAGGTTGCTCAGAGGAAATCTCCAAGGAAGGTTGAAGAGAGAGAGAAACTCCAATCTCTCCAAATTGTAGAGGAGTTTTAGAGGATAATAGAAAATATGCTTATTCTAATGTAATACTGGCATGGTCTAGTTCACAGATGAGAATACAAAAGAATGAGAGTCTATTTATAGGTGAGGGAGGCCACTAACTGAGTCCAACTAAGTTCTAGAATTTTCCAGCTTCAGTTTGGCTGAATTTGGACAAGATTTGGACCAGTTTAGCTCCCATTATTTTAATCTAGTTTAATTCAGGAGAGAGGAGAGATAAAAATATCTTAATATTTTAGAATTAAAAACTCATCCACATGTGTGAAATAGGTGCCTCTCCTTACTAAGGTGTCAAAAATGTATCATTATACTAAAATATCTTATTTTTTTAGTAATATCTCATAGTTTTTAACTAATAAACCTTGTACTCAGTCAACTCTTCATCTTATGTGAGCATTTACTCATTTTTGGGTATTTTCTTTTATTCATTGGATTTATCTCATCTCAACACTTGGATTAATCTTATTGGCCCATAGGAACCTTAATTTCAAAAAATCTTGACCCTTAGGCTAAGGTCTTTTAAATCATTTTTAATTGATTCCTAATGCACCTTGGAAAATTTATTTTGAATTTCTGTTTCAAGGAAACATATTTTTGATATTAGGAGGATTTATTTATCCAAAAATATCTCAATACTGAATTACCACTCTCTAGAATTTTTTTTCTCTCTCTAGATAAAAACAAGAAAAAATAATATTTTCTTGTATTCAGAAATAGGGAATGATTACAAGGGATTGAAGTAAAGCTTATTCATTATTCAGGCTGAGGAGAAATCTTATATCCTCTCCCACTTGAAAAACGCAAGATGTCCTCATCTCGCAAAGTGGGGGTAATCGTTCACCGACTCTTCTTCTTTCTGCTAGGTGGCGTCTTCTAGAGGGAAGAACTTCCACTTTATTAAAAATTCTTTGAGGAATATGTTCCTGAGAATCTTCTCACAAACGTCAAGGATTTCTTTAGGTTGTTGGAGTACCATCTGGCCTTGAGTCGGAGAAATCAATTGTTCATCATCAAGTACGTGACTCAGGCTAGGTACATACTTCTTTAGCAAACTGACATGGAATACATTATGTACCTTGAGATGGGGAGGCAGAAGAAGTTTGTAGGCTAGATTGCCCACTTTCTTTATAATAGCATATGGCCCACAGTATCTGGGAGAGAGCTTCTTGTACTTCCCTAAGGATAAGGAACTTCTTTTTGGTCATACTCGAATGAAGGCCATATCTGATTCTTCGAACTCTCTCTCTCATCTCTTTTTATCTTCATACTGCTCTTACCTATCTTGGGCTGCCTTTATATCTTTACGGATTGATTGCATTTGCTGGTCCATGTCATCAAGCATTTGTCTGGACATTTCAACTCTGATCAATGGGTCAAACCAAGTCAATGGTGTAAGGCAATCTTGTCCATACAAAGCTGTGAAAGGACTCATCCCAATGCTTCGATAATAGGAAGCATTGTAAGCAAATTCGACCAGATGCAAATGGCTTAACCACTTCTTGGGTTCCCTGCCGCCGCAACATGACCAAAGGATATCTTCTATTACCTGATTCACTCTTTTAGTCTAGCCATCTGTTTCAGGGTGATAGGCTGTGCTGAGATCCAAGAAAGTTCCCACTGCTTCGAAGAATGCACTCCAAAATTTCAATGTGAATTTGGGATCTCTGTCACTTACTATCCAATGCACTCAAGAATTTCGATGTGAATTTGGGATCTCTGTCACTTACTATCCTCCTAGGTAAGCCATGCAATCTGAAGATCTCTTTAAGGAAAACTCTGGCAACATCCACTGCAGTGTATGCTTCTTTCACTGCTGGAATCAGATGGGCAACTTTGGTTAGTCTGTCAACTACCACAAAAATGGAGTTGTAACCTGATTGCACTGAAGGTAATCCAGTGACATACTGATACATTCCCACTTCATCTGAGGAATGTCTAGAGGCTGCAGTTTTCCTGGCATCTTGCTCTCTCTGCCTTGACTCTCTGACACATCAAGCATTTACGCATATGATCAAGTACATCCTTTTTGAGTCCTAGCCAGAAGAAGCTTTTCTTCACAGACATATAGGTTTTTATAAACCCTGGATGTCCAGCTATCAGACTATCATGGGCTTCTCTTAGAATCCTTCCTTTTATTCCCTCATCATTGGGAATAAAATGCATCCTTCATCCAATTTGTACCCAAGAACTCGACTCATTTCCTAAGGAGTCTTGCTTTCCTACATCAGAAGGGCAGCAATAGGGAAAAAAAATTATCTTGCATGATTTTCTCCTTTGCTTCGCTGATCAATGGATTTGACACCACGGTAATTGCAAGCAAGGAGGCTTTTCTAGTGAGCACATTTGCCACCACATTTTCTTTCCCCGACCGATACTTAATTTCAAAATCAAATTCTTGCAGGGTTTACATCCATCTCCTTTGACGCATGTTGAGATCACTTTGGGTGAAGATCCACTTTAGACTTTGATGATCTCTCATCAAGGTGAACCTCTGTCCCAAAAGATAATGTCTCCACAACTTCAAGAGCATAAACTACTAAGAGTAACTCCAAGTCATGGATGACATAATTTCTCTCATGTGTTCTGAGTTTTCTGGATTCATAGCCACTGCATGACCTTCCTGCATAAGAGCACCACCTAAGGCAAACCCACTAGCATCAATAAACTACCTCAAAGGGTTTAGGACAGGGTTGGTTTCTAAGGCTGTCTTCAGTTTATCAAAAGCACCCTGACACATTGCAGTCCACTGAAAAAGTGTACTCTTCTTGAGAAGGTTAGTTAAAGGGGATGCTATCTGAGCATACCTAGGTATAAAGATCCTATACCATCTGGTTAATCCTAGGAATACTTTGACTTCTTTTACCGTCTTGGGTTCTGGCCATTCTACGACTGCTAGGATTTTCGCGGGTAAGGAAAAATCCCATCTTTTGACACTATGAATCCCAAGTATTCCACCTGATCAACAGAGAAAGAACACTTGCTCTTTTTTGCAAAGAGTTGGTATTTTATTAGGATTCCTGCGCATATGATCTTCATGATCTACAGCATTCTTTGAGTATACCAAGATATCGTCAAACAAGACAAGAACAAAATTATCCAAGTATTCTCTGAGAATATCCTACATAAGATGATTAAATGTTACCGGGGCATTAATCAATCCAAACGGCATGACTGTGAACTCATAATGCCTATAGCGAGTATTGAATGATGTCTTTGGGATGTCCTGCTCCTTGATTCTGATTTGGTAGTACGCGGATTCGAGATCCATCTTTGTGAACATTTGGGTCCCACTTAACCGATCTAGAAGTTCATCAATCCTAGGAATAGGATACTTATTTTTAATTGTTAATTGATTCAGTCCTCTGTAGTCAATACAGAGTCTTAACATTCCATCTTTCTTCTTTTGAAAGAGAACGGGCGCACCCCAAGGTGAGACATTGGGTCTGACGAATCCCTGCTCTAACAGTTATCTTAACTGCTTCTTAAGTTCTATGGCTTCAGGGACTGGCATTTTGTATGCACGTTGGGCTACTGGCTGAGCTCCGGGGGTTAACTCGATCTCATGATCTACTTTGCGAGACGGAGACATCTCAGTCAGCTCTTCAGGAAACACATCTGCATACTCACTTAACCACTTTGGTTCTTTAGCCTTGCATTTTATGTCTACTGGATTCATCTTAACGACATAAACAGCTTGCCTCTTTTTGAGTCCTTTTAATAATTTAGAAGCCTTGACTAATTGTAGCACTGGGGATTCAGAAATTCAAGTTCCTTGAACTTTATTCCCGTGAAGGTCGAGGAAAGAGATGGCTCCTTTGTGACAATGAATATCAGCTTGATTCTTATGGAGCCAATCCATTCCAAGGATTCTATCATAGACTCCCAAGGGTAGGACTCCCAAGCATAGATCTATCCTTTTTCTTCCTCCACTTCTTCAGCTATAGTGACTTCTCTAGCTGTTGCAGTCTGAGGTGGAACTTTGTCTCTTTGGTTGTTCCAATTCTGGGAGGGAGTTCGGAGACTGCTTTGCACGGAGGCTGCTGCAAGTTGAGCTGGCACTATTTTGGGGTTACCCTGATTTTGGTGCGGGGGACCCTGATTGGACTGATATATGAAGGAATCTGTCTTTGAATTCTGGGACCCTGGCTTCCTTGGCCCACAGAAGGAGATGGACAATCCTTGAACTGGTGCCCAAACCCTTGACATCCGAAGCACCTGTTCTCACTTCGAAGCTCTTCCCTTTGCATTCTTGAGAGAGCTGGAGTTCCTGAGAAAGAACTTCAAGGGAAAGGTCTTCCTTCATTCTTGAAACTTCCCGTCTCCAGATTCTGGTTGGGACCTTGGTGTCTCTTTGGAGGCGGAAGGTTGGAAGAACTTCCTGGTGTCTGAAATCTTTTGAAGGATGAGGAAGCTGGCTTTGGCGGGACTTTCAGGATGAAGGTTTTGGCAAAGTCCTTCGCCATTCTGACAGCTTCTACCATGGACATTGGCTTGGCATTCTTGACCAGTGTGTCAAAGGGTTCATTCATTCCCTGAATGAACCTGGCCATAAATTGCTCTTCGTCTAGAGGTGGTGAATACTTGAGTAGAAGAGCAAATGCATGGTGATATTCTTTGATGGTTTTGCTCCCCTGGTTTAGCTCTAAAAATTCATTCATTTTGGTTTGTAAGTACCCGGGGGACAAAACCTTCTCCTTAAATAGGCTTTAAAATCGTTCCAAGACTGGGTATTCTTGTCAAGATGGTTGGTGTCACAATGTTTTCTCCATGCCACCCTGGCTGTTTCCACAATTTTCAGCCTGGCAACAAGAGCCATTTTGCTCCGCTCATTGTAGCGTGATAGCTTCCACCCATTTCTCCACAGCCTGGCCTAGGTTCTCCCCTTCTCCTTTGAAGGGTCCTAGCTGGGTTCTGTGAAGAGCCTTGTGAAGGTCAGGGTCAAGCTCTTCTTCTTCAGAAAGAGGGTCTAGCTACGGCCACGATTTCCTCACCTCATGATTCTGCCAAAAATGATATATTATTAAATTTTTATTTTGATATCGTCCACAAGATCCTAAGATTTAAGTGGTTCAAAAAATAATTTCTTAAACAAGATAAATGATCTTATTGGAGATCTATGACATATGTCCAGTAACAGATTTTACTTCATCAATTCGTCAATAAACAATCACTTATACAACAGGGAATTTTTCCACAAAACATTTCTTTGAAAATTCTTTATTTATGAAGCTTACAGAATGAAAATACATGTAAAAGCTCTTTTTGAGTTTTTATTAACAATTTTTGATAAGAATTCATTTCTCCTTATTAGCTTTCACTGATACTAGCTGCTCTGTGAGACCCCCGAACCCCTCCGCGGTGCCCCCTCCGAGGACGCTGGCGGCGCAAGCAGTGTCAGCCTCACACGCGGGGCAGGGATCCACACTCGGGGCCTCACGCGGATGTTCGGACAAGAGACTAGCCCGACGGTTCCTCCGAAACCGAGCCCCGAAAAACTTCCCTCGCCCAGAAGGCACGGGCGATTCCTCGAGAGAAAATCTTCTAACTGGGAAATTAATCTAACCAGTCAAAGTCTTAAATAGTTAAACTGATCTGACCAAACCTGAAGTCACATGGTCAGATCAAAGAAGAGACTTGCACTTGGTCCATAGAATCAACGTTTTTTCCTCCTTTAACGAGGCATAGCCCGCTGATTTACTCCCAGAGAACAAGGGTCTTCTCAGGACTTAATCTAACTAATGTAACTAATCGTATCCTTATTGTTTCGCAGGAATCCCCCAATCTAGCCAACCGGCCCATAAGTTAGCCAACCACTCAACCACTGTATTGGTGGGATTCCTTTATAAAGATTTGGTTATGTTTTGCCCGAGTACTGAGGAAAAGAGTTCCCAGGCCCCCTAGTAGCCGGCTTTCAAGCAAAATTTAAAGTAGGCATACCACGTACACACCCGATATGAAATTGACATTTATAACAGATTTGACTGTCTTTTAAAATAATCCTTCAATGAAAATCATAATATTACTGATCATCATCCTCCAAAATTCTGAGTCAATTGTATTACAAAATGTGTCCTCTGGACTCTCTGTTGAAGACTAGCTGGCCAACCAATGAGATCCCATAGCAAAATTTGATTCACAAAAGTCATTCTTTTTAGTCCATCCTAATCTTCCTCGACACACACATGGCTGTCCTAGCAACCGCGAGCCCGTGCATCACCTGGTCAGAACCCTCTAGGATCCTACTTAGGTGTCCTAGAACTTCACTCACGGACTGCTTCGTCGGTCCTCGCCCATCGTACCGAAAGCGCACCATTTTCACCGTACCGAGGCTGGTCAAGACCTCGGCAGGCTTTGCCGCGACGAGCAACGTCCCTCGACGACTCCCCGCCCGCTGTTGCAATGAACCTTCTCTTAGTAAAACACCTGCCAAATGCTTCCTCTAGCATTCTGGCATAAAACCGTCCTTTAAATTAAAAATAGAGGTTCTATGCAAGTAAATTCCCAGTTTGAGATTGGTACCTATAAAACTCCTTTTTCCTTAATTTTCCAATTTCATAATGAGAATCCTTGATCTCTCATCAGGGTAATCTACCCATCATATGACTGATTGTCCAACTAGATTCTTGGGGATTTCGATCAAAGGAAAACTAGTTTAATTCAACGGTAGTCTATTCTTTGTACTTAGGAACTGGAATTGGTCACGAAGTTTTTGCTTGATTCAGATCGAGAGATGGACAAGTAGGTTTACTGTCCGTCCCTCTCGTAGTCTAACCAAAATTATTGAGTTTAGTTCTAACAAGGATTTTCTCAGATAAACAACTAAACTTCTAATTGTAAGGAAATTCCAACTTTGTGAATTTCATTCTTTCTTTTCCATAGTAGATTAAAAATGGTTTTATTAGAGAATATTAGGTTTTAATGAAAATACTCTTCTTTACTCTTCTTTCATTTAATCTATTTTTGAGTAAATACCAATTTGGTGATTTAACCACATAAAATATCTAAAGATATTCTTTCTACCGTTTAATTTCTCAACCATAATTCCCTAGGTGGAATTATGGTGAAAATTCCTCTCTTGTCATTAAAAATTAATTCAAATCTTTCTCTACTTAAATATCATAAAAATTCTTCTTTTAATTAAATAAATTATTCATTTTTTTAAATAAGCTTAAAATTCCTCTTTTCCTCATTTAAGGATTAGATTCCAATTGTCATGGGAATTTCACTTTTATCATAAAATGAATTTATCTAAAATTTCTCTTCAAATTAAATAAAAATATGCATTATTCTAAATATACCAAGAATTCCTCTTTTTCCATTTAAATGATTGAATTACAAATATGATGGGAATTTCTCTTTCATCATTTAAATTTATTCATACAGAAAATAATTTTAACTAAAATTTATCTTAAAAATTAAATAATAATATCCATTAATTTAAATATGACAAGAATTTCACTTTTTCTATTTAAATGCTTGAATTCCAAATATGATGGGAATTCCTCTTTCATCATTAAATTTATTCATTCATAAAAATAATTTATCTAAAATTTCTCTTTGATTTTAAATAAAAATATTCATTATTTTAATATACCTATTTTTCTCTTCTCAATCGAAAATAAATGGATCTCCATTATTATGGGAATTTCTCTTTTATCATAAAAATGAAATTACTAAAAATTTCTCTTTTTCTCTAATTAACTATTTATGCATAAACATTCAAAATTAATTTTCCAGGGATATGATGAGAATTATTCTTTTAGCATAGGATGACTAATCCTAGAATATGGTAGGAAGTCCTCTTTTCACATTATGCATAAAAATGACTTATGTATTAATTTCTAAAAATTTTACCATAGCTCCGCTGCTATTACTGATAATTTTTAATAATTTTGAAAAGAATAAAACTTAGGAATACAATTATGATAGGTTAACTATCAATAGATCTAAATCTAATTTGTGGATCTAAATCATAAGTTCATCACAATTTATGTAACATAAAAGCATTAAAAAGCCATTTCTTTAGCCTCTAGCTTAACTAGGATAGAGTTTGATTTTAGAATTAAGAATTGCTCCATGAGAAGCATAATTTGAATAGAGAATTGGTCATAGGAATGACCATTCTTTGGGGGAGAGAGAGAGATACTTAAAAAACATCCTAAATTAAGCACAAAGATAATCTTTTTGTATTGTGATATCTTTGGGGGATGTTTCAGGGGTTTCCAAGAAGATGGTTTGCATTGTTTCATTTAATAAAATACTAGGTTTTGACCAACCAATCACCATCAAGGCTCTCGTCAAGGCGGTTGGTTTGGACCCCTAGGATGACAAAAATTGGACTTCACGGTGCAAAACACGGCATTTGGAAGCTTTCAAATAGGCTGGGATTCTTGAGCCAAAGTGCAAGCTCCTAGCTTCTTAAAATCTTCTCCCCACTTCCTTTTGCTATTTTAGGCTCCATCTATCTTCTTCTAATGTCGTTCTTACACCGCGACTTTTCAAGTTTGAGTTTTCACGGTTGTGATTCTACAAGTTTGCTTATACAATGTGATTCGTCCGTACGCCATGATTTTTTTATCACGTTGATTTTTACTACTGCATCACATCTCTTGTACACCGTGACTGTAGAATCACATCAAATTTTTCCTTGATTCTATAGGTTTACTTATACATTGTGATTCATTGTATGCCGTGAATGCAACATCACATCAATTTTTAATGTGAATTGTAGAATCACATTGCTTTTTTATGTGACCACGTAATCTTAGAAATCGTAGTGAGAATCTCTAGAAGATAATCATGGGCATGATCACAACCTCAATTTTGTAGGTTTATCATGGGCATGATCACATCCATGGTTTTACAGGTTTTCACCGAAAAACGTGATTTTGCATAAAATATAAAATTCAAATTTTAGGAAGTTTTGGATGTTTCTGCTTAACCAAATTGTCCTATGTGAGTCTCCTAAGCATGAAGATCATGAATATGTGTTCAATCAAGACCAATATACTCTCTAAACTCTATTTTTCAAATGGTTTTTGTCTCTTGACTTCACTAATAAAAAAAACCAATGTATTAGTGAAAATTAGCAAAAATCAAGAGTTTTGTTTTGTTTTTTATGATTGTTTTTGTTTAAGCTACCTAGTATGAATGTTAACATGCTTCAATGAAAAAACTAGATAACATGCAAAAATTAAGCATTGAAGCTCTATGTTGGCAGCACAGAAAAGAGAGAAAAAAGAAAGCAAAAACCACACCATTTCCACAAAATATCCATTAAACCCCATTCTTGTTCATGGCACTCCACTATTCAAGAGTGTGAGCAATGGGTGAACCATAGATTAGAGAAAGCAAAAACCACACCATTTCCATAAAATATCCATTAAACCCCATTCTTGTTCATGGCACTCCACTATGTTAAGGCTAAGAGATAGCTACAAGGGAACCACTCATCTCTACTCACCTTAATGTTTCATGGGGATCTTTCCGATGGTGGCTGGAGCGCATAATCCTTGAGGTCTCCAAGCTTAAAACTACCATGGGTAGATTATCATTCACCTTCTTCCATGAGCGTTGTCACACCGTCACGTTGCACTACGGGCACTACTCCCTTCTTGCACCTCAAATCACTCACGCACACTCACTAGCATGGATTAGAGAAGAGGTTTAGCAAGAGTGAAAGCTCAATTTCATAATGGGAGAGTGTCCTTGCATTATGAGAAAAATTACCTTATATGCATGGCCATAAGTGTTTACACACACTTAAATTGCGGCGGTCAGGTAGGCACCCAAAGCTTCTATTTGGCCTATTGCTTATACATTGCTTCATCCCTCATCCTTTTTTTTGTACGAACTAGCAAGCTCATCAAACACCACATCTTGTGAAATAAACACTTGCCTAGCATGTGGATTGTAACATTTATATGCTTTGCGATCCTTTGCATACCCGACAAAGATACACTTTTCTGCTTTTGGATCAAGCTTCTTCCTCTTCTCATCTGGCACATGCACATAAGCAATGCTACCAAACAATTTTAGATGCTCGATGTTTGGCCTATATCTTGTAAGACGCATCTTTGGCATACTCTCATGTATGGCAGCAGCTGTAGGTGTCTTATTAAGCAAATACACCACTGTGTCACATGTTTTCTTCCAAATAAAAGTTTGGCATGCTCTTCTCATTTAGCATTTCCCTAGCCACATCACCAATGACCCTATTTTTCCTCTCAACAACACCATTTTGTTGAGGTGTGTACCTGCATGAAAGCTACCTTCTAATGCCATTCTTCCTCAAGAAGTCCTCAAATGCATGTGAGGTGTATTCACCGCCTCCATCTGTCCTCAAGCATTTGATCCAAAAGCCATATTACTTTTCTACAAATGCTTTGAAATCCATGAATATTACCAACACTTCACTCTTCTCTTTGAGAAAGTAGATCCAAGTCATCCTGCTATAATCATCAATGAAGGTTACATAGTACCTACTACCACTAATGGATGGGCTTTGTGAAGGCCCCCATACATCACTGTTGTTGAGATATCGAGCTCATCTAGTGAGGCGTGGACACTGATGATCCGCCTGGGGGATAGGCCCCACACTTACACCACTGGCATGGTTGGTGAGTGTTATATGTACATTATGTGTGCTATGTTATATACACATTATGTGTGCATATACTAGGAGGCTAACCCACATTAGGCTTGTGAGCATGGAAGCATGGGAACAAGCTCTAGTGGAGCCTGGGTTAGGAATAACCTTAAGGGTTAAGGTTAGGGTCAGCCATCCAAGGGTCACACATGGGGAATGGAAAGTCAAGAGTCACTTGAGGGCCCTCCTATATAATAGGGGCATGGGGCACACTCAAGGGGGCTTGGAAGCTTTGGGAGCTTGGGCTTATGCTTTGGTCTCTTGTGTAGAGGTCCATATCTACTCATCTACCATTTCACACTTTAGCTACATGCTATTGGATTGGAGTTATACCTCTTGATGGTATGGGACATCAAGGTAGAGGTATGATGTATTTCATTTATTACTCATGTGTGCATCCCTTGGGCTCGAGGGTGGTTGGGTGGTTGAGTTTATGCGTGATTTATGCATGTTTATGCATAACCAGTATCTAGAGAGATCTTAAGGTTTTAACAGTAGTATCAGAGCAATCTCTAGTTAATTGTTGTTGATTTTTTTTTAGTAAATTTTAATATTTACTAATAAAATGTTATTTTATTGATTTGTGTTGATGAATTGCACATGGATCATCGATATGGTGACTAGAACATGTGTTACTACAATTCAATGGACGAATCGACGTTGCGGGGGAATTCCGTGAGTTAATGCTATTTTTTTCTATTTTTTATGGTTAAAATCAAGCATTAATAGAATTTTTTACAAAAATACCATAAAGTTTATGGTAGATATTTTTGATAGAATGGATTCCCTGAATTTCTAGAATTTTTAGAAAATTTTTTCTAATTTTTTAGGAATTTTTTGAGCATTTTTATGATTAAAAATATATTTTTATACATTTTTGCGGGTTTTTCCCGCGAGAATGCGATCAAATTTCTATCAATTTTCTACTGAAATTCAGTAGGGGACAGCGTGTTGATGCATGAGATGCTCTCCCGTGTGCGTGGGACTCTCTCCGCCTCTCAAATCTGATTTTTTCTTCTTTTTTCTGTGAGAAAATCTCTTAAAGATGATTTTTAAAACATTAATCATAATTAATGTTAATTATGATTAAAAATGTTTAATTAAAAACTTTAATCATGGATTAAAGTTAATCTCTCTGATTAAGAGAGAGAGAGAAGAGATGGGAGGTGAAAGATTGAAATGGAGAGGAAAGGGAGGAGAGAGGGGAGAAGAGAGAGACCCTCTCTCTTGGCACTTCTACGCGCAGGCGACGGGAGGGGGGGAGGCTGCGCACAACAGCCAGCGGAAAGAAACGCCCCCCCCTTAAAAAATAAAATCCTCTAATAAGGTTTTTTTATTTTTTATTTTTTTTAAATGAGTTTTTTATTATTAAAAAAAAAGCTTTTGAAATCTTTTTCAAAAAAAGCTTGAAAAAAGCCTGAAAAATACTGAGAAATTATGGGATTTGAGGAAAAAATCTCTGAAAATTTTCTGAAAATTTCTTGAAACTTTTTGGCTTTTCATCTTCTGGAAAACCTTTGGCTTTCCGTTTTCCCGAAACCTTTTGGCTTTCCGAATTCCGGAAAAACTTTTGACCTTCCGTATTCCGGAAACCTTTGACCTTTCATATTCCGATTTTTTTTTTGTCTTTTCATTTTCCCAAAACTTTTGGCTTTCCGTATTCCGGGAAAACCGTTGGAATTCCGAAATTTTTTGACCATTCGTATTCTAAATGCGTTCGGGGTAATTTAAAATTTTTTAAAAATTCCTGAAAATTAGTGGAAAATTAGACAAAGGTAATTTTAAATTTTGAAAAAATGTGGGATTGGTGTTTGGCATGTGGTGTGTCCATTCGGGCGCCCGTGACCATTCAAATTCCTTTAAAAATATATTTTTTGACCCAAAAATTTAGAAAAATCTATTAAAATTAAAAATTTTCATTGGATTTGAGAATTGTTGGGCGGAATCAGAAATTTCGTGAACGATGGGATTCTCAGGAAAAATTAGGAATATTCTAAAATTATTTTTAAAAATCCCAAAAAATGGTATTTTTTAAAATATCAATGGTATTTTGGCAAATTAAATTGCTAAAAATTTTCTGGAAAAATATAGGTTTGGAATGCCATAAGATAGGTTTGGTGGAATTCAAAATTATTATATTTTGAGGCCCTAGAAAATTAGGAAAAATTAGAAAAAAAATCATAATAATTTTTTTTTCTCAAGAATTTAATATTTTCGAGGGTTATTTAATGTTAAAGTACGTTTTCTCGTACTGACATTAGATAGATGCGGGTTATTCGCATATTATTAATACGATTATACCTCGTATTAATGGATATTTATGTTTGGATTAATTCTAAACGATGTATTCATAATTTTTTACCATTGTTTAGCCATTCTTTTTGGATATGTTCCTTAATTTCTTTTGATGGCTATAATCTGCGTTCAAAGTGTGTTTCACCTTTGACACTTTTCCATGATAATTTATTTTGCACGTATTTAAGTGTGGTTTGTGCTTATTAAGCCTAAGACAAATTCTATCATGGGTCAATTAATCGGTTTGTTTTGGTGGATTTTTATTGGATATTTTCTAAGTTTTACATGGACTCATCAGGTTCTGCCTAGATCACTTGTGTCTAGGGTTTTCTTATTGAGTGCTACACACATGTGTTTCACTTTCTTACTTTGGAGTTTCATTTGAACAACACAACGTTCATATACTCCTGATTGATGAGTTGGCCACCAATTTTAATGCTTCTTTTGGCATGATTAATGTCCATTAGATGATATGCATTGATTTTTATGATCAACTATGGTCTTTATGGATTCGAGAAGCTTCTATGCTTTTATCCATGGTTTTATAAGGATCTTTTGATCTTTTGGATAATTTCATGTGCTTTGAAGGTAGCATTTGCCTTCATTTTTTGCACGTAATTTTGGATTATGTTCCTTGTACTCTTGTACATATTCCAACTTGGATACCTAGTTGCTTATGTATCAGGTGAGTTATTTTTCTACCCTAACTTTATTGTGTTTTGGATAGTTATCATTAGAAAGGCGCCAATAATTCAATTTCTCTTCTAATGATGTACTCAGAAGGAGTTATTCCTTGATGTAGTCTCAAGTATATAGAGACAGGTTTAGTATGTGAATGTAAGATTCCTCCCCAGCCTCTCAAGATGTCCAGCATCGTCCCTTGTAATCAATCCCCTCTTTAGAAATATAAAAGATCTTGTCTCTACCTGTTTTAACATAGAGAGAGAAAATATTCTAGAGAGAGAATATTCAGATTTTGAATATTTTTAGATAGAAAAATTTCTCATAATATTAAAATGAATTCCCTTGAAACAAAAATTCAAAAAGAACTTTCCAATGTGCAATTGGAATTAATTGAAAATGGGTATAAAGGACCTTAGCCTAAGGGTCTAGATTTTCAGAAATCTTTGGATTATGGTCTAATTAAGGTTCCTGTGGGCCAATAGGATCAATCCATGTGTGGGGAGGAGATAAATCCAATTTGTAAAAGAAGATACCCAAAAATGAGTAAATGCTCACATAAGATGAAGAGTTGACTATGTACAAGGTTTATTAGTAAGAAACTATGAGTAATATCAAAAATATGAGATATTTTGGGTATAATCATTCCATTTTGATACATATATAAGGAAGGGGAGTCCCTTAAAGGAGGTGCATACTTCACATGCTTGAATGAGTTTTAAACTCAAAAATATTGTGATATTTTTATCTCTCCTCTCTCTTGAACCAAACCAAATCAAAATGGAACCAAACTGAATCAAAAAGGAACCAAACTAGGTCCAAATCTAGTCCAAATTCAACCAAACTAAAATCTGGAAAATTCTAGAAATCAGTTAGCTTTGGTTAGAGCTTCCCTCTCCTATAAATAGAACATGAATCCTTTGAAAAAAAGGAGGAGAATTTTACTATACTAGAGTTATGCTGAAATAATGCTAATTTCTACTATTCTCTAAAATTCTCTCCAAATTGAAGAAATTGGAGCTTCCCTCTTTCTTCAATCCCCATTGGTGGCTCCATCAACATACTTAACCAATTGATTGGTTAGGGGCCTCTACCATGAATAAAGAATCAAGCAATTTGTAAGGTAATTGGTGAATTTTGATCTTTTCTATAATTTCTCAATGTTTCTCTCTTCTCAACCCCTCTCAAGCTTGAGAAGCTTAATTGGAATGGTTTTTGAATGCTATTGAAGTTAATTGATGAATGGTAGTGAAGAATTATATAATTTGATGAATGCTATTGAAGTTAATTGATTAATGATAGTAAAGAATTACATAAATTTCTATTTATGCTTAATTCTAATGGTTTTTATGTAATTTCTCTCTCTCACTCAAGAAATGGTCATACTCATGACCCATTCTCAATCCAAATGAAGCTTTTCATAAAGCTTTTCCTTAATCCAAGATTAATCTATGCTTGAGGCCAAATTAATGGCTTTTTTCTATACTTTTAGTTTATGTATTTCATGAATATTGATGATTCAATCCATTATTGGGTTAATGATCCAATTAGGGATCATTCTAATCATTTCCTTTTAATGATAAGCTTTATCCTTCAAAATAAATTGAGATTTATCAGTCATAGTAGCGGAGCTATGGCAAAATTTTTATAAAAATTACACATAAAATAATTTCATTCAAAGCATGAAAAGAGAACTTCCTACCATATTCTAGGAATTATCATCCTAGATTAATTGAAATAATTTTATTATAATCATGGAGAAATTAATTTTTATGTTATGCATAGTTGATGATTATTTTATTATAAAAGTGTTACTTTTATCATATTTGGATTTCATGCATAGAGGTATGCATAAAAGTTGATTATTTTATTATAAAAGTGTTACTTTTATCATATTTGGATTTCATGCATAGAGGTATGCATAAAAGTTAATTATTTTATTATAAAAGTGTTACTTTTATCATATTTGGATTTCATGCATAGAGGTATGCATAAAAGATTATTATATAAAAGTGTATTTGAATTTCATGCATAGAGGTATGCATAAAAGTTGATTATTTTATTATAAAAGTGTTACTTTTATCATATTTGAATTCATGCATAGAGGCATGCATAAAAGTTGATTATTTTACTGTAAAAGTGTTACTTTTATCATATTGGATTTCATGCATAGAGGTATGCATAAAAGATATTTTTTTATACTAAAAGTGTGATTTTTATCATAAATGGATTTTATGCATAACTAAGATGCATAAAAGATTGATTTTTAATTCAAAAGTGTCATTCTCATCTAAATTGAATTTATGCATAGGAAGATGCATAAAAGAATGGATTTTTAATTCAAAAGTGTTATTCTCATCCAAATTAAATTTATGCATAGGAAGATGCATAAAAGATGGATTTTTAATTCAAAAGTGTCAATTCTCATCTAAATTGAGTTTATGCATAGGAAGTTGCATAAAAGATTGAATTTAAATTCAAAAGTGTCATTTTTATTTAAAATGAATTTATGCATAGGAAGATGCATAAAAGATTGATTTTTATTTCGAAAGTGTTAGTCTCCTTAAATGGAATTTATGCATAAATTGATGCGTAAAGAAATCTTATATCAAAAATAAGAATTCTCTTGTATTCTATAAATAGATATTAGGATGTGATAAGATGCGTATGAGATGTGATAGGATGAGTTAAGAGTTATATGAGATGTGATAAGAATGAGTATGGAATGAGTTAGGATGTGATAAGATGAGTTAGGATGTGATAAGATGCATATGAGATGTGATAGGATGTGATAAGATGTGTATGAGATGAGATAGGATGTGATAAGATGTGATAAGATGAGTTAGGATGCGATAAGATGAGTAAGATGTGATAAGATGTGTATGAGATGTGATAGGATGTGATAAGAGGTGTATGAGATGTGATAAGATGCATATGAGATGAGTTAGGATGTGATAAGACGAGTCAAGATGTGATAAGATGTGTATGGGATGAGATAAGAAGTGTATGTGATGGGATAAGATGTATATGGGTTGTGATAGGGCGAGAATGGATGTGATGTAAAAGAATAGATGTGAAGGCGTATGTTGGTTATATGAATGGGAATGTGGAAATGGATGTATGAATGTGAATGTGGATGTGTGGATGTGGAAATAGAAGTGTGGATGTATGAATGTGGATGTGGATGTATGCATGTAGATGTGTATGTATGAATGTGAATGTGGATGTGGATGTGGATGTATGGATGTAGATACGGATGTGGATGTATGTATGTGGATGTGGATGTATGAATGAGGATGTGAAAATGGATGTATGCATGTAGATGTGGATGTATGAATGTGAATGTGAATGTAGATGTGGATGTGGATGTATGGAGGTAAATACGGATGTGGATGTATGTATGTGAATGTGGATGTATGAATGGGGATGTGAAAATGGATGTATACATGTGAATGTGGATATATGAATGTGAATGTGGGTGTGGGTGTGTGGATGTGGAAATGGAAGTGTAGATGTATGAATGTGGATGTGGATATATGCATGTAGATGTGTATGTATGAATGTGAAATTGGATGTATGATGTGGATGTACGAACATGGATATGTATGTAGAATAATGAAAGTGAATGTGTATGTGAAATAATGTGTCGTCAATATGAGTGAATGGATGAGAATGAGTACACATTGAATGGAATGTGGAATAAGTAATGTGGTCCGAGTGTGGAAAATGTGGAAAGACGAGAGTTCATTATAGAAACTGTATTTTGTGAACTGTTTGTAAATGACTGTTTTATGTCAAGAATGCTAGGGAAGCATTTTGACCGTCTTGTGGATTAAGGTCATGGAGATCTAACTGATTAAGTTGTAACTGCTGTGTGTGTGACGGAGAGTCAATGGAGGATGTCTCGCGTAGCAAGGTCGACCGAGGTCTTGACCAGCCTCGGTTCGATTTAAATGGTGAGCTTCCGGTATGGTGGATGAGGGACCAAGGAAGCGGCCTATGAGTGAAGCGCTAGGTCACCTGCGAAGGATCCTAGAGGGTGCTGACCATACGGTGCTCGGGCTCTGGGTCGCCGAAGATACCCACACGTGCGTCGAGAAAGATATTGGAACAAGGAGTAAGAGTTGTTTTCTGAAATCGGGCATGGATCTGGTTGATTGACCTTGCTGGTCCTCAACGGATGAGTCCATGGCTCTTTTATATGGATCTGTGGGTTGATCTTGCTGATCTTCCACGGAGATTCCATTTTGTTATGTGAATATATTGCCGGTTACTATGAGCTAGGAACTATCGAAAAGGCCCCTGAGTGAGAGCATTCTGGTTACCAATGATGCCATAAGTACACCGATGAATGAATGATTGGAAATATGGATTCAACCAGAGAATTTGAGGATTGTCATCAGTGACATAATGGTTTCGTTAAAGGATTGTTTTTAAGTTAGTTGATGCTGAGAAAAAGGCAATTTCATATCGGCGGGTGTGTAAGTGGTGTGACTAGTTTTATGTTTGCATGAAACTTCCGACTAGGGGGCCTAGGAACTCTTTTCCCTGGTACCCAGGACAAAACTTAACCAAATTCCTAGTTGGATCCCTTCACTACAGTGGTTGGGCGGTTGGCTAACCCATGGGACTGGGATGGGGTTAGGCTGGACTGATGGATCCGTAAATCGAGACTCAATTTCTGTTATTACGATAGATAAAGTAAATCCCGGAACGTAATTGTTCTATGGATACGAATCAATGGCTGTGCCTCTTGATGGGAAAAAAAGCGTTGATCCAAATGATCCAAGTGCAAGTTTCTTCCTTGATCTGACCGAGTATCTTTATAGTTGTGGTCGGATCAGCTTGATCAGTAATGGTCTTGATTACGTTAGAGTAAAAAGCTATCCTGGTGGAATCGCCCGTGCTTTTCGGATAAGGGAAGTTTTTTTCGGGTTCGGTTTTGGAAAAACCGACGGATTAGTCTCTTGTCCGAATATCCGTGGTGGGCGAGGCCCCGAGCCTTGGGACCCTAGGCCGCGTTAGATGTGCTACTTCCGCTGCCAGCATCCGAACCCATTGCGCGGTGGGAAGAGGGATCTCACAGTTGGTATCAGAGTAAATTGGCTAATAAAGATCAACTGAGAAACCAAATATGTCAAAAATTTATCAAGAAGCACAAAAAGGTTGTAATTGTGTGATATAATTCATACAATTGATATTCAAACTGAAAATTCGTAAATTAGTAATTGGGTCTTCAAATGGAAGTACCGCAATTGTATGGAACCCGGACTTGCTTGAGGCCTAGACATGATGGTATTTACCTTATAGTTCCAAGTACCATGACTACCCGTATATACCAAGGGTATAACTGCAGCTCTTTACCGGCAGTATATACGAGTAAATCTAAGACTTGAAATTATAAGCATTAATGCTATCCAGTTGATGAATTTGAATGTGGTTGATATGATTTTTAATTCTGTTTGAAAACTGATGAATTGATTTGGATTCTGATTGAAAAATGATGATCCTTGAAAATTGGTTGAATTGTAATAAGCTGAGCGAAACCACAATGAGGATGAATGGGACGAGTCCCTGTGATGATATTCATAACTAGAGCGATGATAATGATTTCAACAAATCACTATGAGATTAGTGGATTGTGCTGTCAAATTACTACTGTTAATACTTGACACTGTAGATCAAGTTAAGGGATGACAAATTGAGAACTTGCTTAACTGAAATTCCCATGGAGGAATGTTCAGAAGGAAATTTTTCGGTCTAATGGACCATTATCGTGTTAAAGATATAATATGATATGATCTGAATGAATTGTTATTTAATGATGAGTTCTATATAAGGGATATTTATCCCCGTATTCTGTTGGGTTGACCAGAATATAAGGAACCCCAGAATAAATTGGATCTTAAGAAAAAGAGTTGTCCTCTACTTTGTGAGATGAGAACATCTCGCACTTTTTAAGTGGGGTAGAATGTAAGATTCCTCCCCCAGCCTTCAATGTATACAAGAGTAAGAACCTCCCTTTCTGATCTTATAATTATTCCCTCTCTAAAATAAAAGAAAGATTCTGTTTAAAAAGGAAGACCCTTTTCCCAGAATGCTTTTCAGGAGCCCCACCTGTTTTAAGGATTCAAAACGATGAGTTCAAAAGTGAGAACCGGTGTTTTGGATGCCAAGGTTTTGGTCATCAGTTAAAGACTGCCAACTCTTGCCATGTCAAGGGCACAGGGAAGTCAAGAACCCCAAATTCAGAGACCAATCTAATCAGGATCCGTCTCGGACAAGATTGCTTAACTCCATTAACTAGGTCCGACCCATTGATTAGGGTCGAGATGACCAGTCAAATGCTTGACGACATGGAGCAACAGATGCAGGCAATTCTTAAAGATATAAAAGCTGCCCAGGATCGACAGAAACAATATATAGATAAGAAGAGGACAGTCAGAGAATTCAAAGAAGCACATATGGTCTTCATTCGAGTATACGGCCCAAAAGAAGTTCTTTATCTCTTGGGGAGTATAAGTAGTTATCCCCCCCAGATATTGTGGGCCATATCTGAATTCAATGAAAGTAGGTGACTTAGCCTACGAGCTTCTTTTACCTCCTCATCTCAAAGTTCTTAATGTATTTCATGTAAGCCTTCTATAGAAATATGTGCCAAACCCAAATCATGGAAAGACGGTAAAACTTCAGTGGCAAGATACCCCGTTGGCTTCTAGGTTACGGTAGTTCCTTCTTTTATATAAGTCGTAACTCCTCTTACTTGTCGCTCGCAGTAATCTTACTTCCATCGATCTCCTTTCTTCTTAATCTCCTTTATGGCTTGGCAGCAGGAATTGGTTTTATCCATGATGATTTCTCACCTTCAAGACGCAAGCGAGTCTGTGAAGAAGGATTTTATAGAACTATATGAGCGCTCACTTTTCCCTCACTTGGGAACTTCTGTAGCTCAGACCAAATGGCGGACCTATCAAGACATAACTAGGGTAACACCGTGGGGTCAGCAGCACTTTCGTAACAATGTCCGCTTGGCTATGGTTATTGAAGCTTTGGGTTTGGGTCCCCGATACTATTGCGTGATGAGATCAAGGCATGCTGGGTTTTTGAGCGGGTCTTCTTACTAGCGTGTTTTCTTCCTCATCAGAAGATATGCCTTTATCCCATTTTTGGCTTGCCTCTCAGAGGTCCTTTTAATAGGTCATCTCATACCAATCAGATAGGTGCTGCTATAACCGGCCGAATTATTCCCATAAACGAGTTACCTTATACGTGTGTAGCTTGTGAGTGCTGCTTTTGTGACCATATGATGGACGGGCTTATGAAAGTGTAAAAAGTTCTTCTATCTTTACTGTATATGTTCCAAGAGTAAATAAAGTTGAAATCTTGTTCTTGTCTTGAGTCTTACTCTCTTTGAGACTTTTCTTGGTGCTTAATCTTAATTAAATTTTCTCTCAGTCTCATATTCGTGCATCTTGTGAAATTATCCCCCAGTTTGTGAGATGAGGACATCTCGTGTTTTTCAAGTGGGAGAGAATGTAAGATTCCTCCCCAGCCTCTCAAGATGTCCAGCATCATCCCCTGTAATCAATCCCCTCTTTAGAAATATAAAAGATCTTGTCTCTACCTGTTTTAACATAGAGAGAGAAAATATTATAGAGAGAGGATATTTAGATTTTGAATATTTTTAGATAGAAAAATTTCTCATAATATTAAAATGAATTCCCCTGAAACAGAAATTCAAAAAGAACTTTCCAATGTACAATTGGAATTAATTGGAAATGGGTATAAAGGACCTTAGCCTAAGGGTCTAGATTTTCAGAAATTTTTGGATTATGGTCTAATTAAGGTTCCTGTGGGTCAATAGGATCAATCCATGTGTGGGGAGGAGATAAATCCAATTTGTAAAAGAAGATACCCAAAAATGAGTAAATGCTCACATAAGATGAAGAGTTGACTATGTACAAGGTTTATTAGTAAGAAACTATGAGTAATATCAAAAATATGAGATATTTTGGGTATAATCATTCCATTTTGATACATATGTAAGGAAGGGGATTCCCTTAAAGGAGGTGCATACTTCACATGCTTGAATGAGTTTTAAACTCAAAAATATTGTGATATTTTTATCTCTCCTCTCTCTTGAACCAAACCAAATCAAAATGGAACCAAACCGAATCAAAAAAGAACCAAACTAGATCCAAATCTAGTCCAAATTCAACCAAACTGAAATCTGGAAAATTCTAGAAATTAGTTAGCTTTGGTTAGAGCTTCCCTCTCCTATAAATAGAACATGAATCCTTTGAAAAAAAGGAGGAGAATTTTACTATACTAGAGTTATGCTGAAATAATGCTAATTTCTACTATTCTCTAAAATTCTCTCCAAATTTAAGGACTTGGAGCTTCCCTCTTTCTTCAATCCCCATTGGTGGCTCCATCAACATCCTTAACCAATTGATTGGTTGGGGGCCTCTACCGTGAATAAAGAATCAAGCAATTTGTAAGGTAATTGGTGAATTTTGATCTTTTCTATAATTTCTCAATGTTTCTCTCTTCTCAACCCCTCTCAAGCTTGAGAAGCTTAATTGGAATGGTTTTTGAATGCTATTGAAGTTAATTGATGAATGGTAGTGAAGAATTACATAATTTGATGAATGCTATTGAAGTTAATTGATTAATGATAGTAAAGAATTACATAAATTTCCATTTATGCTTAATTCTAATGGTTTTTATGTAATTTCTCTCTCTCACTCAAGAAATGGTCATACTCATGACCCATTCTCAATCCAAATGAAGCTTTTCATAAAGCTTTTCCTTAATCCAAGATTAATCTATGCTTGAGGCCAAATTAATGGCTTTTTTCTATACTTTTAGTTTATGTATTTCATGAATATTGATGATTCAATCCATTATTGGGTTAATGATCCAATTAGGGATCATTCTAATCATTTCCTTTTAATGATAAGCTTTATCCTTCAAAATAAATTGAGATTTATCAGTCATAGTAGCGGAGCTATGGCAAAATTTTTATAAAAAATACACATAAAATAATTTCATTCAAAGCATGAAAAGAGAACTTCCTACCATATTCTAGGAATTATCATCCTAGATTAATTGAAATAATTTTATTATAATCATGGAGAAATTAATTTTTATGTTATGCATAGTTGATGATTATTTTATTATAAAAGTGTTACTTTTATCATATTTGGATTTCATGCATAGAGGTATGCATAAAAGTTGATTATTTTATTATAAAAGTGTTACTTTTATCATATTTGGATTTCATGCATAGAGGTATGCATAAAAGTTAATTATTTTATTATAAAAGTGTTACTTTTATCATATTTGGATTTCATGCATAGAGGTATGCATAAAAGATTATTATATAAAAGTGTATTTGAATTTCATGCATAGAGGTATGCATAAAAGTTGATTATTTTATTATAAAAGTGTTACTTTTATCATATTTGAATTCATGCATAGAGGCATGCATAAAAGTTGATTATTTTACTGTAAAAGTGTTACTTTTATCATATTGGATTTCATGCATAGAGGTATGCATAAAAGATATTTTTTTATACTAAAAGTGTGATTTTTATCATAAATGGATTTTATGCATAACTAAGATGCATAAAAGATTGATTTTTAATTCAAAAGTGTCATTCTCATCTAAATTGAATTTATGCATAGGAAGATGCATAAAAGAATGGATTTTTAATTCAAAAGTGTTATTCTCATCCAAATTAAATTTATGCATAGGAAGATGCATAAAAGATGGATTTTTAATTCAAAAGTGTCAATTCTCATCTAAATTGAGTTTATGCATAGGAAGTTGCATAAAAGATTGAATTTAAATTCAAAAGTGTCATTTTCATTTAAAATGAATTTATGCATAGGAAGATGCATAAAAGATTGATTTTTATTTCGAAAGTGTTAGTCTCCTTAAATGGAATTTATGCATAAATTGATGCGTAAAGAAATCTTATATCAAAAATAAGAATTCTCTTGTATTCTATAAATAGATATTAGGATGTGATAAGATGCGTATGAGATGTGATAGGATGAGTTAAGAGTTATATGAGTTGTGATAAGAATGAGTATGGAATGAGTTAGGATGTGATAAGATGAGTTAGGATGTGATAAGATGCATATGAGATGTGATAGGATGTGATAAGATGTGTATGAGATGAGATAGGATGTGATAAGATGTGATAAGATGAGTTAGGATGCGATAAGATGAGTAAGATGTGATAAGATGTGTATGAGATGTGATAGGATGTGATAAGACGTGTATGAGATGTGATAAGATGCATATGAGATGAGTTAGGATGTGATAAGACGAGTCAAGATGTGATAAGATGTGTATGGGATGAGGTAAGAAGTGTATGTGATGGGATAAGATGTATATGGGTTGTGATAGGGCGAGAATGGATGTGATGTAAAAGAATAGATGTGAAGGCGTATGTTGGTTATATGAATGGGAATATGGAAATGGATGTATGAATGTGAATGTGGATGTGTGGATGTGGAAATAGAAGTGTGGATGTATGAATGTGGATGTGGATGTATGCATGTAGATGTGTATGTATGAATGTGAATGTGGATGTGGATGTGGATGTATGGATGTAGATACGGATGTGGATGTATGTATGTGGATGTGGATGTATGAATGAGGATGTGAAAATGGATGTATGCATGTAGATGTGGATGTATGAATGTGAATGTGAATGTAGATGTGGATGTGGATGTATGGAGGTAAATACGGATGTGGATGTATGTATGTGAATGTGGATGTATGAATGGGGATGTGAAAATGGATGTATACATGTGAATGTGGATATATGAATGTGAATGTGGGTGTGGGTGTGTGGATGTGGAAATGGAAGTGTAGATGTATGAATGTGGATGTGGATATATGCATGTAGATGTGTATGTATGAATGTGAAATTGGATGTATGATGTGGATGTACGAACATGGATATGTATGTAGAATAATGAAAGTGAATGTGTATGTGAAATAATGTGTCGTCAATATGAGTGAATGGATGAGAATGAGTACACATTGAATGGAATGTGGAATAAGTAATGTGGTCCGAGTGTGGAAAATGTGGAAAGACGAGAGTTCATTATAGAAACTGTATTTTGTGAACTGTTTGTAAATGACTGTTTTATGTCAAGAATGCTAGGGAAGCATTTTGACCGTCTTGTGGATTAAGGTCATGGAGATCTAACTGATTAAGTTGTAACTGCTATGTGTGTGACGGAGAGTCAATGGAGGACATCTCGCGTAGCAAGGTCGACCGAGGTCTTGACCAGCCTCGGTTCGATTTAAATGGTGAGCTTCCGGTATGGTGGATGAGGGACCAAGGAAGCGGCCTATGAGTGAAGCGCTAGGTCACCTGCGAAGGATCCTAGAGGGTGCTGACCATACGGTGCTCGGGCTCTGGGTCACCGAAGATACCCACACGTGCGTCGAGGAAGATATTCGAACAAGGAGTAAGAGTTGTTTTCTGAAATCGGGCATGGATCTGGTTGTTGACCTTGCTGGTCCTCAACGGATGAGTCCATGGCTCTTTTATATGGATCTCTGGGTTGATCTTGCTGATCTTCCACGGAGATTCCATTTTGTTATGTGAATATATTGCCGGTTACTATGAGCTAGGAACTATCGAAAAGGCCCCTGAGTGAGAGCATTCTGGTTACCAATGATGCCATAAGTACACCGATGAATGAATGATTGGAAATATGGATTCAACCAGAGAATTTGAGGATTGTCATCAGTGACATAATGGTTTCGTTAAAGGATTGTTTTTAAGTTAGTTGATGCTGAGAAAAAGGCAATTTCATATCGGCGGGTGTGTAAGTGGTGTGACTAGTTTTATGTTTGCATGAAACTTCCGACTAGGGGGCCTGGGAACTCTTTTCCCTGGTACCCAGGACAAAACTTAACCAAATTCCTAGTTGGATCCCTTCACTACAGTGGTTGGGCGGTTGGCTAACCCATGGGACTAGGATGGGGTTAGGCTGGACTGATGGATCCGTAAATCGAGACTCAATTTCTGTTATTACGATAGATAAAGTAAATCCCGGAACGTAATTGTTCTATGGATACGAATCAATGGCTGTGCCTCTTGATGGGAAAAAAAGCGTTGATCCAAATGATCCAAGTGCAAGTTTCTTCCTTGATCTGACCGAGTATCTTTATAGTTGTGGTCGGATCAGCTTGATCAGTAATGGTCTTGACTACGTTAGAGTAAAAAGTTATCCTGGTGGAATCGCCCGTGCTTTTCGGATAAGGGAAGTTTTTTTCAGGTTCGGTTTTAGAAAAACCGACGGATTAGTCTCTTGTCCGAATATCCGTGGTGGGCGAGGCCCCGAGTGTGGGACCCTAGGCCGCGTTAGATGTGCTACTTCCGCTGCCAGCATCCGAACCCATTGCGCGGTGGGAAGAGGGATCTCACAGTTGGTATCAGAGTAAATTGGCTAATAAAGATCAACTGAGAAACCAAATATGTCAAAAATTTATCAAGAAGCACAAAAAGGTTGTAATTGTGTGATATAATTCATACAATTGATATTCGAACTGAAAATTCGTAAATTAGTAATTGGGTCTTCAAATGGAAGTACCGCAATTGTATGGAACCCGGACTTGCTTGAGGCCTAGACATGATGGTATTTACCTTATAGTTCCAAGTACCATGACTACCTGTATATACCGAGGATATAACTGCAGCTCTTTACCGGCAGTATATACGAGTAAATCTAAGACTTGAAATTATAAGCATTAATGCTATCCAGTTGATGAATTTGAATGTGGTTGATATGATTTTTAATTCTGTTTGAAAACTAATGAATTGATTTGGATTCTGATTGAAAAATGATGATCCCTGAAAATTGGTTGAATTGTAATAAGCTAAGCGAAACCACAATGAGGATGAATGGGACGAGTCCCTGTGATGATATTCATAACTAGAGCGATGATAATGATTTCAACAAATCACTATGAGATTAGTGGATTGTGCTGTCAAATTACTACTGTTAATACTTGACACTGTAGATCAAGTTAAGGGATGACAAATTGAGAACTTGCTTAACTGAAATTCCCATGGAGGAATGTTCAGAAGGAAATTTTTCGGTCTAATGGACCATTATCGTGTTAAAGATATAATATGATATGATCTGAATGAATTGTTATTTAATGATGAGTTCTATATAAGGGATATTTATCCCCGTATTCTGTTGGGTTGACCAGAATATAAGGAACCCCAGAATAAATTGGATCTTAAGAAAAAGAGTTGTCCTCTACTTTGCGAGATGAGAACATCTCGCACTTTTTAAGTGGGGTAGAATGTAAGATTCCTCCCCCAGCCTTCAAGGTATACAAGAGTAAGAACCTCCCTTTCTGATCTTATAATTATTCCCTCTCTAAAATAAAAGAAAGATTCTGTTTAAAAAGGAAGACCCTTTTCCCAGAATGCTTCTCAGGAGCCCCACCTGTTTTAAGAATTCAGAACGATGAGTTCAAAAGTGAGAACCGGTGTTTTGGATGCCAAGGTTTTGGTCATCAGTTAAAGACTGCCAACTCCTGCCATGTCAAGGGCACAGGGAAGTCAAGAACCCCAAATTCAGAGACCAATCTAATCAAGGTCCGTCTCGGACAAGATTGCTTAACTCCATTAACTAGGTCCGACCCATTGATTAGGGTCGAGATGACCAGTCAAATGCTTGACGACATGGAGCAACAGATGCAGGCAATTCTTAAAGATATAAAAGCTGCCCAGGATCGACAGAAACAGTATACAGATAAGAAGAAGACAGTCAGAGAAGTCAAAGAAGCACATATGGTCTTCATTCGAGTACGGCCCAAAAGAAGTTCTTTATCTCTTGGGGAGTATAAGTAGTTATCCCCCAGATATTGTGGGCCATATCTGAATTCAATGAAAGTAGGTGACTTAGCCTACGAGCTTCTTTTACCTCCTCATCTCAAAGTTCTTAATGTATTTCATGTAAGCCTTCTATAGAAATATGTGCCAAACCCAAATCATGGAAAGACGGTAAAACTTCAGTGGCAAGATACCCCGTTGGCTTCTAGGTTACGCTAGTTCCTTCTTTTATATAAGTCGTAACTCCTCTTACTTGTCGCTCGCAATAATCTTACTTCCATCGATCTCCTTTCTTCTTAATCTCCTTTATAGCTTGGCAACAGGAATTGGTTTTATCCATGATGATTTCTCACCTTCAAGACGCAAGCGAGTCTGTGAAGAAGGATTTTATAGAACTATATGAGCGCTCACTTTTCCCTCACTTGGGAACTTCTGTAGCTCAGACCAAATGGCGGACCTATCAAGACATAACTAGGGTAACACCGTGGGGTCAGCAGCACTTTCGTAACAATGTCCGCTTGGCTATGGTTATTGAAGCTTTGGGTTTGGGTCCCCGATACTATTGCGTGATGAGATCAAGGCATGCTGGGTTTTTTTAGCGGGTCTTCTTACTAGCGTGTTTTCTTCCTCATCAGAAGATATGCCTTTATCCCGTTTTTGGCTTGCCTCTCAGAGGTCCTTTTAATAGGTCACCTCATACCAATGAGATAGGTGCTGCAATAACCGGCCGAATTATTCCCATAAACGAGTTACCTTATACGTGTGCAGCTTGTGAGTGCTGCTTTTGTGACCATATGATGGACGGGCTTATGGAAGTGTAAAAAGTTCTTCTATCTTTACTGTATATGTTCCAAGAGTAAATAAAGTTGAAATCTTGTTCTTGTCTTGAGTCTTACTCTCTTTGAGACTTTTCTTGGTGCTTAATCTTAATTAAATTTTCTCTCAGTCTCATATTCGTGCATCTTGTGAAATTATCCCCCAGTTTGTGAGATGAGGACATCTCGCGTTTTTCAAGTGGGAGAGAATGTAAGATTCCTCCCCAGCCTCTCAAGATGTCCAGCATCATCCCCTGTAATCAATCCCCTCTTCAGAAATATAAAAGATCTTGTCTCTACCTGTTTTAACATAGAGAGAGAAAATATTATAGAGAGAGGATATTTAGATTTTGAATATTTTTAGATAGAAAAATTTCTCATAATATTAAAATGAATTCCCCTGAAACAGAAATTCAAAAAGAACTTTCCAATGTACAATTGGAATTAATTGGAAATGGGTATAAAGGACCTTAGCCTAAGGGTCTAGATTTTCAGAAATTTTTGGATTATGGTCTAATTAAGGTTCCTTTGGGCCAATAGGATCAATCCATGTGTGGGGAGGAGATAAATCCAATTTGTAAAAGAAGATACCCAAAAATGAGTAAATGCTCACATAAGATGAAGAGTTGACTATGTACAAGGTTTATTAGTAAGAAACTATGAGTAATATCAAAAATATGAGATATTTTGGGTATAATCATTCCATTTTGATACATATGTAAGGAAGGGGATTCCCTTAAAGGAGGTGCATACTTCACATGCTTGAATGAGTTTTAAACTCAAAAATATTGTGATATTTTTATCTCTCCTCTCTCTTGAACCAAACCAAATCAAAATGGAACCAAACCGAATCAAAAAGGAACCAAACTAGGTCCAAATCTAGTCCAAATTCAACCAAACTGAAATCTAGAAAATTCTAGAAATCAGTTAGCTTTGGTTAGAGCTTCCCTCTCCTATAAATAGAACATGAATCCTTTGAAAGAAAGGAGGAGAATTTTACTATACTAGAGTTATGCTGAAATAATGCTAATTTCTACTATTCTCTAAAATTCTCTCCAAATTGAAGAACTTGGAGCTTCCCTCTTTCTTCAATCCCCATTGGTGGCTCCATCAACATCCTTAACCAATTGATTGGTTGGGAGCCTCTACCGTGAATAAAGAATCAAGCAATTTGTAAGGTAATTGGTGAATTTTGATCTTTTCTATAATTTCTCAATGTTTCTCTCTTCTCAACCCCTCTCAAGCTTGAGAAGCTTAATTGGAATGGTTTTTGAATGCTATTGAAGTTAATTGATGAATGGTAGTGAAGAATTACATAATTTGATGAATGCTATTGAAGTTAATTGATTAATGATAGTAAAGAATTACATAAATTTCCATTTATGCTTAATTCTAATGGTTTTTATGTAATTTCTCTCTCTCAAGAAATGGTCATACTCATGACCCATTCTCAATCCAAATGAAGCTTTTCATAAAGCTTTTCCTTAATCCAAGATTAATCTATGCTTGAGGCCAAATTAATGGCTTTTTTCTATACTTTTAGTTTATGTATTTCATGAATATTGATGATTCAATCCATTATTGGGTTAATGATCCAATTAGGGATCATTCTAATCATTTCCTTAATGATAAGCTTTATCCTTCAAAATAAATTGAGATTTATTAATCATAGTAGCGGAGCTATGGCAAAATTTTTATAAAAACTACACATAAAATAATTTCATTCAAAGCATGAAAAGAGAACTTCCTACCATATTCTAGAAATTATCATCCTAGATTAATTGAAAGAATTTTATTGTAATCATGGAGAAATTGATTTTTATTTTATGCATAGTTGATGATTATTTTATTATAAAAGTGTTACTTTTATCATATTTGGATTTCATGCATAGAGGTATGCATAAAAGTTGATTATTTTATTATAAAAGTGTTACTTTTATCATATTTGGATTTCATGCATAGAGGTATGCATAAAAGTTAATTATTTTATTATAAAAGTTTTACTTTTATCATATTTAGATTTCATGCATAGAGGTATGCATAAAAGATTATTATATAAAAGTGTTACTTTTATCATATTTGAATTTTATGCATAGAGGTATGCATAAAAGTTGATTATTTTATTATAAAAGTGTTACTTTTATCTTATTTGAATTTCATGTATAGAGGTATACATAAAAGTTGATTATTTTATTATAAAAGTGTTACTTTTATCATATTTGAATTCATGCATAGAGGTATGCATAAAAGTTGATTATTTTATTGTAAAAGTGTTACTTTTATCATATTGGATTTCATGCATAGAGGTATGCATAAAAGATATTTCTTAATACTAAAATTCTGATTTTCATCATAAATGGATTTTATGCATAACTAAGATGCATAAAAGATTGATTTTTAATTCAAAAGTGTCATTCTCATCTAAATTGAATTATTGCATAAGAAGATGCATAAAAGAATGGATTTTTAATTCAAAAGTGTTATTCTCATCCAAATTAAATTTATGCATAGGAAGATGCATAAAAGATGGATTTTTAATTCAAAAGTGTCAATTCTCATCTAAATTGAGTTTATGCATAGGAAGATGCATAAAAGATTGAATTTTAATTCAAAAGTGTCATTTTCATTTAAAATGAATTTATGCATAGAAAGATGCATAAAAGATTGATTTTTATTTCGAAAGTGTTAGTCTCCTTAAATGGAATTTATGCATAAATTGATGCGTAAAGAAATCTTATATCAAAAATAAGAATTCTCTTGTATTCTATAAATAGATATTAGGATGTGATAAGATGCGTATGAGATGTGATAGGATGAGTTAAGAGTTATATGAGATGTGATAAGAATGAGTATGGAATGAGTTAGGATGTGATAAGATGAGTTAGGATGTGATAAGATGCATATGAGATGTGATAGGATGTGATAAGAGGTGTATGAGATGTGATAGGATGTGATAAGAGGTGATAAGATGTGATAAGATGCATATGAGATGAGTTAGGATGCGATAAGATGAGTAAGATGTGATAAGATGTGTATGAGATGTGATAGGATGTGATAAGAGGTGTATGAGATGTGATAAGATGTGATAAGATGCATATGAGATGAGTTAGGATGTGATAAGATGTGTCAAGATGTGATAAGATGTGTATGGGATGAGGTAAGAAGTGTATATGATGGGATAAGATGTATATGGGTTGTGATAGGGCGAGAATGGATGTGATGTAAAAGAATAGATGTGAAGGCGTATATTGGTTATATGAATGGGAATGTGGAAATGGATGTATGAATGTGAATGTGGATGTGTGGAAATGGAAGTGTGGATGTGTGGATGTGGAAATGGAAGTGTGGATGTATGAATGTGGATGTGGATGTATGCATGTAGATGTGTATGTATGAATGTGAATGTGGATGTGGATGTGGATGTATGGATGTAGATACGGATGTGGATGTATGTATGTGGATGTGGATGTATGAATGAGGATGTAAAAATGGATGTATGCATGTAGATGTGGATGTATTATTGTGAATGTGAATGTAGATGTGGATGTGGATGTATGGAGGTAAATACGGATGTGGATGTATGAATGGGGATGTGAAAATGGATGTATACATGTGAATGTGGATATATGAATGTGAATGTGGGTGTGTGGATGTGGAAATGGAAGTGTAGATGTATGAATGTGGATGTGGATATATGCATGTAGATGTGTATGTATGAATGTGAAATTGGATGTATGATGTGGATGTACGAACATGTATATGTATGTAGAATAATGAAAGTGAATGTGTATGTGAAATAATGTGTCGTCAATATGAGTGAATGGATGAGAATGAGTACACATTGAATGGAATGTGGAATAAGTAATGTGGTCCGAGTGTGGAAAATGTGGAAAGACGAGAGTTCATTATAGAAACTGTATTTTGTGAACTGTTTGTAAATGACTGTTTTATGTCAAGAATGCTGGGGAAGCATTTTGACTGTCTTGTGGATTAAGGTCATGGAGACCTAACTGATTAAGTTGTAACTACTGACGGAGAGTCAATGGAGGACGTCTCGCGTAGCAAGGTCGACCGAGGTCTTGACCAGCCTCGGTTCGATTTAAATGGTGAGCTTCCGGTACGGTGGATGAGGGACCAAGGAAGCGGCCTATGAGTGAAGCGCTAGGTCACCTGCGAAGGATCCTAGAGGGTGCTAACCATATGGTGCTCGGGCTCTGGGTCGCCGAAGATACCCACACGTGCGTCAAGAAAGATATTGGAACAAGGAGTAAGAGTTGTTTTCTGAAATCGGGCATGGATCTGGTTGATTGACCTTGCTGGTCCTCAACGGATGAGTCCATGGCTCTTTTATATGGATCTGTGGGTTGATCTTGCTGATCTTCCACGGAGATTCCATTTTGTTATGTGAATATATTACCGGTTACTATGAGCTAGGAACTATCGAAAAGGCCCCTGAGTGAACAGGTGGTGAGCGTTCTGGTTACCAATGATGCCATAAGTACACTGATGAATGAATGATTGGAAATATGGATTCAACCAGACAATTCGAGAATTGTCATCAGTGACATAATGGTTTCGTTAAAGGATTGTTTTTAAGTTAGTTGATGCTGAGAAAAAGGCAATTTCATATCGGCGGGTGTGTAAGTGGTGTGACTAGTTTTATGTTTGCATGAAACTTCCGGCTAGGGGGCCTGGGAACTCTTTTCCCTGGTACCCGAGACAAAACTTAACCAAATTCCTAGTTGGATCCCTTCACTACAGTGGTTGGGCGGTTGGCTAACCCATGGGACTGAATGGGGTTAGGCTGGACTGATGGATCCGTAAATCGAGACTCAATTTCTGTTATTACGATAGATAAAGTAAATCCCGGATAGTAATTGTTCTATGGATACGAATCAATGACTGTGCCTCTTGATGGGGAAAAAAGCGTTGATCCAAATGATCCAAGTGCAAGTTTCTTCCTTGATCTAACCGAGTATCTTTATAGTTGTGGTCGGATCAGCTTGATCAGTAATGGTCTTGACTACGTTAGAGTAAAAAGTTATACTGGTGGAATCGCCCGTGCTTTCCGGATAAGGGAAGTTTTTTCCGGGTTCGGTTTTGGAAAAACCGACGGATTAGTCTCTTGTCCGGATATCCGTGGGCGAGGCCCCGTGTGGGACCCTGGGCCGCGTTAGATGTGCTACTTCCGCTGCCAGCATCCGAACCCATTGCGCGGTGGGAACAGGGATCTCACAGTGAGTCTGGATAAGGCCATCTTATTCCTTTTATATAGGATTTTATTCATATTTTCCTAGACGGCATACTAGGGAGTTTCAAATTGTTAAGGTATGTATGGGTGGTATGGAACGCTAGTGATCCCTCACATATATTATCTTATGGGATAATTTGGGCTCAAGATTGTTGCTTTGCTTACATCACTTAGCATGTTGACCTCCTCAACATTCAAAGACAATCTAATTTTCTAAATTCACTAGAAGTTATAGTGTGGGCATTCTCTAGATAAATTTCTTTTATCTATAGCCTGCATGTTTTGATGAGGGTAATCTCGTCGGCATTTTCACTTGTTGAGATCTCTTTCTTTAGAGTTAAAACAAGTTTATCTTGTTGTGTTCGGATAAGAAAATTTAGATTCATCCATAGTATGATGGGCAAACAGAGTGTATGAATCAGATTATAGTATATATGCTTTGTGCATATGTCTCTAGAAAATCATCATATTGGGAAATATTGGTTTCTGCTGTTATAATGCCATGCTTTCCTACTTTATTCCGAAAGGTTTACAACAAGGAAGTTACTTTGAATGTGAATTACTCTGATCATCCATAGTCTGATGGGCAAACAGAGTGTATGAATCAGATTATAGTATATATGCTTTGTGCATATGTCTCTAGAAAATCATCATATTGGGAAATATTCCAATGATGGAATTTGCCTATAACAGTTTTAAATATACAACTATTGGTTTTAGTCTGTACATACTTATGTATGGGTATTAACCCAGGGGCACCTATTGATGTCACTCTTAAGGACATCAAGCTTGATGCATCGAGGGATTTCTTGCGTGATATACAGGAAATGCTCACCAAAGCTTGGGATTCTATTAGGAGTGCTCATGATAGGGCACGGTTTTATGCTGATAGGGGACGCTCACCTCGGTCTTTTGAGCCAGGAGCGTTGGTTTATTTTAATGTTCCTAAAGATTCTCAGACTTTTTCAATGGGAAAATGCTCAAATTTATCTCCTAGATATTGTGGTCCATTTCGAGTTATACATCAGATTGGCACGGTTGCGGATGAACTAAAACTACCTCCAATTGTTAGAGTTCATCCAGTCTTTCATATCGATAGATTAAAAGGGAAACTGGGAGGTGAGGATAACACAGTTACTCCTCAAGAACTCGTTGAAGTCGATGAATTATCCTATGTTCCACATGAACTTGATAAGATACTTAAATTTAGGGAAAGAAAACTTTGTAGTTGACTAATCCCTGAGGTTAAAATTAGGTGGAAAGATAGGGAAATTGAGGATTCGACTTGGGAGTCGGTTGAGATTGTTCAGCGTAGTTCTCCTTCTTTTCATTGCAAGAGTGCAATGTTTTGAGAGAGGGGAAGTATGTTATATGTACATTGTGTGCTATGTTATATACACATTATGTGTACATATACTAGGAGGCTAACCCACATTAGGCTTGTGAGCATGGGAGCATGGGAACAAGCTCTAGTGGAGCATGGGTTAGGACTAACCTTAAGGGTTAAGGTTAGGGTCAGGCATCCAAGGGTCACACATGGGGAATGGAAAGTCAAGAGTCACTTGAGGGCCCTCCTATATATAATAGGGAAATGGGGCACACTCAAGGGGGCTTGGGAGCTTTGGGAGCTTGGGCTTATGCTATGGTCTCTTGTGTAGAGGTCCATATCTACTCATCTACCATTTCACACTTTAGCTACATGCTATTGGATTGGAGTTATACCTCTTGATGGTATGGGACATCAAGGTAGAGGTATGATGTATTTCATTTATTACTCATGTGTGCATCCCTTGGGCTCGGGAGTGGTTGGGTGGTTGAGTTTATGCCTGATTTATGCATGTTTATGCATAACAATTATCTAGAGAGATCTTAGGGTTTTAACAGTGAGATCATGGGTGATATGCGGCCGGTGGGATGACAGGCTATGTGACAGCCATTCTAGAGACTGACATAGTTATAGCGCCAACTCATTTACTTGGGTTCACACTATAGAGAACCCTAGTATGTATTTTGGTTGAGTACCTTTACATAAGTGTGTACTCTTATTTTTGTATATGGTGTGTTGAGTGTTGTGTGAAGAAGAAGAAGATTTTCAGCCTCTCACCTTGTGTGTTCTCTATTAGGGTTTTGTGAGTGTGTGTGTGCTTGCAAGAGCTCAAGCTGTCTTCTCCCTTGCATCTTTTCATGGTATCAGAGCTTGGTTCATGCTAAGAGCTGAGCTGCAAGCAAGAGAAGCATAGGAAGCAGTACGAGGGTAAGAGCTGAGCTGCAAGCAAGAGAAGCATAGGAAGCAGTACGAGGGTAAGAGCTTCATTTACTCTTCTCTATTTGTATTGGCGACTACACCCTTGTCGGGAGCTCTATGGGAGGCACCGGCAAAGGATCTCTGATTGAGGAGCTTTCTTTGCGGGAGTAAAGCTATAGGGCCAAAAACGCGTTTCGGGCACGTCAGGACCTCTGTTTTTCATAAAGCAGGCGATTTCAAGCACTGCGGGTAAGTCATCGTTCTCTGCAGGACTTTGTTTTAAGAACTGCAGGAAGACAGATTGGCTGTGTAGACACTGTGTGTGCTGCAAGGAGGTGAACAGTTGCCATTGGGTGTATGTATGCACATTGAGCTCACTGGTTGTGACATTTGAGTGTACTATAGTACCGCTGCAGAAAATACAACAGTTTGTGCAGGACAAACCAGAGTGCTGTTTTTGGTAAATTTGTGTATCTGGCAAGATGTCAAATGATGGCATAAACCAGATTGTTGCTGAGAAGCTTGATAAGAATAACTTCCATGCTTGGAGGTTCAGGTTGATGAATTTCCTGATGGGAAAGGGCTACTGGGACTATATAGAAGGTGAGCATGAAGAGGCACCGGAGATACCGGACATCAATCCGACTGCTACAGATATGAAAGAGTTCAAGGATTGGAACCAAGGAGCCAGAAAAGTTATGTATTGGGTCTCTATCAGTATACAGGACACCATGATTGGGCACATACAGGATGCCAAGTCCCCCAAGGAGGCGTGGGACACCTTGGTAAAACTCTATGAAACAAATACCAAGGCACGAAAGATACAATTGAAGAATGAACTTCATACTATGGAGAAAAAGAGTATGTCTGTGAATGAATGACTATGCATTGAAGATAAAGGGCATTGTGGAATCCCTTGCATCTATTGGTGTTTCAGTAGATGATGATGATAAGGTGCAAGTCTGTCTACATGGTCTCGGGCCACAATACAAGGCATTCAAGACGTCTATTCAGACTCAAAAAAACATTCCCAATTTTACAGACTTGGTGTCTATGTTGATTATAGAAGAGAAGAGCTTGGGTGAAGACCAACAGTCTTCACAAAACAAAAACAGTTCAGAGAGCAACAAGCCTTCTACACAAGTTCAGAAAGAGGATGAGGTAGAGGAGGCCGTGGTGGATGCAGTCAAGGAGGTGGCCGAACAGGTAATCAGAATTATGGCCAACAGTAGTAACAACAACAATCCCAGAATTCACAACAACAACAACAACACGCAGGTGGAAGAGGCCAATTCAAAGGAAGGGGGAGTCAAAGAGATCATGAAAATTAGCAAAGGCAGTATAATGATACACGTGGATGCTTTTATTGTGGTAAGCCTGGACATGTGCATGCAAATTGTTATAAGAAGCAGGCTGACACAAAATGGAAAATTGCAGCAAAACAACTATGCATCCTCGAGCAGAAACAATGAGGATAATGAAAGGTTGTTTATTATGCAGCATGTCGTTAATGCCATGTCTGAAAATGTTGAAGCAGCACATAAAGATGATATATGGTATGTTGATTCAGGTGCCTCGAACCACATGACAAGTCATGGGGAGTGGTTCAAGGAGATGAAGAACCTTGAAAGACCAGGTTTTGAGGAAACAGGGGATGACACTGCTCATCCAATTTCCCATGTTGGAGATGTGCCATTGTCTATGCAGGATGGCAAAGTGAAGTACCTTGCAGATGTACTTCATGTTCCGAACATAACAAAGAATTTGGTTTTAGTTGGCTAGATGATTGAGCAGGGTTTGCAGGTTCGGTTTAATCCTGATGGTTGTTATGTTGAAGACTTTAAAGACAAGTGCAGATTGGTTGCAACAGAGTGGGCAGAATGTTTACATTGAATGTAAACATGCCTGAAGTGACAATGTTTGTAAAAAATGGTTTAGGAATTGTTGCAAACACAGACATTTGGCATAAAAGAATTGGACTTGTGAATGTGCAGAGAATGAAGTCTATGCAGACCAAAGGAATTGTGACAGGGCTGCCAAAGCTTAAAGTTGAAGGTATGTAGAAAATATGTGAAACATGCCAATTTGAAAAGCAAACAAAGCATGTATTTCCACGTAACAGAAATGTGAGCAGAGATGCACTAGATGTTGTGCATTCAGATGTATGGGGTCTACCATAGACCATGTCTATGGTAGGCTGCAGGTATTATGTGACATTTATTAATGACCACACAAGGAAAGTGTGGGTATACTTCATGAAGGAGAAGGGTGAGGTGTTCACTCACTTTCAGAATTTCAGAGTTATGGTTGAAAAGCAAACATGGAAATATGTAAAGTGCCTAAGGTCAGATGGAGGGGGAGAGTACTTCTCCAATGAGTTCTCTGAATTTTTGAAGAAGAATGGTATTCAGAGACAGTTTACATGCAGATACACTCTGCAGCAAAATGGAGTTGATGAGCGAAAAAACAGGCACATTGCTGAGATTACGCGAGCATTGATGGGAGAGAAGAATATGTCGCATAGCTATTGGGCTGAGGCTGTTTCTACAGCAGTTTACATCATGAATAGGACTCCAACTGCAGCAATACATGATGTAACTCCAGAGGAGAGGTTTACTGGTAGAAAACCTGATTTGTCTCATCTAAAAGTTTTTGGATGCATTGCATATGTGCATGTGCCAGATGAGCTGAGAACCAAGCTGGATCCAAAAGCTGAAAAATGTGTGTTTATTGGATATCCCCTTGAAGCAAAAGGGATACAGGTGTTATAACCCTGCTACACGTGAGTTGAGGGTAAGCAGGGATGTTGTTTTTGATGAGATGAGCAGCTGGTATGCTGCTAAAAAAGAAGCTATTGGGGTTGATGTGAGTGGAAATGTGGTTGCATAGAATGCAAGTCAGCAATCACAGTCTTTGAGTGGACCAGGAGAGTCCTCATCTAGTGGTTCAATTGATAGACCATGGAGTGGCAGGCTGCATCATAATACCAGTCCTGCAAATGTGATTAGTACATCACATAAAGGCAAAGAGAAAGTGGTTGAGCCCCTTAGTATGCCTGACATTTCTGCAAGGCATTCTCATGTTGATGGAGAGTCTAGTGGCTCAGAGATGATCTGGGAGAGTGAAGAATCCTATGCAGGGGTTTACCTATGATGGTTATGTGGCACATCACTATGCATACATGACAAAAGTTGTACAGGTTGTAGAGCCCACATGCATTGATGAGGTCATTGGAAATGTGTGTTGGGAGAAAGCTATGGATGAGGAGATGGATGCACTATATGGAAATGAGACTTGGAATTTAGTGCAATTGCCTGAAGGCAAGAAAGCCATTGGATGCAAGTGGGTGTACAAAGTAAAATATAACAGTGATGGAAGCATAAGCAGGTACAAGGCTAGATTGGTAGCCAAAGGATATGCATAGACATATGGCATTGATTATGAGGAAACTTTCAGCCCAGTTGCCAAGATGGCAATAGTGTGAGAGTTGTGATAGCAGTGGCTGCATCAAAGCAATGGTCTTTACATCAGATGGATGTAAAGAATGCATTCTTTACATCAGATAGATGTAAAGAATGCATTCTTGCATGGGGATTTGCAGGAAGAGGTGTATATGGTGCAGCCACCTGGTTATGAGGATGTGAGTCACCCCGAGCATGTCTGCAGGTTGAAGAAAGCCTTGTATGGCTTAAAACAAGCACCAAGAGCATGGTCTGACAAGATTTTTGAATATCTTGTCACTATTGGCTTTCATGTAGCTAATGCAGATTTCTTGTTGTATGTGAGACATGGTGATAGAGGGGTTGTGCTTGTTGTCATCTATGATGACTTGATCATTACGGGGGACCATGATGCAGAGATCTTTGATGTAAAGATCTTGCTTAGACAGAAGTTTGAGATGAAGGATCTGGGGGAGCTCAGATATTTCTTGGGCATTGAGGTGATTAGGTCACCATATAGTATTGGATTATTGTAGAGAAAGTATGGCTTGGACATGTTGTGCAAGTATGGTATGGCAGGCTGTAAGCCTATCTCAATGCCATTGGACAAGAATGGCAAGTTGAGTGCAGATTCAGGAGAGATTTTGGAGGATCCTACTATGTATAGGCACATAGTAGGAAGCTTGATCTACATGACGATCACCAGGCTGGATTTGAGCTATGCTGTTGGGTTGCTGAGTCAGTTTATGAAGGTTCCTCGGAAGCCACATTTGGATGCATTGAGACGCATACTGAGGTATATGAGGTCTACTTTGCATTGTGGACTATTTTATGAAACTGGGACAGAGATATGTGTACATGGGTACACAGATGCTGATTGGGCTGGTAGTATCTCAGATAGAAGATCTACTAGTGGCTTCATGTTTTCTTTAGGGAGTGCTGCTGTGACTTGGAGCAGCAAGAAGCAGCCTACGGTTGCCCTATCCAGTACAGAGGTGCTACTATGGCAGCATGTGAGGTAGCTTGGTTGAGAAAGCTACTTGCAGATTTGGGTCTATCAGTGGTGGATAGACAAGTTGTCATTTTCTGTGACAACATTAGCAGTATACAGTTGGCCAGGAACCCAGTTTGTCATGCTCTCACGAAGCATATAGAGGTCCACTACCATTTTGTCAGAGAGAAGGTCTTGGCAGGAGACGTTGACCTTGTGTATGTCAGCACACAGGATCTTGCAGCTACTGCACAATCTCGCATAGAGTGGTGGTACGGCCTCGTGCTGAGTGTCGGGTGCATCCTAGGGGTACACATGTACTCTTTTGGCTAGAGGCAGCATGGATGTCCACATGGTGGTACATGTGGACCATACAATGGGTGGTCAGCCTTTGGTTCTTACGTGGCCATTGTGCGGGTGCCTAGTGAGTGTGTACGATCTTTTTGATGGGGTCCCCAAATTTGGGGTTTCGGCCTCGATTACGTGCCAAAGCACTTGGGGGCGAATTTTTTTTCAGCAAAAATGTCTTGGATGTTTCCTTGGTCGTCGGGGTGCAGACTATATTGTCAATTGGATGCCCAGTCGTGCATTTATTAAGGTTTAAAGATTGTCATTTTTTTAAACTAAAAATAACTAAAATTCACGTATAAGCTTGGTCGAGTGTCCATTTTGGATGCTATAAAATCCTATATTAGGGTAAAATCACACGTAGATTCCAAATTTGGACTCAAAATTTGAAGATTCTAAGTAGAAATGGCTCGTTTAATAAAATCACTGATTTTTACACCATAAAAACTCATAAATTCATCTGTTATAGGGACATTTTTTTAATTAATGAAGATGGGCATGTTACATCCGTCCCCCCTTAAAGAAATCGAGATGTCCTCATCTCGTCATGAATTGGGGGTAATCCTTTAAGAGTGTAGCTTCATCTTCCTAGGTTGCATCCTCTTCAGGATAGTCTTTCCACTATACTAGATGTTCTATAAGAGTTCAATTACGGAGTTGCCTTTCTCTAGAATCTATGATCCTACTAGGCTGTAATTCAAGGACTCCTTGAGTAGGGATTACAACTTGGTCATCATCAAGAATATGATAGAGACTAGGTACATAAGGCTTTAACAAACTTACATGAAATACATTGTGGACTTTGATATGGATTGGGAGTTGGAGTTTATAGGCACTTTTACCTAGACACTTGATAACTGTATAGGGACCACAATACCTTGGGCTAAGCTTCTTATATTTCCCAAGTGACAGAGAACTAGGTTTGGGTCGCACTCGTAGAACTTTGTCTCCTTCCTTGAAGATCCTTTCAGACCTCTTAGTGTCAGCATATTGCTTTGGCCGATCTTCAACAGCTTTAATATCCTTTTGGATTACCTTGGTCTGTTCCTCCATCTTGTGAGATCCCTGCCCTCTCTACTACGCATCGAACTCAGGAGTGCTAGTAGCGAAAGTAGCAACCTCACGCATAGGGCAGAGCTTCCCACTCGGGGCCTTGCCCACGAATGTCTGGGCAAGGGACTACTCCAGTGGCTCTTCCAAAACCGAACCCAGGAAAAACTTTCCTCGCCCACAAAGCATAGGCGATTCCTCTTCTAATGTAGTCAAGAGCCTTAACTATCCTTTGTATTTCGACTGAACCTGCGGGTCACATGGCTAAATCAAAGGAGGAACTTGCACTTGGTTCATAGAGACCAATGCTTTTTTCCCCATCAAAAGAAGCACAACCGTTGATTCTTTTCTATAGAACAAGAATTATCTAGTGACTTACTTCAACTATCGTAACTTGAACAGAATTGAATTTTATTATAGGAATCCATCAATCTAGCCTAACCCCATCTAATCCCATGGGTTAGCCAACCACCCAACCACTGTATTGATAGAATCCATTATAAAAATTTAGTTATGTTTTGGCTCGAGTACCAGGGAAAAGAGTTCCCAGGCCCCCTAGCAAGTACTCATGCAAAACTTAAATAGATGCACCACTTATGGCACCCGATATGAAATTACCTTTTCTTAGATTCAAATATTTTCAAAACAACTTAGCAATAAAACCACGGTGTTTCCATCATAATCCTCAGTATTCCATTTCCAAGGTCCAATTCCAACTTTTTCACTTTCCAACCATAAAATCCAAATTCCACTTTCCAACCATAAAATCCAAATTCCAGTCATTCGTTCCTCGGTGTACCTATGGCATCATCAGCAAACCAGAACGCTCACCACCTGGTCAGTCCCTCTAGGCTCACCTAATACTTCACTGAGGGGCTTTTTTGATAGTTCCTAGCCCATAGTACGTAGGAATATAATCAAGTATTCCATTCATTCCTTCCTCAGCATACCTATGGCATCATTGGTAACCAGAACGCTTACCACCTGGGTCACTCAGGGGCCTTTTCAATAGTTCCTAGCCCATAGTACCTAGGAGTATAATCTCATAAAATCCATATGGACTCTTTGTTGAAGATCAGCTAGATCAACCCCAACAAGATCAATTTAAAAGAGCCATGAACTCATTTGTTGAAGACCAGCAAGGCCAATCAACCAGATCCATGCCCGTGTTCAGAAATTAACTCCAACTCATTTTCTTCCTCGACGCACGCGTGGGTATCCTGGGTGACCCCAGAGCCCGAGCACCCTATGGTCAGCACCCTCTAGGCTCCTTCTTCGCAGGTGACCTAGCGCTTCAGTCATAGGCCGCTTCCTTGGCCCCTCATCCACCGTACCAAAAGCTCACCATTTTAACCGAACCGAGGCTGGTCAAGACCTCAGTCGTTACCACACGAGACGTCCTTCTTTGACTCTCCGTCAGCTATTGCAACATTTTCCACTTAGGTCCCCACAACCTCATTCCATAAGATAGTCAGAATGCTTCCCCCAACATTTTTAATGTAAAACAATCTTTAAAAAATAGGTTTCACATACAAATACAGTTTCCAAACAAAATTCCCATCTTTCCACATCATTCCTCATCACTTCACATCATTCCTCATCATTTCTCATCATTCCTCATCATTTCTCATCATTCCACATCATTTCTCATTATTCCACATTTTTCCACATCAATTCACATCATCTTACATTATTCCACGTTCATTCACATCATCCGACATCATTTCCACATTCATTCACATCATTTCCACATTCATTCACATCAACCACATCAATCCACATTAATCCACATCAATCCATATCAATTACATCAATCCACATCACTCCAATATCAATCTCATCAATCCACATCACTTCACACATCGATCCACATAAATCTCATCAATCCACACATCTCACACATCACTTCTCATCACTCCACATTATTCCACACATCCCACACATCACTTCATATCAATCCACCTCAACCACATCAATCCACATCACTCCACACATCAACCACATTAATCCACACATTCCACATCCTTCCACACATCACTCCACATTATTCCACACATCAGTCCAATTTCTACAAACAAGATGGTCTCTTTTCGGCTTTGAGCGAATTAGGTTTGATTATCAACTTTCCTTGATCTAGTTATCAAAATTTTTGTTCCACAATCAACCAAGTTAAAAGTACAATTACTCCACTTTTCATACTGACAGAACTTTATAAGTCTTGGCCATTACTTGGCTTAGTCAAGGTAACTTTTTCTTGACTTAATTCAATTAAGTCTAGGTTCTGTTCACTTTTGGATCCTCGATCCTTTCAAGAATTCCAGATTCCTTCCCAGGGAATCTAGGAATAAGTCAGTCACACAAGTATTTACATTCATCTAGCTAAGCATGTTTCTGGTCTTTTTTTGGGAAATCCCTTTTCCCGTTCAGAATGTACCCAAGATTCTATTTTTTGAGAATCTAGATGTATACTTCATAATTCCAGAAGTTAAATATGTTCGTGATTCCTCTTTTCTGATTAAAGTTTACCCATGTTTTCTCGATGCATTCCTATGAGTATTTTTCCATTCTTTTCTCAAATTTTCCAAAATAAAATATGCTCAATGTTCCTCTTTTTGAGTAAAAGATTTATGCATACGACCTCATGGGATTTACAAAATCAATTATACCCATATTTCCTCTTTCAGCATAAACATTTATGCACACATACTAATTCATGTTTATCTAAATGAATTATATTCATAATAATTTCCATAATTCTCATAAATTAAATGAATTTAGAGAATTTATGTTCTAGTAAATGAATAATGCTCAAAACTCCACTTTTAGCATAAAATTTATTATACATAATTTCATTTGCTAATGATAAAAAATATGCCATAGTTTTTCCACATTTTCTATAAAATGAGAATACTCAAAGTTCGTCTTTTAGCATAAAATTTAATTTATGAATAAACCTTCATTTTTGAATGATAAAATTTTACCATAGTTTCCTCGCATTTTCTATGAAATGAGAATGCTTAAAATTACACTTTTAGAATAAAATTTATTATACATAAACCTTCATTTTCTAATAATAAAATTTTGCCATAACTTTTCCGCATTTTCTATGAGTTGAGAATGTTCAAAATTACACTATTAACATAAAAATTAGTTTATGCATAAACCTAAGCTTAAACATAAACATTAATTCATCATAAATCAAGAAAACATGGTTTTAAGAGGAAACCCATAAGATAAAATTCTTCCCAAGCATGAGGGAGCTTAGGAAGAAGATTAACATAAAAAAGAGAGAATAAACTTCATTGTTTAGGCTTACCCTTGGTTTGCTTGATTCTTTACCTTGCAAAAGATGTGTAGCCCTCAAGGAAGAGGCTTGGCCACCAAGAGAAGAGGGTAATCTTCAAGAGAAGAAGAGGTTTAGTGAAGCACCAAAGCTTCACAATGGAGGGCCAATGAAGAGGGAAGAAGAAAATATACTAAATTAAAAATTACACTAGCATGAAAATACTCTAAGATGAAAATACAAAGGAATGGGGGTCTATTTATAGGTGAGGGAGGCCACCAACCAAGTCCAATTGGGATCTAGAGGCTTCCAGCTTCAGTTTGATCCAATTTGGACAAGTTTTAGACCAGTTAGGCCCACTTTTCTGATCTAGTTTGAAAGAGGTGAGAGGAGAGATGAAATATCTCATTTTTTTTATTAAAAATTAGGGTAATGATGGAGATTCTAGGTGCCTCCTTCATGAGTTCCAGTCACCCTCCTGAGGTGTCAAAATTCTCATTTTTTTACTATTAAGTGCCAGTACTAGTCAACTCTTCATTTTATGTGAGAATTTACTCATTTTGGGGGGATTTTTTTAACTCTTGCATTTTCCTTATTCAAACACTTGGATTAATCCTATAGGCCCATTTGAACACTCTTTGGACCTTAATCCATAATTTTCTGAAAATAGGTACCCCTAGGCTAAGGTGTCCCAGTGCACATTTCAATTAATTTCTAATGCACATTGGAAAACTCTTTTTAAACTTCTGTTTCAAGGGATCACTTCCTATTGGCTGGAAGAAAATAGTTATCCAAAAATATTTCAAAACTATATTACCTCTCTCTAGAATATTTTCTCTTTCTAGGCTAAAAATAAGGGAAAACAAGATTTTTTCCATTCTGAAGGGGGGGGGATGACTTCAAGAGACTGAAGGGGAGGTTCTTACATCTTTACATCTCAAAAGCTAGAGGGAGGAATCTTACACATCTCTTCAATCATTTTCCTGGATTCCTCGACTCTTATGGTCGGATCAAAGAAATTCAAAGGAGATAAGCATTCTTGCTCATAGAGTGCTTTGAATGGTGACATTCCTATGCTCTGATGATAAGATAAACAAATGGGGGGGAGTGGAAATTGTGAGATATCCTAAAGGGCAACATTTTACTTCAAGGGAGTGGGGGCTGTAAGTCCCTTCACACCGGGGGGAGAAGAGTTAAGGACACCCTCTCCTCAATCACAAGGGTTGGGTGACTAAAAAAAGGGCTTGGATGGCTGATTAGGGGGTGCTGTAAGGAAGGCAGTATCTTCTACACAGTATGCAGGCTAATGCTAGGGTTGCAACTATCGCGCGCACAGTCTCGCATAGAGTGGCAGTACGGACTAGCGGTACACACTCGTGCTGCTGTGTTTCTTAGAATCGTTGACAAGCATAGGACCTTGCTAAGTACTTTGAGGGCTAACCTGTAGAAGCTTGACATGGGGTTGAATGCATTGTGCACCACAAGAAGGTGTTGAGGTGCAATACGACCCAGGAGGAATATGGCTAGTCCAGCATCAATATACATTGGATATGCTGGCTAAATATGGGATGAGGGTGTAAACCCATGAGTACACCCTTGGAGAAAAGTGTTAAATTGAGGGTTGATTTTGGTGAAGAGTTGGAAGATCCATCTATGTACATGAAGATGGTTGGCATCCTCATTTATATGACTATTACATGGCCAGACTTGAGTTATGATGTTGGGCTTGTGAGTTAGTTTATGCAAAGCCCTAGAAACCTTCATTTGGACGCAGTGAGATGGATCATGCATTATGTAAAGAACATTATGGTCTTCTTTATGAGCATGGTAAAGGCTTAAATGTATATGGCTACACAAATGCAGATTGAGGCTCTTATGTGACAGGAGATCTACTAGTGGTTATGCCTTTACATTTGGGAGTGTTTTGGTGAGTTGGAGCAACAAGAAGCAACCCAATGTTGCTTTATCCAGTACTACAGAGGAGCAGCCATAGGTGTATGTGAAGGAGTATGGTTAAAGAAACTCCTGGCTGATCTGGGTGAGCCCATTGAGGGCAAGGTTTTGTTATACACTACTGTGACAACATGAGCAGCATACAGCTGGCCAATAATCCAATTTTTCATGCATGGACCAAAGAAATAGAGGTCCACTATCACTTTATTAGGAAGAAAGTGTTGGATGGTATAGTGGATTTGAAGTATGTGAAGACTGAAGAGCAGGTTACCAACATATTTACGAAGCCACTTGGGAGAGAGAAGTTTGAGTACTTCTGTACCATATTGGGAGTACATGCGATGAGCTTGAGGGGGAGTGTTGATAGCCCAAGCTCATCTTCTTCATCTATGGCTGTACATCATGAGCTTGAGAGGGGTTGTTGAGATTACAAGCTCGATGACAGCTAGAGCCAGGCATGATATGTGCTGGCATAGTAGACAGTAGCATGCGTGTGACAATAAATGGCCGCGTCCAGCTGGCCACAGTGTGTGGACATTAGATAGGGTTATTTGGTGTGTGAACACAACACATGTAGTGTGTGGTGTGTAGTCCTTTTCTATTATGCATTGTGTGAGAGTGGATTATGGTTTCCCTCTATGGTTAGGGTTACATTAATTGATTAGGGTTTTCTCTCTTGTGTGTGTGCTCTCTCATTATCAGTCTTTTATCAACTCACTTATATGTCAAAGAGGGAACTGGGCTTATATCTGTATACATTTTCTAGGAAGCCTGTTACATGGGCACGTATTCTATTTAATCAGCTACAAGTAGAGAGGTTTTATCTTAGGTTTCTCATTGAAATGGTCATCCTCACCCCCAAGCTCACTTAGATGTTAAAGAAGGCACTGGGTTTATATTTGTATACATCTGTTGAAGCCTGTTACATGGGCACATATTCTATTTAATCAGCTATAAGCAGAGAGATTCAAAGTGTAGGCCCTAACTCAAAGATAAATATCGGGCAATATCTCCACTTTCTCCAGGGGATCTCAACCACTACATAGACTCCTATTACATCTACCTTAGGAGCACATGGCACACCACAATTTCAGAAGAAAGTAAAGAAGTTTCAAGATAAGGATATGGGGGAGGGATCCCATAAGGAAATAAAATTCTAGAGAAAAAGCTGGAAGAATAAGCACACTCATATAGAGACACTAAGAAAATGTAGAGAATTGGAAAGGCCAAACTAGCCAAAGAGAACTCTAAAGATTCCTGATGTGGCATGTAGTTCAAATCCACTAATTTGTTTGGATGAAGTGGAGGTAGTGGATAACGTTTTATTGTAGGCTACCTCTGCAAATATATTTCAAACTATGCAACAAAAGCAACTGGTGCATTTGGATCGCTAAAACAACCCAAAAATATGCTTTGTAGAATGCCCTTAATTTGTCCAGAACTAAGTTGACAAAATCTAGAGCTGAATCGACAAAAATGTCCACAATTTGAAACAAGGTGGTAGCCTTAGAAGTTGAATAAGCAACCTTGTCAAGGCAGATATAGTAGTGGTCTCTCAGAGTGGATGTAGCCCAGTCCAAAACAAATAAAGCCAAAATGCAAGAGAAGAAATTATAGCAAAAGTACACAAGTTTAGAGCTGAAATGTCAAAATTTGATGACCCGTGCCATGAATCAGCTGTTGAGATTATAAGCTCAATGACAGCTAGAGCCAGGCACACTATGTGCTAGCATAGTAGTAGTAGCACATGTGTGTGCCAATAAATGGCCGCATCCAGCTGGCCACAGTGTGTGGACATCAGATAGGGTTATTTGGTGTGTGAACACAACACATTTAGTGTGTGGGTGTGTAGTCCCCTTCTATTATGCATTGTGTGAGAGTGCATATGGCTTCCCTCTATGGTTAGGGTTACACTAATGGATTAGGTTTTATTCTCTTGTGTATGTGCTCTCTCTTTATCAGTCTTTTATCAAGGTATCAGAGCCTGGTGCTCTCTATTAGGGTTTTGTGAGTGAGAGAGAGAAGAGGGAAACAAGCTGTGAAGAAGAAAGCCATTGGAGCTTGGAGCAAAGAGAAGCTGTGGAGCACACACATCGGCATTAGGTCAGAGAGATTGGCCTATCGGGTAAGAAGATCTAGCCTCCCTTTGTGGATTGTAGGTGTTTTCAATGAGATTGGAGCCAAAGAGTGGCTACCCCAAGCAAAGGAAAAATCTATTTTTTGAAGCTCTCCATTGAAGTTGGATGCAAGTATATGCACATGTTTAGCAGCTCAGCCAAAGAGTGGCTACCCCAAGCAAAGGAAAAATCTATTTTTTGAAGCTCTCCATTGAAGTTGGATGCAAGTATATGCACATGTTTAGCAGCTCAGCCATATGTACTTGATTTATGAGCATTGGGAGTGAACCTAACAAGCAAATACTTGATTTGGCATGCATTAAACACTTGGAAGTTGAAAAATTTCAGAAGTTGCAGGCTTGTGAAAGGATGTTTTGAGCTATGTGTAGAATGACAAAGAATGCCATATTGATGGCCATTGAAGCATGGAATGGGCAATATAACAGATGTCCTTGAACCCTAGAAGTCTTGGCAAGGCATTGGTGATCTTAGGAGCTACTATTCAGCATCAAAAACAAGGCAGAAAGCTAGCACAAATTGCTTACTAGTTGTTGGGAGCTAAAACTACATCATTGCTTACTAGTTGTTGGGAGCTAAAACTACATCATTGGTACTCATTGGTGGCTCAAACACATTAGCAAATGGTCCCATGGAAACTATATGATGTTTATTGAATACCCAAAGCCCTAATTTGGGTGTAATGAAGCAAAAGGAGTTGATTAATGCATGATTAATAGAGCTGTTAATAGTGATTAGTGAACAAAGCCTCACTAAATTACTAATTACTCCCTCCACTTTCACAATTGGAGTAATTCCTCACATACAGAGTTAGAGGACATTGATAAGAAGCCAATGAATGCCTGGGCCTAAGATTTGGATGCATATCAAGTGAATTGGAAGCAGATTAGTGCTGGTAATAACTAACAATTTACAGGTTCTCGACCAAAACAGAGAGCTATTTTTGGCATGTACTTGGCACTTTGTGAGCTCAGATGATGTTTATGTGCTACTTGGAGGATGTACGGATGTCAACACATATTCTCCACACTTGATTTGATCATTTCCCAAAGTTTTGGAAGATTGGAAGGCTTGAAAAAACCCATCACAACAAGGCAAAGTGGACTGTTTGTACATTGTTGAGCGCAAATGCTATGTGGATGATCTTATATGCATAATACAAACAAATTAAATATTTTTGAAAAGTGGAGGACTGTTTTGGATGCATTTCTCAGAACTTGTGAGTGGCACGAACGTGTTTTCAGCTTTTGCAAACAGTGTTTTTTAGTCCAAGAAGTTATCGCCATAAAACTTGTGGGCTGTGCGGACAGCATTGGTGTCGAGGTTTATGTATGTATGTGCATGCTTGAGTTGATTATTGGAAATCCTCATTGAACATCGTGGCAAACAAAATGAGTGATAGACCTCATAAAATTGTTGGTGAGAAGCTTGACAGGCACAACTTCTCCATTTGGAAGTATCGTATGATAAATTTTCTCAAAGGCAAAGGCCTATGGAACTTGGTGACAAGCGATGAGGCAGAGCCAAGGGTTCTCCAAATGAATGCAACACCTGCCCAACTTATAGCACATCGAAATTGGACAGAGAGGGCCTTCAAAGTGTTGCGTTACTTCTCGATATGTGTTAAAAACACCATGTTATGCCATATATAGGATACACATAATCCCAAGGATGCATGGGAACTTTGGTAAAGTTGTATGATACGACTACAGCACCACAGAAGATGCAATTGAAGTAGAAGATTCATGCTGTGACTCACAGCAATAAAAGTGTAAATGATTATGTGCAAGAGATCAAAGAATGTCCTGATGCACTAGCATCTATTGGTGCTCCTATGTATGATGATGACTTGGTAGTCATTACATTGAATGGCTTGGGTAAAGAGTACAAGGCATTTGAAACCTCTATCAGGGTTAGAGAGGTGGAGACTCCCCAGACTTTGATGAGCTGATTTCATTTCTTATTATGGAAGAGATGAAATTTGGATTAGGTGCCTCATCTAGCACAAATGAAAATGAAAGGGATCAAGCATTGTACACTTATCATGGTGCTAGAGGCAGGGGAGATTCAGTCCAAGAGGACGTGCAAGTGGCCGTGGTTGGCACGATAGGTCACCACAGCCTGAACAAAACTTTTAGCCATCATTTGTTGGTGTGCTAGAGGTGGTCATGGTTATGCCCCTCAAAGAGGTTGAGGTAATGCATGTGGAAGAGGTCATTGGCAAGGCCAACAATCATCTATGTAGCATGTAGATTGTCACAATTGTGGAAAGTTTGGTCACATGGCACATGATTGTAATATAAAAACCGCATGATTTGAGAGGGGGTAGAGCACATGGTGGCAATTATGCACACGGTGGTAATTTTAAAACAGCAATCATGATGGTAGTGAAAATCATTTGTTTGCAATGAAGCATGTAGTGGGTTCCATGATGACACATGGAGATAGTGATGATACATGGTATATGGATTCAAGAGCCTCAAATCACATGACTTGCCATGGTGAATGGTTTGAGCATATGAAACCAATCGATGAAAAAGGATATGTGGAGACAGGTGATGACGCTCAACATGTTATCACTCATGTTGGGAGTGTGCCATTGGTGATGTATAAAAATGGCCAAGTGAAGTCTATGTCAAATGTTTTGTATGTGCCTTCCATTACAAAAGTTTGGCTTATGTTGGTCAAATGGTTGAGCAAGGATTACAAGTACGATTCAACGAGCATGGTTGCTCCATTAAGGACTTTAAGAAAGGCTGTAGAGTTATTGCCAAGGGCAAGAAGGAAGGTAGGTTATTGAAATTAGATGCAGGTATCCATAGTTGAAGTTGACTATTGAAATTAGATGTAGGTATTCCATAGTTGAAGTCGACTATGTTTTCTAAAAGCCCTAATGTGCTACAAGATATTGAGATGTGGCACAAACGTATTGGGCATATGAACATACATAAGTTAAAGAATATGAAATCAAAAGGTATAGTTAGTGGGCTGTGCCCAGATTCAAATATGATGATATGCATGTATGTGATGCATGCCAGTTTGGAAAACAAGCAAGGTTGCCATTCCCTAGAGAAGGCAGCATGAGTAGGGGGCCACTTGAGATTGTTCACAGTGATGTATGGGGGCCTACACAAAGCCCATTTGCAGAAAAGCAATTTGGTTGTTGGATCAAATGCTTGAGGAGGGGACAAATGGAGGTGGTGAATACACCTCACATGCATTTGAGGACTTCTTGAGGAAGAATGGCCTTAAAAGGTAGCTTTCATGCAGGTACACACCTCAGCAAAATGGTGTTGCATGCTGAGAGAAAAATAGGGTCATTGGTGATGTGGCTAGGGCAATGCTAAATAAGAAGAGCATGCCAAACTTTTATTGGGCAGAAGCATGCGCCACAGCGGTGTATTTTCTTAACAAGACACCTACAGCTGCCATACATGAGAGTACGCTAGAGATACGTCTTACAGGATATGGGCCAGACATCGGGCATCTAAAAGTGTTTGGTAGCATTTCTTATGTACATGTGCCAAATGAGAAGAGGGAAGAATCTTAATCCAAAGGCAGAAAATTTTATCTTTGTTGGGTATGCACATGATTGCAAAACATATAAATGTTACAATCCACATACTAGGCAAGTGCTTATCTCATGAGATGTGGTACCCACTGTTGTAACTCAAACTCTAGTGTGTAATGTTTCATATCTAGCCAACTTTTCAGGGAAGGGATAGGATTTGCACAACCAGGCAGTAGCACATATTTATATGAGTGAAATGCCAGTAGCTCACAAATGCAGTAGGAAAGATGGTGGGACTAGGACGATCTAGTAACATGCATTATCGTATATCACGTCGTCTTTCCATTATTTCTTGTGCCTCCTACCAGCCCACACCATCTCTATCCAGTAAAATTACCTATACAATGCCTGTTCCTCCCACCAGTCCACACCTGTTTCTAGCCAGTTAAATTGCTTGTATGATTCTTTTTTCTCCCACTAGCCCACAGTGGTCTCTAGCCAGTTAAATTGCATGTATATAAGAAATTTCTACTTTGCATGTCTAAACATATAGTATTTACATATCATGTTCTACCTTACATGTCTGAATCCAAAATGATACAATTTCTTAAATGAAGTCATATTTGATTCTGTGTTTGATTGACAGGCCTAAGATGGCTAGAACAAAGAAAACAACTACCAAGTCTAGGGTTGGCAGAGAAAGCAGCAAGTGAAAACACATTGTCAAAGCAAAAGTTGAAAAAGAGAATCAACCAACATGTGAATGCCTTGAGAGAGATAAGGAAAGCCCAGAAACATGTCGAGCTACTCATACCTAAGCTTACCTTCATGAGAGTTGTGAGAGAGATTTGTGATGAATGGAAGCTTGGAATGAGATGGGCTAGCAATGCAATATGTGCCCTTCAAAAGGCTGCAGAAGACTTCATTATAGTAAGCGCCAATGTATCCACCCACCATAATGAGAAAACATTATGTTTGGATATCCATACCACATAACATGAGTGTGGTTGAGCTGAGGAAGGCTCGTTTAAAGAATTGGACGTGTACGAAAGGTGCATTTGCATTGACCAAATATGTCAGACAATCCAGTACAAATTGTGGGTAAAAAATTGGATAGGAAGAACTTCCAGGCATGGAAGTACATGATTAAAAAAAATTTGAAGGGAAAAGGTTTTTGGAATCTTATTACAGGTGCAGAGCCAGAGCCGGCGGAACTACCCCGACAACCTACACAACAGCAGGTTGTAGCTCATAATAAGCAATGGTCAGAAAAAGCATACAAAGTGTTGCATTATCTGTCTATATGTATTTCAAATGTTATACTCATACATATACATGATGCTGAGAATCCCAAGGATGCATGGGATACATTGGTAAAGCTGTTTGATACAGACACTAGTACTCACAAGTCTCAGTTTGTGACAACAGATTCATAATGTGAAATGGAATAGAAGGAGCATCCATGATTATGTACAAGAGATAAAGAAGTATGCAGATGCATTGGCAACAATCATTGCCCCCATGCCTGATGATGATTTGGTAGACATTACCTTGCATGGTCTTGGCAAGGAGTATAAGTCTTTTGATACATCCATCTCGGTTCGAAGTACAGGTTTACCAGACTTTGATGAGTTGGTTTCACTCTTGCTTGTTGAGGAAATCAAACTCAGTGACTCCTTTCATGATGCATCAACTAGCCATGATGATAATGGCAGAAATCAGGCTTTCTATTCACAAAGAGGATTTAGAGGCAGGGGGAGATTTGCATCATGTGGCCGTGGTAATGGTCTTGGATGGCAGGATAGGTCACCACAATAGAATTTTCAGCCTACATATGGTGCTAGAGGTGGTCATGGAGGCAGAGGTAATCCTCGTGGTAGAGGACGTTGGCAAGGCCAACAAACATCTATGCAAAATGTGGAATGCCATTACTGTGGGAAATTTGGTCGAAGAATTTCATGGAGTGTCTTGCTTCTTGGGAAGCCAATATTCAGCCAAATTTCCTACTTTCCCACCATAGTAGTAACATGTGGCTCCTAGTTCCTTAATTGGTCCATGCAGGATTGGGGAGCTAACCAAATAGTGATCAGAAGGGGAAAAAAATAAGGTCAAAATGGATATGGGGTCCAAGAGGACCATTCCTAAAGCTTTCAGGTGTCGTATGGCTGGTGGATTAAGGGGTGGTGTGAAGATGATGATCATTTTTCTTTTGTGAATCATGTATTAGACTTTGTATGCATATTATTTTTTATTTGATGATCAGTGTTACGATCACCAATTTAGGTGTCGCACGAGTTTTCTTGTTTGTATTCCATGTCCATAAGAACCTCTGAGCCATGCCTTTGTGCCTCTGACCATGTTCGGACCTCTGAGTTTACTTTGTAAGTTATGACATCAATACCTACGAGCATAATTTTTCTTACACAACTGAGGATAGTTGCTTTCTCAAACGAGAGGATTGTTACAGATATATAATCAAATTCTTTCTTTCCGTCAAAATCAGGGAAATCTTAAAGATAGACCCTGTAACCAACCCTCAGTTTCAATCCAAAGTAATGCAAGACCTCTGGCTCAGAATAGGGGAAGTCAAAGAGAGATGTTCCCAAATCGGCCGTCCACTTCCAAGGCAATAACGCTGGAAGTGATTGAAGAAGAAGAAGATGAAAGAGATTATACTCCACCTGCGAGATGAGGACATCTCGCGTTTTTTAAGTGGGGTAGGATGTAAGATTCCTCCCTCCAGCTTTTGAGGTGTAAAGGTGTAAGAACTTTCCCTTCTATTCTTGTAATTATTCCCCTCTCTGAAATAGGAGAAAGATCCTATTTTACCCTAGAGAGAGAAAATGTCTAGAGAGAGATAATCCAAAATTGAGATATCTTTGGATATAAAAATCCTCCTAGTGTCTAAAATGGGTTCACTTGAAACAGAAATTCAAAAAGAACTTTCCAATGTGCATTTGGAATTAAATGTGTATAAAGGACCTTAGCCTAAGGGTCTACATTTTCAGAAATTTTTTGATTATGGTCGAATTAAGGTTCCAATGGGCCAATCGGATTAATCCAAGTGTTGGGATGAGATAAATCCAAAGAATAAAAGAAAATACCCAAAAATGAGTAAATGCTCACATAAGATGAAGAGTTGACTGAGTACAAGGTCTATTAGTTAAAAACTATGAGGTATTACTAAAAAAATGAGATATTTTGAAATAATGATGCATTTTTGACACCTTGGTAAAGGAGAAGGGGACTCTTGAGGTAGGCGTCTAATTCACACATGTGGATGAGTTTTTAAATTCAAAAAAATTGTGATATTTTTTATGATGCATTTTTGACACCTTGGTAAAGGAGAAGGGGACTCTTGAGGTAGGCGTCTAATTCACACATGTGGATGAGTTTTTAAATTCAAAAAATTGGGATATTTTTATCTCTCCTCTCTCCTAGATCAAACCAAATAAAAAAGAGAGCTAAACTGGTCCAAATCTTGTCCAAATTTAGCCAAACTGAACCTGGAAAATTCTAGAACCCAGTTGGACTTGGTTAGTGGCCTCCCTCACCTATAAATAGATCCTTAGTCTTTTGTAAAAAAATATGTGAACTATACCATGCTAGTACATTAGGAATTTTTTGGACCCAAAAAGGGCCTCCTAAGGATTCCTAATTTTAAGAGATTAGAGCTTAAAAAGCTGGGCTTAAGGGAGACAAAGGCTATGATGACCCCTATTTTTTGCCTTGCCACATCAGCCATACCCCCCTAGTTTCACTTTTTAAAGGAAATATTCTCATACTCTCTCTCTTACTTTTTGACTTTTCTCATACTTTCTCTCTTACTTTTTGAATTTTTTATCTTCACTCTCTATAAATTGAATCTTTCTTGTCAGTTTGAAATCTCCTTTCTCATCAACTCCCACCATATCTCCCTTCCACATCAGCAAAACATTCTCATATTTAGGTGAGCCCCAAAAAGTGAAATTTTTTATTTTTATTTTTTTACATTTTGAGGTGGAAAAAACACCACCCAACCAATATAAATGATGAAAATAAATTTTTACCTCCAAAAAGCTTGTAATTCATGGGTCACGTCAGAAGCCTGTCACACAGGAGCCAGTACATCCATAACTAACTGTCAGGTCCCCACAACCCCATAAACATAACTAACTGTCAGATCCCGAAATTGTGGGGACCCCAAAATTTTATTTATTTATTTTTTAATTTTTCTCATAAATGTAATTTATTGATGAAAAAATCCATGTTAGTATATTTGTATATCAAAAATATCATTTTCTACTTAGAAAAACAGATTTGTGTTAAACGTGCAACAGCAAAGTTTTAACAGTCTCTCTCAATCACTCCCTCTCTCTCTCTCTCTTTTCCTTGATGTGATCAAGTGACTAATTACGAGTTCGATTGGGATCATTTTGGTTAGTTAAGGCTCTTGACTACGTTAGAATAAAAATACCCTGGAGGAATCGCCCGTGCTTTCTGGGTGAGGAAAGTTTTTCCGAGTTCGGTTTTGGAAGAACCGAGGGATTAGTTTCTTGTCCGGATATCTGTGGTGGGCGAGGCCCCGAGTGAGAGGCTCTGCCCTGTGTGCAAGAAGTGCTACTTCCGTTGCTAGCACCCCCGATTTCGTTGTGCGGAGGGGGCAGGGATCTTTGAGCTAGTATTAGAGCGAATTGGCTAAAGTGGATCAACCGAGAAGCAAGAAATGTCAAAAATTTATGAAGCGCCAATAAAAGATTGTATTTGTGTGATGAAATTCATACAAATTGATATTTAAAATAAAAATTCATAAATTGATAATTGGGTCTTCAGATGGAAGTGCCACAATTGTATGGAATCCCTGACTTGCTTGAGGCCTAGATATGATGGTATTTACCTTATAACTCCAAGGATCGTGACTACCCGTATATACTGTGGGTATATCTGTAGCTCTTTACTGACAATATATACGAGTAAATCTAAGACCTTGAAATTATAAGCAAAAATGCTATCCAGATGATGAATTCGAATGCTGGTTGATATGATTTTAGAATTCTGGTTGAGAATTGATGAGATGATTTGGATTCTGATTGAAAGATAATGATTCCTGAATTCTGGTTGAAAGATAATGATTCTGATTGAAAGATAATGATTCCTAAATTCTGGTTGAAAGAAGAAAAGTTGAACAAAGCCACAATGAGGATGAATGGGACAAATCCCAGTGATGATATTGGTAACTGGAATGACGATTATGACTTCAACAAATCATGGCATAAACCAGATTGTTGCTGAGAAGCTTGATAAGAACAACTTCCATGCTTGGAGGTTCAGGTTGACAAATTTCTTGATGGGAAAGGGTTACTGGGACTACATAGAAGGCGAGCATGAAGAGGCACCGGAGATACTGGAGATCAATCCGACTGCTATAGATGTGAAAGAGTTCAAGGATTGGAACCAAGGAGCCAAAAAAGTTATGTATTAGCTCTCTATCAGTATGCAGGACACCATGATTGGGCACATACAGGATGATTGTTGAAGAAGAAGAAGATGAAAGAGATTATACTCCACCTGCGAGATGAGGACATCTCGCATTTTTTAAGTGGGGTAGGATGTAAGATTCCTCCCTCCAGCTTTTGAGGTGTAAAGGTGTAAGAACCTCCCCTTCTGTCAGCCTACCATGGGTTAGCCAACCGCCCAACCAGGATCCATTTAGGAATTTGGTTATGTTTTACCCTGGTACCAGGGAAAAGAGTTCCCAGGCCCCCTAGCCGGTGCTTCAAGCAAACTTCAAGATAGTCACACCACTTACACACCCAATATGAAATCGCCTGTTTCACAAATTCAGTTGTCTTTTAAAACAATCTTTTAATGAAACCATAGTATAATTGATCATAATCCTCCAAAATATCCAGGTTGGATTCTAATTTCCAATTATTCTTTCATCGATGTACCTATGGCATCATTGGCAACAACCAGAACGCTCACCACCTGTTCACTCATCAGGGGCCTTTTGAATCATTCCTAGCTCATAGCACCCGAAAATATATTCACTTATAAAAATCCAGATGGACTCTCCGTTGAAGATCAGCAAGATCAACCAACAGATCCATATAAAAGAGCTATGGACTCATCCGTTGAGGACCAGCAAGGACAATCAACCAGATCCATGCTCGAGTTCAGAAAACAACTCTAATTCCCTTTCCATTTTCTTCCTCAACGCACGTGTGAGTATCTTCGGCGAGCGACCCAGAGCCCGAGCACTGTATGGTCAGCACCCTCTAGGCTCCTTTGCACCAGGTCACCTAGCGCTTCACTCATAGTCCGCTTCCTTGGTCCCTCATCCACCGTACCGGAAGCTCACCATTTAAATTGAACCGAGACTTGTCAAGACCTTGGCCGACCTTGCTACGTGAGACGTCCTCCGTTGACTCTCCTTCAGTTGTTGTTTGTAACTTTATCACTTAGGTCTCCACAACCTCATTCAGAAGATGGTCAAAATGCTTCCCCAGCATTCTTGACATAAAACATTCATTTAAAAACAGGTCATAAATACAGTTTCTAACGAACTCTCATCTTTCCACATTGCTCCACATCATTTCTCGTTATTCCACATTCTTCTACATCAATTCACATTGCTTAATCCACATCCAATCATATGTATTCCCATCGTCCTTCATCCATTTTCATCTAGTCACATCATATTACATCTCATCGCATCTATCCTCATCACATCTCATCCATTATGCATAAAAATGAGCTATGGATTAATTTCTAAAAAATTTGCCATAACTTCGTTGCTATTATTGATAATTTCCAATATTTCTAGAACGAATAAGACTTTGTAATATTCACATCTTCTTCTTCTTCAACCAGAATTCAGGAAGCATTATCTTTCAATCAGAATCCAAATCAACTCATCAATTCTCAACCAGAGTTCTAAAATCATATCAACCAACATTCGAATTCATCATCTGGATAGCATTTTTGCTTATAATTTCAAGGTCTTGGATTTACTCATATATATTGTCAGTAGTAAAGAGCTGCAGATATACCCACGGTATATACCATTTACATCTACCCATATCCATATCACATCACATCACATCCATTCACATTGCATCTCATCCATTCACATCCATTTCACATCACATCACATCCATTCACATTGCATCTTATCCATTCACATCTATCCCGATTCACATCCATTTCATATCACATCACATCTCATCCATTCACATCTATTTACATCGCATCGCATTCACATCCATTCACGTCTATTTACATCACATCACATGTCATTCATTCACATTTCATCACATCCGTTCACATCCATCTCATTCATTACATCCACATCACATCACATACATCCCATCCACATTACATCACATCCATATCTCATTCTCATCCATTTACATCACATCACATCCTTTTACATATCATCACATCTCAATCTCATCTCATCTAATTCACATCCACATCCATTTACATCACATCACATCCCATCCACATCTCATCACATCCATATCCATTTTACATCACATCACCATCCACATCTCTTCACATCCACATCCATTTACATCACATCACATCCCATCCACATCTCTTCACATCCACATCCATTTACATCACATTCACATCTTATCACATCCACATCCATTCACATCCACATCTCTTCACATCCACATCCATTTACATCACATTCACATCTTATCACATCCACTCACATCTTATCACATCCTATCACATGGCATTCACATCTTATCACATCCACTCACATCCTATCACATTGCATTCACATCTTGTCACATCGTCTTCTCATCTTATTCACATCTATTCACATTTAGTAACATTTTCTACTTTCGATACCGATGGGACTTTTTCTAAATTTATGCCAATTGCTTGGCCTAGTTAAAGGTACTTTTTCTCGATGGATATTTTCATATTCTTCCTCAAACTTCTCAAGTGAAATATATTCAATATTCTTCTTTTGAGTAAAAGATTCATGGGATTTACAAAAATCAAGTCTACCCATATTTCCCAATAATGCTCAATATTTCACTTTTTATAAATACTCGCAATTTGAATTATGCTAAAAATTTCTCTTTTTACATTTAATTTCTTGGATCACAATTATCATGGGAATTCCTCTTTTTGCATTTAAATGATTGAATTCCAAATGTCATTGGACTTTCTCTTTTATCATAAAATAAATTTATTTAAAATTCCTCTTTTCTTTAATAAAAATATCCATTATTTTAAATATGCCAAGAATTTCACTTTTACCATTTAAATGATTGAATTCCAATTGTCATGGGAATTCCTCTTTTATCATTTAAATTTTCTCATGCATAAAATAAATTTATCTAAATTTTCTCTTTAAATTAAATAAAAATATTAATTATTTTAATTATGCCAAGAATTCCACTTTTACCATTTAAATGATGGAATTCCAATTGTCATGGGAATTCCTCTTTTATCATTTAAATTTTCTCATGCATAAAATAAATTTATCTTAATTCCTCTTTAAATTAAAAATATTCATTAGTTTAATATACCAAAATTTCTCTTTTTCCATTTAATTACATGGATCTCCATTATCAAGGAAATTTCTCTTTTTGCATAAAAATAAAAATACCAAAAGTTTCTTTTTTCTTTAATTAATTATTTATGCATAAATACTAAAAATTAGTTTTCCATGAATTTGATGAAAATCATTCTTTTATCATAGGATGTCCAATCCTAGAATATGGTAGGAAGTCTTCTTTTCACATTATGCATAAAAATGAGCTATGTATTGATTTCTAAAAATTTTACCATAGCTTCGCCTGCTGCTAATTTCCAATATTTCTAGAAAGAATAAGACTTTGTAATACAATTATGATAGAATACTATCCTTAGACTTAAATCCAATTTATGGAATTAAATCATAAGTTTACCATAATTTTATTAGCATAAAAACATAAAAAAGCCATTTTCTTAACCTCTAGCTTAACAAGCTTAGAGATTGATTTTGAATTAAGAATTTATCAATGAGAAGCATTCATTTGCTAAAGAATTAGTCATAGGAATGACTATTCTTTTGGGGGGAGAGAGATATACATAAAAAGCATCCTAATTAAGCATAGCTTGTGAGGGGTTGAGAAGTGAAATCTTTTGAGAATATTAATGAAAACCATGAAATTACTTCTTACCTCTTGATTTGGCTTGCTTCTTTATCTTAGAAGGAAGCCCCCAACCAATCAATTGGTTTAGGATGTTGAGAAGAAAGCTCCAAGGACTGTTGAAGAGAGAGAGAGAGAAGCTCCAATCTCTCCAAAAGTAGAGGATTTTTAAGGGATAATAGAAAATATCATTATTTTAATGTAGTAATATTGGCATGGTATAGTTCACATATTTTTTTACAAAAGACTAAGGATCTATTTATAGGTGAGGGAGGCCACTAACTAGGTCCAACTGGCTTCTAAAATTTTTCAGGTTCAATTTGGCTAAATTTGGACAAGATTTGGATCAGTTTGGCTCCCTTTTTTATTTAGTTTGATCCAGGAGAGAGGAGAGATAAAAATATCACACTTTTTTTGAATTAAAAACTCATCCACATGTGTGAATTAGGCGCTAAAACACATTTATTAGGCTAAGGTCCTTTATACACACTTTCAATTGATTCCAAAAGCACATTGGAAACTTCTCTTTGAATTTTTGTTTCAAGGGAATCCATTTTAGACACTAGGAGGATTTTTATATCCACAAAGATATCTCAATTTTTTATTACCTCTCTCTAGACATTTTCTCTCTCTAGGCCAAAACAGGGTAAAACAAGATCTTTCTTCTATTTCAAAGAGGGGAATAATTACAAGAATAGAAGGGGAGGTTCTTACACCTTTACACCTCAAAAGTTGGAGGGAGGAATCTTACATCCTACCCCACTTAAAAAACGCAAGATGTCCTCATCACGCAGGTGGAGTATAATCTCTTTCATCTTCTTCTTCTTCAATCACTTCCAGCGTTACTGCCTTGGAAGTGGATGGCCGATTTGGGAACATCTCTCTTTGACTTCCCCTATTTTGAGGCGGAGGTCTTGCATTACTTTGGATTGAAATGAGGGTTGGTTAGAGGGTCTACCTCTATGTGAGATCCCAGTCTCCACCACGCAACAGATTTGGGGTACTAGCAGCGGAAGTAGCACATCGTGCGCGGGTAGGGGTCTCACACTCGTTGGGGCCTCGCCCACAGATATCCGGACAAGAGACTAATCCGTCGGTTTGCCCAAAATCGAAACCGGAAAAACTCTCTTTACCCGGAAAGCATGGGCGATTCCACCAGGATAACTCTTTACTCTAACGTAGTCAAGATCATTACGGATCAACTGATCTGACTGCACCTTTAAGGGTACTTGGTCAACTCAAGGAAGAAACTTGCACTTGGATCATTGGGATCAACGCTTTTTTCCCCATCAAGAGGCACAGCCGCCGTTGATTCCTATCCATAGAACAATTTCTATCCGGGATTTACTTCATCTATCGTAATAATAGAAATTAAAATCTCGATTTACGGATCCATCAGTCCAGCCTAACCCCATCCAGTCCCATGGGTTAATCAACCGCCCAACCACTGTAGTGATGGGATCCAATTAATAATTTGGTTAGGTTTTGTCCCGGGTACCAAGGAAAAGAGTTCCAAGGCCCCCTAGCCGGAAGTTCATACAAACATAAAACTAGTCATACCGCTTACACACCCAATATGAAATTGCCTTTTTCTTAGCATCAACTAGCTTTAAAACAATCCTTTAATAAAACCATTATGTCACTGATGACAATCCTCAAAGTCTCTGGTTGAATCCTTATTTCCAGTCATTCTTTCATCGGTGTACTTATGGCATCATTGGCAACCAGAACGCTCACCACCTGTTCTCTCAGGGGCCTTTTCCATAGTTCCTAGCTCATAGTAACCGGCAATATATTCATATAATAGAATGGAATCTCCGTGGAAGATCAGCAAGATCAACCCACAGATCCATATAAAAGAGCCATGGACTCATCTGTTGAGGACCAGCAAGGTCAATCAACCAGATCCATCCCCGGTTTCAGAAAACAACTCTTACTCCTTGTTCCAATATCTTCCACGACGCACGTGTGGGTATCTTCGGCGACCCAGAGCCCGAGCACCGTATGGTCAGCACCCTCTAGGATCCTTCGCAGGTGACCTAGCGCTTCACTTAGGCCGCTTCCTTGGTCCCTCATCCACCGTACAGGAAGCTCACCATTTCAATCGAACCGAGGCTGGTCAAGACCTCGATCGACCTTGCTACGCGAGACGTCCTCCATTGACTCTCCATCAGCAGTTGCAACTTTATCAGTTCAGTCTTCATGACCTTAATCCTCAAGACGGTCAAAATGCTTCTCCAGCATTCTTGACATAAAACAGTCATTTACAAACAGTCACAAAATACAGTTTCTATAACGAACTCTTGTCTTTCCATATTATCCACTCTCGGACCACATTACTTATTCCACATTCCATTCAATGTGTACTCGTTCTCATCCATTCACTCATATAGACTACATTATCTCACATACATCTTCATATTCATTATTCTACATACATATCCATGTTCGTACGTCCACATCATACATCCAATTTCACATTCATACATACGCATCTACATGCATACATCCACATCTTCATTCATACATCCATACCTCCATTTCCACATCCACACATCCACATTCATATTCATACATCCACATTCACATACATACATCCATTTTCACAATCCTCATTCATACACCCACATTCACATACATACATCCACATCCGTATCTACATCCATACATCCACATCCACCTCTTCATTCACATTCACATCCATACATCCACATCTACATACATACATCCACATCTACATACATGCATCCATACATCCACATCTACATACATACATCCATTTTCACATCCTCATCATTCATACATCCACATTCACATACATACATCCACATCCGTATCTACATCCATACATCCACATCCACCTCTTCATTCACATTCACATCCATACATCCACATCTACATACATACATCCACATCTACATACATACATCCATTTTCACATCCTCATTCATACATCCACATTCACATACATACATCCACATCCGTATCTACATCCATACATCCACATCCACCTCTTCATTCACAATCACATCCATACATCCACATCTACATACATACATCCATTTTCACATCCTCATTCATACATCCACATTCACATACATACATCCACATCCGTATCTACATCCATACATCCACATCCACCTCTTCATTCACAATCACATCCATACATCCACATCTACATACATACATCCATACATCCACATCTACATACATACATACATACATACATCCATACATCCACATCTACATACATACATCCATTTTCACATCCTCATTCATACATACACATCCACATACATACATACACATCCGTATCTACATCCATACATCCACATCCACATCAACATTCACATTCATACATATACATCTACATGTATACATCCACATCACATTCATACAACCATATTACATCCATTCTCGTCCTAACACATCCCATATACATCTTAACACATCCTAACTCATCTTAACACATTCTATCACATCTCATACACACCTTATCACATCTTTTTACATCTCATACACCTCTTATCACATCCTATCACTTTCCATGTGCATCTTATCAAATCTTATCACATCTCATACACATCTTATCACATCTTTTTACATCTTATACACCTCTTATCACATCCTATCACTTTCCATATGCATCTTATCAATTCTTATCACATCTCATACACCTCTTATCACATCTTATCACATTTCATATCTTCTTCTTTTTTTAAAGAGAATTTTTATATTTGATATAAGATTTCTCTACACATTTATTTATACATAAATTCCATTTAAGGAGACTAACACTTTCGAAATTAAAATCAATCTTTTATGCATCTTCTTATGCATAAATTCAATTTGGTAGGAAATTACACTTTTAGAATAAAAGAATTTCTCTTATGCATCTAAGTTATGCATAAAATCCATTTATGAGAAAAATCACACTTTTAGTATAAAAAGAATATCTTTTATGCATACCTATATGCATGAAATCCAATATGATAAAAGTAACACTCTTACAATAAAATAATCAACTTTTATGCATACTTCTATGCATGAAATTCAATTATGATAAAAGTCACACTTTTATAATAAAATAATCAACTTTTATGCATACCTCTATGCATGAAATCCAATATGATTAAAGTAACACTTTTGATATAAAAATTTTTCCTTTATGCATACTTCTATGCATGAAAATTAAAAATGATAAAAGTAACACTTTTGATATAAAAAAATTTCCTTTATGCATACTTCTATGCATGAATATTAAAAATGATAAAAGTAACACTTTTGATATAAAAATTTTTCTTTATGCATACTTCTATGCATGAAAATTAAAAATGATAAAAGTAACACTTTTGATATAAAAAATTTTTCTTTATGCATACTTCTATGCATGAATATTAAAAATGATAAAAGTAACACTTTTGATATAAAAATTTCCCTTTATGCATACTTCTATGCATGAAAATTAAAAATGATAAAAGTAACACTTTTAATATAAAAAAATTATCCTTTATGCATACTTCTATGCATGAAAATTAAAATTTGATAAAAGTAACACTTTTATGTTAAAATAATAATCTTTTATGCATACCTCTATGCATGAAATCCAAATATGATAAAAGTAAGTGTTAAAATAATAATCTTTTATGCATAGCTCTATGCATGAAAATCAATGATGCATAATATAAAAATCAATTTCTCTATGATTACAATGAATATCTTTCAATTAATCTAGGATGATAATTCCTAGAATATGGTAGGAAGTCCTCTTTTTATGCTTTGAATGAAATTATTTTATGCATAATTTTTATAAAAATTTTGCCATAGCTCCGCTGCTATGACTGATAAATCTCAATTTTTCTAAGGGATAAAGCTTATCATTAAGAAAATAATTAAAATGATCTCTAATTGGATCATTAATCCATAATGGATTGAATCATCAATATACATAAACTAAAAGCATAGAAAAAAGCCATTAATTTGGCCTCAAGCATAGCTTAATCTTGGGTTAAGGAAAAGCTTTATGAAAAGCTTGATTTGGATTGAGAATGGATCATGAGTATGACCATTTCTTGAGTGAGAGAGAGAAATTACATAAAAGCCATTAGAATTTAAACATAAATGAAAATTAACTTCAATAGCATTTATTAAATTATGTAACTCTTCACTACTATTCACCAATTAACTTCAATAGCATTTAAAAAACCATACCAATTAAGCTTCTCAAGCTTGAGAGGGGTTGAGAAGAGAGAAACATTGAGAAATTATAGAAAAGATCAATATTCACTAATTACCTTACAAATTGCTTGATTCTTTGTTCATAGTAGAGGCTCCCAACCAATCAATATTCACTAATTACCTTACAAATTGCTTGATTCTTTGTTCACAGTAGAGGCCCCCAACCAATCAATTGGTTAAGTATGTTGATGGAGCCACTAATTGGGATTGAAGAAAGAGGGAAGCTCCAAAGACTAGTGAATTATTAAATGAATTCACAGTTCTTGGCTTAGGTGGAGTAGAGTAACGATGCATAAACACTATATATTTTTCAACAAGGGGGAGGCTTCTATTTATAGGAAAAATTGAGCTCCTAACCAAACAAACTGATTCTAGAATTTTCCAAATCAGTTTGGTCAATTTTTGACCATTTTTAGGTCAGTTAAGCTAACTTTTTGGAACTAGACTTGAATTAGGAGAGAGGAGAGATGAAATATCTCAATTTTTATGAGTTTAAAACTCATTCAAGCATGTGAAATATGCACCTCCTTTAAAGAACTCCCCTTCCTTACATATGTGTCATAATGGAATCATTTTAATATTGCTCATAGTTTTTTTACTAATAAACCTTGTACATTTTCAACTCTTCATCTTATGTGAAATATGCACCTCCTTTAAAGAACTCCCCTTCCTTACATATGTGTCATAATGGAATCATTTTAATATTGCTCATAGTTTTTTACTAATAAACCTTGTACATTTTCAACTCTTCATCTTATGTGAGCATTTACTCATTTTTGGATACCCAAAATATCTCATATTTTTAATATTGCTCATAGTTTTTTACTAATAAACCTTGTATATTTTCAACTCTTCATCTTATGTGAGCATTTACTCATTTTTGGGTATCTTCTTTTACAAATTGGATTTATCTCCTCCCTACACATGGATTGATGCTATTGGCCCATAGGAACCTTAATTGGACCATAATCCAAAAATTTCTGAAAATCTAGACCCTTAGGCTAAGGTCCTTTATACCCATTTCCAATTAATTCCAATTGCACATTGGAAAGTTCTTTTTGAATTTCTGTTTCAGGGGAACTTATTTTAATAAGATGAGATAATTTTCTATCCAAAAATATTAAAATTTTGAATATTCTCTCTCTAGAATATTTTCTCTCTCTAGGTTAAAACAGTTAGAAACAAGTCTTTTATATTTCTGAAGAGGGATTGATTACAGGGAAAGATGCTGGACATTTTGAGAGGCTGGGGAGGAATCTTACATTCTCTCCCACTTGAAAAACACGAGATGTCCTCATCTCGCAAAACTGGGGGTAATTTCGTAAGATGCACAAGTATGAGACTGAGAGAAATTTTTTAATTAAGATTAATCACCAATTAAAAAAATCTCAAAGAGAGTAGGGTCAAGACAAGAACAAGATTTAAACTTTATTCATTCTTGGAACATGTACAGTAAAGATAGAAGAACTCTTTACACTTCCATAAGCCCGTCCATCATAAGGTCACAAAAGCAGCACTCACAAGCTGCACAAGTATAGGGTAACTCATCTATGGGAATGATTCTGCTGGTTATTGACGCACCTATCTCAGTGGTATGAGGTGATCTAACAAAAGGACCTCTGAGAGGCAAGCCAAAAACGGGATAAAGGCATATCTTCTCATGAGGAAGAAAACACGCCAGTAAGAAGACCCGCTCAGAAAACCCAAGATGCCTTGATCTCATGACGCAGTAGTATCGGGGACCCAAACCCAAAGCTTCAATAACCATGGCCAAGCGGACATTGTTACGAAAGTGCTGCTGACCCCAGGGTGTTACCCTAGTTATGTTTTGATAGGTCCGCCATTTGGTCTGAGCTACAGAAGTTCCTAGGTGAGCTACAGAAGTTCCTAGGTGAGGAAAAAGTGAGCGCTCATACTGTTCTATAAAGTCTTTCTTCACAGACTCTCTTGCGTCTTGAAGGTGAGAAATCATCAGGGATAAAACTAATTCCTGTTGCCAAGCCATGAAGGAGATTAAGAAAGAAAGGAGATTGATGGGAGTAAGATTACTGTGAGCGACAAGTAAAAGTTACGACTTATATAAAGGAAGGAGCTAGCATAACCTAGAAGCCAACGGTAACTTGCCACTGAAGTTTTACCGTCTTTCCATGATTTGTGTTTGACACATTTTTCTATAGAAGGCATTAAGAATTTTGAGATGAGGAGATAAAAGAAGCTTGTAGGCTAAGTCACCTACTTTCATTGAATTTAGATATAAGGGTCACAATATCTGGGGGATAACTTCTTATACTCCCCAAGAGATAAAGAACTTCTTTTGGGCCGTACTCGAATGAAAACCAAAACCTTGGTATCCAAAACACCGATTCTCACCTCTGAACTCATTGTTCTAAATCCTTAAAACAGGTGGGACTCCTGAGAAGTATTCTAGGGAAAGGGTCTTCCTTTTTTAAACGAAAACTTTCTTTTATTTTAGAGAGGGAATAATTATAAGATCAGAAAGGGAGATTCTTACTCCTGTATACCTCGAAGGCTGGGGAAGAATCTTACACTCTAGGATTTCCCTGATTTTGACGGAAAGGAACCTGATTACTCTGGAAGGAAGGAGCTGGAGTCTGGAATCTTGGTCCCTGATTTCCCCACCCCGAAAACCTTGATCCAAAAGGAGTTGGGCAATCCATACTGCAATGTCCAAATCCTTGACAGCTATAGCATTTCACTTCCTTGTTCAAGGGTGGAACTTCTGAAGTTGAATTCCAGGGGATTGAGTTCTAGGAAAAGGACCTTTCTTCCATTCTGGAACTTTCCATATTCTGAGCTTGATCTTGTTGTCTCTTAGGTAGTGGAAGGTTGGAATCACCTTCTAGAGCTAGAAATATTTTGAAAGATGATGGTGCTGGCTTTGGCGGGACCTTGACATCAAAGGCCTTGGCGAAATCCTTCGCCATCCGCAGTGCTTTGGCCATGGAAACTGCCTTGGCATTCTTCATCCATTCACATCTATCCTGATTCACATCACATCCATTTCACATCACATCACATCCATTCACATCACATCTCATCCATTCACATCTATTTACATCACATCACATCACATGTCATCCATTCAGATTTCATTGCATCCATTCAGATCCATCTCATTCATTACATCCACATCACATCACATACATCCCATCCACATTACATCACGTCCATATCTCATTCTCATCCATTTACATCACATTACATCACGTCCATATCTCATTCTCATCCATTTACATCACATCACATCCTTTCACATATCATCACATCTCAATCTCATCTCGTCACATTCACATCCACCTCCATTTACATCACATCACATCCCATCCACATCTCTTCACATCTACATCCATTTACATCACATCACATCCCATCCACATCTATTCACATCCACATCTATTTACATCACATTCATATCTTATCACATCCACTCACATCCTATCACATTGCATTCACATCTTATCACATCCATCCACATCTTATCACATCCTATTACATTGCATTCACATCTTATCATATCGTATTCACATCTATTCACATTTAGTAACATTTTCTACTTTCGATACCGATGGGACTTTTTCTAAAGTTATGCCAATTTCTTGGCCTAGTTAAAGGTACTTTTTTTCGATGGATATTTTTATATTCTTCCTCAAATTTCTCAAGTGAAATATATTCAATATTCTTCTTTTGAGTAAAAGATTCATGGGATTTACAAAAATCAAATCTACCTATATTTCTCAATAATGCTCAAAATTTCACTTTTGATAAATACTCATAATTTGAATTATGCTAAAAATTTCTCTTTTTTTATTTAATTTCTTGGATCACAATTATCATGGGAATTCCTCTTTTTTCATTTAAATGATTGAATTCCAAATGTCATCGGAATTCCTCTTTTATCATAAAATAAATTTATCTAAAATTCCTCTTTTCTTTAATAAAAATATCCATTATTTCAAATTTGCCAAGAATTCCAGTTTTACCATTTAAATGATTGAATTCCAATTGTCATGGGAATTCCTCTTTTATCATTTAAATTATCTCATGCATAAAATAAATTTATCTAAAATTTCTCTTTAAATTAAATAAAAATATTCATTATTTCAATTATGCCAAGAATTCCACTTTTACCATTTAAATGATGGAATTCCAATTGTCATGGGAATTCCTCTTTTATCATTTAAATTTTCTCATGCCTAAAATAAATTTATCTTAAATTCCTCTTTAAATAAAAATATTCATTATTTTAATATACCAAAATTTCTCTTTTCCATTTAATTACATGGATCTCCATTATCATGGGAATTCCTTTGTTTGCATAAAAATAAAAATACCAAAAAATTCTCTTTTTTTAATTAATTATTTATGCATAATACTAAAAATTAGTTTCCCATGAATTTGTAGAAAATCATTCTTTTAGCATAGGATGTCCAATCCTAGAATATGGTAGGAAGTCTTCTTTTCACATTATGCATAAAAATGAGCTATATATTAATTTCTAAAAATTTTGCCATAGCTTCGGTGCTATTACTAGTAATTTCCAATATTTCTAGAAAGAATAAGACTTTGTAATACAATTATGATAGAATACTATCCTTAGACTTAAATCCAATTTATAGAACTGAATCATAAAAAAGCTATTTTCTTAACCTCTAGCTTAACAAGCTTAGAGATTGGTTTTGAATCAAGAATTTATCAATGAGAAGCATTCATTTGCTAAAGAATTAGTCATAGGAATGACTATTCTTTTGGGGGGAGAGAGATATACATAAAAAGCATCCTAATTAAGCATAAAAACTAACATTTTTGTGATTAATCATTAGAATTCTTATAGAAAGCTTGATTTGCATTGAAAATAATTAATTTGAAACTTCTCAAGCTTGAAAGGGGTTGAGAAGTGAAATCGTTTTAGAATATTAATGAAATATTAATGAAAGCCATGAAATTACTTCTTACCTCTCTTGATTTGGCTTGCTTCTTTATCTTAGAAGGAAGCCCCCAACCAATCAATTAGTTTAGTATGTTGAGAAGAAATCTCCAAGGATTGTTGAAGAGAGAGAAAAGCTCCAATCTCTCCAAAAGTAGAGGATTTTTAAGGGATATTTTAATATAATACTGGCATGGTATAGTTGACATATTTTTTTACAAAAGACTAAGGATCTATTTATAGGTGAGGGAGGCCACGAACCAAGTCCAATTGGGTTCTAGAATTTTCCAGGTTCAGTTTGGCTAAATTTGGACAAGATTTGGACCAGTTTGGCTCCCTTTTTTATTTGGTTTGATCCAGGAGAGAGTATTCTTCCATTGCTTCGATCCACTTCTCCACAGCCTCGCCCAAGTTTTTTCCTTCACCCTTGAAAGGTCCAGGCTGCGATCTATGAAGTGTTTTACAAACATCCAAGTCGAGCTCTTCCTCATCGAGCTGGGGATTAACATTCCTACCACCACGAAGACCTCAATCCATGATCCTATCAATACGAAAATTCTTGTTAAGTCCCTTTATTTATAAATCAAATCTGACTTTAGATCCAACTAATTCTGGGGTTCTTTAGATTGGTGAGTCCCCCACAGAATCATGGGATAAAGATCCCTTCTAATAGAAGAACATACAGAACTCATTATCAGAGAATAATTCATTCATATTCTTAACACAATAATGGTCCATCAAATCGAAACTTCCATCTGATCATTCCTCCACGAGAATTTCAGTTATGTAGGTTTTCAATTTGTCATCCCTTAATTAGATCCATCAATCCAGCCCCATCCAGTCCCATGGGTTAGCCAACTTCCCAACCACTATATGTGATAGGATCCATTTAGGAATTTGGTTATGTTTTGCCCCGGGTACCAGGGAAAAGAGATCCGAGGCTCCCTAGCCGGCGCTTCAAGCAAACTTCAAGATAGTCACACCACTTACACACCCAATATGAAATTGCCTGTTTCAGAGATTCAGCTGTCTTTAAAACAATCTTTTAATGAAACCATAGTATCATTGATTATAATCCTCAAAAATATCCAGGTTGAATTCTAATTTCCAATCATTCTTTCATCGATGTACCTATGGCATCATTGGCAACCAGAACGCTCACCACCTGTTCACTCAGGGGCCTTTTCAATAGTTCCTAGCTCATAGTACTCGAAAATATATTCACTTATGAAAATCCAGACGGACTCTCTGTTGAGTCCATTTTCTTCCTCAACGCACGTGTGGGTATCTTTGGCGACCCGAAGCCCGAGCACTATATGGTCAGGACCCTCTAGGCTCCTTCTTCGCAGGTCACCTAGCACTTCACTCATAGGCTGCTTTCTTGGTCCCTCATCCACCGTACCGAAAGCTCACCATTTAAATCGAACCGAGACTTGTCAAGACCTTGGACGACCTTGCTACGCGAGATGTCCTCCCTTGACTCTCTGTCAGCTGTTGTAACTTTATCACTTAGGTCTCCACCTTGACCTCATTCACAAGTACTCAAAATGCTTCCCCAGCATTCTTGACATAAAACATTCATTTAAAAACAGGTCATAAATAAAGTTTCTAACGAACTCTGATCTTTCCACATTGTTCCACATCATTTCTCGTTATTCCACATTCTTTTACATCAATTCACATTGCTTAATGCACATCCAATCATATGTATTCCCATCGTCCTTCATCCATTCTCATCTAGTCACATCATATTACATCTCATCACATCTATCCTCATCACATCTCATCCATTCACATCTACCCATATCACATCACATCACATCCATTCACATTGCATCTCATGCATTCACATCTATCCCGACTCACATCACATCCATTTCACATCACATCACATCTCATCCATTCACATCTATTTACATCACATCACATTCACATCCATTCACATCTATTTACATCACATCACATGTCATCCATTCACATTTCATCGCATCCATTCACATCCATCTCATTCATTACATCCACATCACATCACATACATCCCATCCACATTACATCACGTCCATATCTCATTCTCATCCATTTACATCAGATCACGTCCATATCTCATTGTCATCCATTTACATCACATCACGTCCATATCTCATTCTCATCCATTTATATCACATCACGTCCATATCTCATTCTCATCCATTTACATCACATCACATCCTTTCACATATTATCACATCTCAATCTCATCTCATCACATTCACATTCACATTCACATTCACATCTCAATCTCATCTCATCACATTCACATCCACATCCATTTACATCACATCACATCCTTTCACATATTATCACATCTCAATCTCATCTCATCACATTCACATCCACATCCATTGACATCACATCACATCCCATCCACATCTCATCACATCCACATCCATTTTACATCACATCCCATCCATATCTCATCACATCCACATCCATTTTACATCACATCACATCCCATCCACATCTCTTCACATCCACATCCATTTACATCACATCACATCCCATCCACATCTCTTCACATCCACATCCATTTACATCACATTCATATCTTATCACATCACTGACATCCTATCACATTGCATTCACATCTTATCACATCCACTCACATCTTATCACATCTTATCACATCCACTCACATCTTATCACACCCTATCACATCTTATCACATCTTATCACATTGCATTGCATTCACATCTTATCACATCCACTCACATCTTATCACACCCTATCACATTGCATTCACATCTTATCACATCGTATTCTCATCTTATTCACATCGTATTCACATTTAATAACATTTTCTACTTTCGATACCGATGGAACTTTTTCTAAATTTATGCCAATTGCTTGGCCTAGTTAAAGGTACTTTTTCTCCATGGACATTTTCATATTCTTCCTCAAATTTCTCAAGTGAAATATATTCAATATTCTCTTTTGAGTAAAAGATTCATGGGATTTAAAAAAATCAATTCTATCCATATTTTCCAATAATGCTCAAAATTCCACTTTTCATAAATACTCATAATTTGAATTATGCTAAAAATTTCTCTTTTTCCATTTAATTTCTTGGATCACAATTATCATGGAAATTCCTCTTTTTGCATTTAAATGATTGAATTCCAAATCATCGAAATTCCTCTTTTATGATAAAATAAATTTATCTAAAATTCCTCTTTTCTTTAATAAAAATATCCATTATTTCAAATATGCCAAGAATTCCACTTTTACCATTTAAATGATTGAATTCCAATTGTCATGGAAATTCCTCTTTTATTATTTAAATTTTATCATGCATAAAATAAATTCATCTAAAATTTCTCTTTAAATTAAATAAAAATATTCATTATTTCAATTATGCCAAGAATTCCACTTTTACCATTTAAATGATGGAATTCTAATTTTCATGGAAATTTCTCTTTTATCATTTAAATTTTCTCATGCATAAATAAATTTATCTTAAATTTCTCTTTAAATAAAAAATATTCATTATTTTAATATACCAAAATTTCTCTTTTTCCATTTAATTACATGGATCTCCATTATCATGGGAATTTCTCTTTTGCATAAAAATAAAAATACCAAAAATTACTCTTTTCTTTAATTAATTATTTATGCATAAATACTAAAAACTAGTTTCCCATGAATTTGATGAAAATCATTCTTTTAGCATAAGATGTCCAATCCTAGAATATGGTAGGAAGTCCTCTTTTCACATTATGCATAAAAATGAGCTATGTATTAATTTCTTAAAAAAATTCCATAGCTTTGCTGCTGCTATTACTGATAATTTCCAATATTTCTAGAAAGAATAAGACTTTGTAATACAATTATGATAGAATACTATCTTTAGACTTAAATCCAATTTATGGAATTAAATCATAAGTTTACCATAATTTTATTAGCATAAAAACATAAAAAAGCCATTTTCTTAACCTCTAGCTTAACAAGCTTAGAGATTGGTTTTGAATTAAGAATTTATCAATGAGAAGCATTCATTTGCTAAAGAATTAGTCATAGGAATGACTATTCTTTTGGGAAGAGAGAGATATACATAAAAAGCATCCTAATTAAGCATAAAAACTAACTTTTTGTGATTAATCATTATAATTCTTATAGAAAGCTTGATTTGCATTGAAAATAATTAATTTGAAACTTCTCAAGCTTGAGAGGGACTGAGAAGTGAAATCTTTTGAGAATAGTAATGAAAACCATGAAATTACTTCTTACCTCTTGATTTGGCTTGCTTCTTTATCTTAGAAGGAAGCCCCCAACCAATCAATTGGTTTAGTATGTTGAGAAGAAAGCTCCAAGGATTGTTGAAGAGAGAGAGAAGCTCCAATCTCTTCAAAAATAGAGGATTTTTAAGGGATAATAGAAAATATCATTATTTTAATGTAATATTGGCATGGTATAGTTCACATATTTTTTACAAAAGACTAAGGATCTATTTATAGGTGAGGGAGGCCACTAGCCAAGTCCAACTAGGTTCTAGAATTTTCCAGGTTGAGCTTGACTGAATTGGACAAGATTTGGAACAGTTTGGCTCCCTTTTCGATTTGGTTTGATCCAAGATAGAGGAGATATAAAAATATCACAATTTTTTTGAATTAAAAACTCATCCACATGTGTGAATTAGGCGCCTACCTCAAGAGTCCCCCTCTCCTTTTACCAAGTTGTCAAAAATGCATCATTATTCTATAATATCTCATTTTTTTAGTAATATCTCATAGTTTGTAACTAATAAACTTTATACTCAGTCAACTCTTTAGCTTATGTGAACATTTACTCATTTTTGGGTATTTTCTTTTATTCTTTGGATTTATCTCATCCCAATACTTGGATTAATCCAATTGGCCCATTGGAAACCTTAATTGGACCATAATCCAAAAATTTCTAAAAATGTAGACCCTTAGGCTAAGGTCCTTTATACACATTTTTAATTAATTCCAAATGCACATTAGAAATTTCTTTTTGAATTTTTGTTTTAGGGGAATCCATTTTAGACACTAGGAGGATTTTTATATCCAAAGATATCTCAATTTTGGATTATCTCTCTCTAGACATTTTCTCTCTCTAGGCCAAAACAGGGTAAAACAAGATCTTTCTCCTATTTCAGAGAGGGGAATAATTACAAGAACAGAAGGGGAGGTTCTTACACCTTTACACCTCAAAAGTTGGAGGGAGGAATCTTACATGAGTTCCAACTTAAAAGCATTGAAGTGCATGTATGGGGTGTGTGGTGGTCCTAGATGTGCAAACCCGTACCTCTATTGCATGGCAAGAATGAACAATCCGGATTGGTACAACCCTACAATGGATTGTACAAAGCCTCCATCTAGAGACAAGACAAAGCAAGTATTGAAATTCTTAAAAATTAGGTTAGTTTATACAACACAAAAATAGTCACTATTATTAAAACATCAATATATTATAAACGCTCATCATGCTAAATAAAATGTATCTTTATGCAGGATGGTGATTGAGAATAAGAAAAAGTCAAAGTGACGCAAATTGTAATAAAATTTATTCTCAATACAAGTGGGAAAAGACTTTTTTAAAAGTATTCTTCTTTTTTGCTTCAATTGTTTGTCTTCCTCAAAGAGACTCCCCTCCTTTTTCGGGGCTTTCTTTGGGCAGTTGTTTGCCCTCATCTTTGGATGACTGTTTAGCCTCGTCTTCTTTGGGTAGTTTGCCTCTATACCTTAATAGCTTTTGGCGTTGATAGCATCCGAGCATGGGTATTCAAATTAGGAACTGCCTTTGCATACACTGCATAACACAAAAAATACCCTGCCCTTGATGCCCACAGCCCTGGTGCATATCCAAAAATACGTATAGCTTCCTCCTTTTCTATCAACATTATCTTTTTTGCATTGTGCTGTATCCTTTCGTATCCTAAGTATGCTGATAGAACCTTTAAGGCCATTAATGGAATGCATGGATCATATGAATATTTTACGTGGTAAATGATCAGCAACGCCTAGAGGTATCCTTGAAATATAGTTGCTGATGACTGAGTCTCTGCCAACAAAAACTCGTTTACCTCCACCTCAACCGAGGAATCCATCTTCATCTGCTATCTCAAGTTGTAAACATAGAAAAAATTTACTTTACAATAATAAAAATATTTTTTTAAATGTGTATTTATTCTTATAAATACCTTTTTATTCTCATCGTCAACAAGTCATCTATCCTCCCACAAGTCAATTGAACCTTGTGGAGGCATCTCTTCTTCTGATGAGCATGAAATCCCTAGTTGCTCCTTTCCCATTTTAGAGATTCCCATGCTATATTGAATAGCTTCAAATTCTTCCTCTGTGTGTGGGAAGAGTGTCTTCTTGTTCTTCAAACTTTTTTATGCACAATTCTATAGCTATTGGTGCACCGATGAAATTGTCACCTGTTGCTTTTGTATCAAGAACTGAAAATTCATCAGTGGCAGCTGGATCTAAAAATTTGATGCAACTTAACATCCATCTATAATTAAACCAATACAATAGTCCCCCCTTATATTCAACAGCTTTTGGATATATGTTAGAAGTACAAAACTCTTATTGTCCTTTAGTTGGGAAGGATGGTAGGCATGGGAGAAGTATCTCCTTCTCTGAATCCCCTATAGAAACATCCTTTCCTCTGGAAGAATTAAACTTGCCTTAAGTGGGAAGGATAGTAGGCATCTCCTTCTCTGAATCCCCTATAGAAACATCCTTTCCTCTGGAAGAATTAAACTTTCCTTAAAATCTGCAAGCATCAAAATCCTTGCTCACTATTGCTTCTTGCTCTTTATCCATGAATGTTTCTACATCATGAATTTCTTCTTGATTCTGAATTTCCCCTAGAAATGCTACAGAGACTAGACACTAGAACTCTTAAGGCTAATCCTTTCAACATTCCTGATTTTACATAAAGATAGAAAAGAAAAGCCACATGATGCTAAAGAATCTTGCATTTCCTACTGTGTAATGTGCAATGCTCCATAGTGCCCTTCACATGGTCAAGAAGTAGGTCATACTTTTCTGCTATCTTCCCTTTTCTGAAGTTGTCTGTGACAACATGATGAGATGATCAAACCTCACACCTTCAATAAGAACTCCATATCATCTCCTGAATGAAAAAGCTTGCATTTCCTCTTCATAATAGTCCTTAAAGTGATCAATCATTGAACTCACTTCAAATTTGACATTGAAAGATTCCCTATAGCAATCAAATAAATTTTCTGCACTTGCAAGCTATAGGAAGACAAAGAGTCTCTCTGATGGTGTTTCTTCTGTCATCACAGGATCACCTTCATCACTTCAAGCCATCTCTTTGCAGTTAACAACCCTAGAATGGTGTAGCTTAGGAGCACACAATAGAAACTAAGGGTTTTACAACCAAGAAGAAAATGTGACGCTTGGGGCGCTGAAGGAAGCTGGGTTATACAACAGGAAATTCTAAGGTCTGTAGCATAGACTGAAGGTAAGAAAGACAATGCGATATGGAAAATCCACTTTGGTCAAATTGATCTTATCGCTTTGTGTTTCCACTAGGGGAAAACTTCTATCGTGGGGCAATATCAAGGGGCTGAGGGGTAGCACAGGATGCTGGGGCAGCTCAGGGGGTTGGGGTAGCTCAATGACAGAAGGCAAAATGGGGGCAAAGCGTAATTTGTAAAGACAACGCGATGGATGCAATTCGATGTGATGGGGCAATTGATGCTATCTCAAGGGGCTGAGGGGGGGCAGGTTAGGGTGATGGGGCTGCTAAGGGGGCCAGGCAAAGGAAGCTCAGTTGGACTGCAAGGCAGGGGGAAGACAAGCTCACGGGAGGGGGCAAGGCAGGGGAAAGACAACCTACAGGCAGCTCAGAGGCCAAAAATTTTAATTAATTAACAAGCCATTTATAGGCGTGTGATGCCATGATGCAATGGTACAGACGCCACATGGCCACGCCACCCATCCACACTTGCGAAACCACATGTCATCGTGCAATCACACGTGTGAAGCCACATGCAGGCGTACGATCACACCTGTGAGGCTGTCACATGTGTGCATACACATATGCATTAATACTCGGACATGTGGATACACGTGTCACCGTACAATTCGATATTCTGTATACCACGTGGCATAATTGAGGTCATCTATAAATATATTGGTCGGGATAATATTTTTTTTAACCGTACGTGTGTGCATAGGTGTACTTTACCCTAGCTCCTCCTCGTGGTCTTCACCCACACGTGCTGTGCATCTTTACCCCAGCTCTAATGGTGTTCTTTACCCCAGCTCCAGTGGTGTCTAGGTAAGCTTTTCCCAAGGGAATAATGACGTAATAATCACAGACTAGAGTCATCAAATTTCAATACATGCATCGGTTTTCCAAAATGTTAGAGGTGTGCTTATTCTACTCTTATTCTCAAGTTTAATGTTTGTAATGTACATAATTTGCAAAGAAATCAAGCCTTGTTCTACACATCAAGGGTCAATCAAGCTCCAGTGGCATTCCACAAGGAGTTCCCATGAGACTGTTCTAAACCATTGCAATAGGGTAAGTCAACCTTTAGGAAATTTGGGTGAAGGGTTGCTTTGCAAGAAGGGTAGTAGGGTAACTCAACCTCACATGTATATGGTTTCAAAACTGGCTAAGTTTGCAGGGGAGGGATAGAAATAGTACAACTAGCTCTAGCACATATATAACTGATGCCATCCAATAGCTCACTAACGTGGCACGAATATGAAGATCCGGTAGCACGCAATATCGTATATCGTGCCGTCTTTCCATTGTTGCTTATGCATCCCACACCACTCTCTATGCAATTATATTTCTTTTACAATGCTTGTTCCTCCCACCTGCTCACACCTTTTTCTGCACATGAAGAATCTATCAGAGAACTAGGAGCCAAATGTTACTACTATGGTGGGAAAGTAGTAAATTAAATAAAGCCAACTTTGCAAGGGAGGGTAGGATTTGCAACAACCAGTAACGTATGTATGAGTGAAATGATAGCCAGGAACTCAGGAATGCTTTAAGAAAGACGGCACGATTACGTTAATCCAATTACACCCGTCTCATGGCATTAGAACCTCAATGGAAGGCTTCTTGGGCCCTTTTATTTGGCAGTTTAAGGAGTCAAACCTTTTCTCTTAAGAAGAAACGTTTTCTAATTAGAAGCTTCAAAACGGCTACTTTATTCGAATTTGAATTTTGGGGGGAAAATGGAATTTGAAATCTAGCGGACAAAACCATATCATGTAACATATCTATGGAAAGCTCTTGATGCGTAGATCATGGATCTATAATCTCCGCTCAAATTGGAGCTTGTATGTAGAAGTTATGGAGGTCCGAAAATTGTAAAATTGCCTCCCCCCCTTTTTGGGGAAAAAAGTGCACCCTTTGACCACTGTTACACCTCTCTTACAAACCCAACATTTCAGTCCACATGGCAACCCCCCATTTGTCTATTCCTTAATCACCTTGATTAGGCTTGGGCAAATTAAAGGGCCCAAGAAGACCCCATTCACTTCCTAATGTATATCGCGCCATCTTTCCATTGTTGCTTGTGCCTCCCACCAGACTCTCTATCTAGTCAAATTGCCTATTTATAGGCAGTTGAATTGCCTGTACAATTCTTTTTACTTTGCATGTTTGAAGATACAGTATGTACATATAATGTTCTACCATATCTGAATCCAAAATGAAGCAAGTTCTTACATGAGGTCATATTTGATTATTTGTTGGATTGACAGGCTTAGCTTAGATGGCTAGGACAAAGAAAACAGCAAGGAGGGTTGGACCAAGTCCAGGGTTAGCAGAGAAAGCAACAAGTGAAAGCGCATTGTCAAAGGAAAAGTTGAAAAAGAGAATCAATCAACATGTGAATGCCTTGAGAGAGATAAGAAAATCCCAGAAACATGTCGAGTTACTCATACCCAAGCTTACCTTCATGCGAGTTGTGAGACAGATTTGTGATGAATGGAAGCTTGGGATGAGATGGGCTGGCAATGCAATATGTGCCCTTCAAGAGGTTGCAAAATATTTCATTATAGACCTCTTTATTGATAGTTACATTTTTTCTACCCATGCACATAGGGTCACTCTTATGGATAAAGACATGCACACCTACATGCTAATAAGATACAGATTTGAGAAGTCATTGCATCTCCTATACCATTGAGTGACCCCACGGCATGCAATATTTTAAATGTCCCACTCATGTCCCACCAATTAGAAAACCTAAGGATGCAGGTATTAAGATTGAGGATGTTACCCATGATACGAATACTAGGATTGTAAATCAAACAAAGACTGAGAAAGGCAAAGAGCAGATGGCTGTTGAGGAAGAAAGGAGGGTTGATGAAGAGAGAATAATGGGAGATGAGTTGATAGACCTTGAAGAGAAGAATCTACAAGATTTAAAGAATGTACCTGGACAACTTGTTGTTCATGTGAAAGATTTTCCTAATGGTGCACAGTATCTTGATATAGCACCTTCATACATGTATATGGTGTCACCTTCATACATGTATATGGTGTCAGAGAGAAATCAAGAAATAAATGATGTTGTGATCTTGATATCTCTCAAGTATGTAAGCTATCTTTTTTGAAAATTTATCCACCCACTGATTTGTTTTTCAAGATAACTACCTAATTTATCCTCTTATTTGTTTTTTGTAGGCTTCTTTTGTCCACCCTACCCCTAGAGGCCTATTTTGCTATTTTTTTGTTGGACCTCATAGTCTATGTTTATGTAAGAGAAACAAACACCAATTTTGTAAGGCTAGAAGAATGGTTGAGGAGAGGCGACATTGAAAAGGTGCAATATGTAATTGTACCTTATAATGAAAAGTAAGTATTTTATTTTAAATATATTTTACTTTGTTTTATGTCCTTTTATACATCTCTATTAATTGTTTTTCTTTTCTCTATTTTGTAGGAGTCATTGGAGTGTAATTATAATTGATATCAAGAAAATAAAGACATATTTCTTGAATTCCATGCTTGGTATGCATGGAGAAGCCAAATTGTAAGTTTTTTATTTTAATAGAAATTGTATTTAAGATTCAATGTGTATTAGATTGAATAATTTATGTGGTTTGTTATTTTGGAGGGCATCTAAACGCATAATAAGCACATTAGGAACACTCCATCCTCCACTCCTTGAAAATAAAACTCCACATCAATTTTTCATTTTGCCTATAAGTAATAACATAAAGGATAACTTTTAAGTTTGTAATAAAGCTTTAGTTAAAAGTCTAAACAAGGACTATCATTGCTATAGGTTCCATTACAAATTGATGGAAGCTCATGTGGATGGAGAATGGTTGCAAACACATGGAGATATATACAAGCAAAATTTCTAGTAGACATATGAAAAAGAGTAGCTACGAGTATTTTTGATAGACACATCAAAAAGAGTTGTAAAAAAAATCAAATATTTTTCTTAAACTTTTGTATGCTAATATATACTAAGGTTTTGGTCATGATTTTTTACAGCTCACAACTTCATGTTATACAAACACATACATTTGGTGAGTGAGAGCAAAGACAATCAAATTAATGCTCGACAGTCGTGTGAATCTTTCTGCATATCCAGATTCACCACCACCATCACCGTCAATCCCACCTATGATGGCAAAGAAGCCATCGAAAAGGAAAGGACCTATGATGTCTCCATTTAAATTTGGAAAGAAGAAAACGACAGACACGCGGAGAAGGTAAAGGCTTCTCGAAAACAGAAACAATCTAAGGAAAAAGAGAGCAAGTCAAAGAAAACATCCAAGAAATCAGAGTCCAAGCCGACCAAGGAAAGTGAAGAGGCCAAGGCTTCTATGGACACTGACCCTTTAAAGTAGATAGTTTTCTATTCTCATACATTGTAACCAACCAATTTGTATAGATACTACCATTGTAATAAATATATTGTTTCTCATTTTACATTGGTTATCTTGTCTTAATAATGTTGAATAACTATTTTACAAAATGAATCGACAATACAAGATAGATGGTTGCAAAATTATATTGTATTAAGAAAACTTCAGGATTACATGGGACAAATATTTCATGCAACTAAAAGTATTTTCGGACCTTCTTCCCACCATAATACCATCGACCTTAAATTTATAGTTTGATAATAGAAATTCCAAGGACGTACACACATCCCTCAATGTCCATTTTGTATTCATAGGGATGACTCTATTGTCAGCATCACTCAAGTTGACTGTTAGGTCATACTGCACAAATTTTTCCTCTAAATCCAATGGCATCCAAGTCCCTCTACTCTTTTCCATCATATGTACTCTAAGCTAATGTACAAGGTTTGTCGAGAGATGTTGTATGCCATCACCACAGGTTCAATGCAAGCGTTACATTTTATAAGATCACCCCTATGGATGACTTCATTCAATTTCCATTCTGCTCCAATTGCATTATCCAAGTCAGACTCAGATATATGTGTAGATAGCCACATTGCTTTTGTCCTCTTCATGTTTGCTTCTCAAAAACATGCCACAAATACATGAAGAGGTATAAACCATGATAGCCTAATTCTCTTAGAAATCCTTCCTGCTTTCATAGACTTTTGAATATCCAAGACAATCGTGGATTTAAATGCTAATAGAGTACCTTTGTCTAGAAAGTCCCAATCTAATGAATTTAGGCTTGGTATAGCCAAACTCTCCAGTCTTCCATAAGCTTCTAGTCTTTTAGGAACAATATACTTGCATTGTATAAAAATATATGTTTATTGAAAAAAGAAGATGGTTATTCAAAAAATAATACTTTCCCAAGATCAGCATGCATGACTTCGAAAGTCCTGGTGAATGACTCTACAATGCTTGTTGATGGATAAACATCTGCCACATATACAACACATGTGAATAAGCCATATAATCATAAATAACATAAGTAAAACATAAGTAAAATTACAAAAAAATATCTTATAATGAGCTTGCAATGCAGATGCTGGAGTAGAAGGATGCATGTGCATCTCTCTTGTCGTATACACATGTTGCACCTTTGCCTTCCATACATCTTTTGCTACCTTAAATTCCAAGATAAGTCCCTTCCAATGGTATTGTACTAAGCCTCTTCTTTGCCTTTTTATCCTATGAGCACCTTTCATGATGGTTGCATAGTCACCCAATCGTTTAGTTTGAAGTTTATACCATTCCACACACCCTGATCATCTTTAACATTATGAAGAATGCATAATGAAATGGTATTAGGAGTATGCCTTGGGTTAGACTGTTGTCTTGACATCGTTAGATGATGAATAGAGGAGAGGATAATGGGAAAAGATGATTAGAAAGACACCTCGGGTAGATTAGGGAATTCAAATGTATTTACTCATTTTGGGGGGGAAACCTAAATTTCAAATTTTTACTTTTTGAAGTACTGACATTTGGCATGTGAGGATAGGCCCTTAAAGTTGGAACCCACTAAAGTGACATTAAAATAGCCGCGCCGTATCACATTAAAGTGGTGATAACCCACTAAAATAGCCAAAACTAGTTAAGCTAGTAAAAAGTAAATATGACATCAAATGTCATATTTATGGTTGAATGTCGCATATGTGGGGTGATGCCCTCAACTGCTTCACTTGGGGATCTATTTATCAAGTAGCATGATGTGTTGATAGCTTCAGCCCAGTAAGTGTTAGAGAGGTTCTTCTGGCTGACTCAAACAGGACTCTATTCTTCCTCTCAGTAACTCCATTTTGCTGAGGTGTATAGCTGCAGGTTAGTTGCCTTCTTATGCCATGCTCAAGAAGGCATTTGATGAAGTCTTTCGAGAGGTATTCTCCTCCATTTTCTAACCTAAGAGGACCTTGATTCTTCTACCTGTCATGTTCTGAACCATAACATGAAACTCTTTGAAAATGCCAAATACTTCAACTTTAGAATTCATGAAGAAATCCCAAGTGAATCTGGAGTAATCATCTATGAAGGAAACATAGTATGTATTGCCGCCAAGTGAAGAAGTGTGGGCTGATTCACAGACATCTGTGTGAATGAGGTCAAGGACTCCTCTTGCTCTACTTGTGCTTCTAGAAAAGGGTGCTATAGACTGCTTGCCAATGCAAGAGGCTTCACATACTTTATCTAATTTTTGCAAAGATGGTATGCCCAAAACAATGCCTTTTGATTTCAATAGACACATGTTATTGAAATTCAAGTGACCATACCTTTTATGCCATAATTCTCATGGAGGTAAGGAGGCTGACCTATCGACTTGCATTGCTGACAATTTTTCTATTGATCCACTCAACTTGAAGAGTTTGCCATGCTTCTAACCTCTTCCAATGACCTTGTAGTTGTGTTGAGGATCTCTTATTAGGCCTTGTTGGCCTTCAAATTCCACTTTGAAGCCTTTATCCACCATGGTTCCAACTAAGAGTAGGTTCTTGTTGAGTGAAGGTACCACGAGGACATCTCCAAGCTACTTCTTTTCCCCTATGTCTAGCTCAAGGGAAACTTCTCCTTTACCAGTGATAGGATTAGGAGTACTATCTGCAGTGTAAATCAAACCATCATGAGTAGAATCCGATTTAGAAAAGTATTCAGCATGAGAACTCATGTGGGAGCTTGCCCCACTATCAATCCACCATGGTTCCTGCTTGCTACCATGGTCTACATGGTTGGCCTCTTTGATCTCTTTAATAGATAGAAAAGTGTTGGCATTTGAGAAGCTTTGAGAGCTTTCATCTTCAGCATAGCTGACTAATTTCCCTTTCGTATATCAGCTTGCTTTTTCCTACAGTCTTTCTCAAATGTCCATATTTTTTACAGTAATAACATTGAATGGAGTTATGAAAGTTCTACCTCTAGAGGAATAGCCACCTCTACCATTAGAAGAATAAGTACCTTCTTGAGTACCTTGATTATTGTTGTTGTGCAAGTAGTTGTTATGTCTTCCTCGTTCTCTTTCATTATTTGGTCTTCCTCTGCCTCATGTTGTGAAGAGGGCTTTGTCACATTGTTACTTGCTAAAGTGATGTTACTACCATGGTTGTTCTTCATGGACGCTTGTCTTTTATCCTCGTTCCTAAGGTCTACTCTATTTCATCAAGTGAGGGTTTTTCCCTCAAAATGATGAGGCCTTGAACAAGATTTTCAGAGCTTTGCCTTCAGCCACGAATGATGATTGTTAGAGCAAGCTCCTTTATCAAACATCTTGTCTCCCACATCTATCAATTTGTTGATGCAGTTCTTTCACTCGCTTCTTGATGAAGTCTATAGCATTCTCATTGGACTTCCCTATTTCATTTATGAGTTTAGCTCTCAAGGAAATCTATCTTGAAGTGCTCTTAGACTCACACACCTTCTGCAGATTGTCCCGAGCTTCTTTAGGAGAGAGTCAGCACCTCCCTCAAATGGCTAAGGATGTCATCCTTCACACTTAGCTTTATCATGTGGACAACAAACATGTCCTTCTTGTCCCATTTTGCTAGGGCTTCAACAGTGAGATTAGTTGGTCTCTCCATAGAAACCATCTCTCAATAATCTTGGAAGAATAATAGTGACTCTATCTTCAGCTTCCATGTTGCATATTTTGTACTATTGAGTTTTTCAACTCCCTCCAAGTGCAGGCTAGTCAAGTTGGGTACAAGGAAAAAAAATAGGGACTTATCTTCGCTAATTTGCTATTTTTTGGGGTTTTTTTGTTTTTTTAAAAAGCACTCAACATCTTAAAACATTCGCCCAATTTTGAACATTTTAGGGTATTTTTTGAAAACATTCGCTCCATTTTCTATAATTTTAGATTTATATAGGAGGAATAATCGCCAACCCACCTACACTTATATATTCATGGAGGCATCGTATTTTGTACCTTGGTTGGATACCATTAAGTCAACAAAATAGGCAACTAATTTCGCCTTCGGGTTTCGACAATTGGAGCTAACTCCGAAAGTTGTTTCTTACTTTAGTAAACCTGGCCAAGAAAGTAAACGGGACCAAACGAGTAAACATGGCTAAACAAGTAAACCTAGCCAAACGTTGAATGCCGACTCCGGCATGCGAAAAGTTGTGTGGCAGGCAGTGAACAACATCAAGTTGCTGGTTGTCAGCAGAGTAGGTCGACGGATGTCAGTAGAGCAAGTCAACTCAGATGACTAACTCCTTTGATAGCTAATTTAAACGGTAAATTTTGTCGATCGATTCAGGAATCTGATTTCAACAACTTATTGCAACTGGCTTCATAGCTGCTTCATATAGCCGGCTCTGATAGTTGTTTCAAACAGTTGGCTCCGACAGCCAAAAGATGATGTAGCATTAGTAGCTCAAAAGATGACGTGGCTTCAGATGGCCGGAAGATGATGTGGCTTCAAACGACGGAAAGATGACATAGCATCAACAGATCAAAAGATGATGCAAATTCTGCAGACTTGAGTCTCCAAGAAAAAGTGGCTGCTAAATCTACAACCCAAGTACAGAGTACTGAATGCCAAAATTCAAAAGACTGACTTAACAGTTGTGCAACTCCGATGCAAGTAGAATAGCTATAAATATGAGGCAACATGTGCCTGAAGCTAAAGCTAATGCAGATACTGGTGTGCTTGATCTCAGAGGCTAGATGGCATTCAGGTAAACTTTACGCAATGGCAGTAAATAAGGCTCCGATACCATGTGAAAATTGCGGGGACAAGGAAATACGACACAAGGACAAGAAATAGGATTGAATGAACAAGTTGAAATCGAATCAGAACTGTTTATATTACTGAATCAGATGAGATATAACAAATGATAAATTTTGACTCTAATGTGGAAGGGCTAATCTCCAAAACCCTATCCGAATGCTAAGAGCTCAATCAATTCAGATATTACAATCAGTACAATGTTGTGAGTGTTAGACTAGGCTACAGAGGCTAGATGGCATTTAGGCAAACTTTACGCAATGGCAGTAAACAAGGCTCTGATACCATGTGAAAATTGCGAGGACAAGGAAATACAACACAACAACGAGCAATCCGATTGAATGAACATGTTGAAATCAAATCAACACTATTTATATTACTGAATCAGATGAGATAACAAATGATAAATTTTGACCTTAATGTGGAAGGACTAATCCCCAAAACCCTATCCTAATGCTAAGAGCTCAATCAGTTCAGATATTACAATCAGTACAATGTTGTGAGTGTTAAGACTAGGCTACACAGTCCACGGGCGGCTTCTGTTCACTATTGTCCACTCCTGTTCACTGGCGGTAGCTGCATACAAGACAAGCTTTTATAATGATCTAGGTAGTGAATAGCTCGTCACCAATGGTAGATAGACAAGTCATGATTGCAACTTCATCTCCATAATTTTGCCGCCGCCAATCCAAATAGCTAAAATGCTCGATTAGGTCGGCTCTGCAAAACTGTCTCCAATTCCTACTATTCCTCCTTTGACGTGAGAATTCTTTTCACCAAACAAGCAATGCATTTTCAAGGCTTTGCAAACCTTAGATGGTGTGAACTTGCATCTTTTAACAGTTGGCACAAGAAGTTCATCACTATAAATGTGTGATGATACCAAAACGAAAAGATTTTCAATTTAGGACATTGTAAGACTCCCATGGGCCTTCCAAATTGTTCCATCTACAACTTTTACGACGATAAGATCCAAGAATAAGATCTAATAACTTCTTTGGTTTATAACGAGGATCTTTATAATATATTATTGCTTCTAGTGGAGTTGCCTACACCTTTCATGTTCGTGGAACCTTTTTCTAGACTCAAACAATTGTAACTCCATATTTTCTCATGTTATATTAAATGGGTTGAGGCTATACTCTCATTGATATGCTCATCTCTCTTCCTAAAGTTTTTCCTTGTGAGCACAAGAAATGATTTCTCTATTAGATCAGAGGTCTGTAAAATTGGGATTATAATGGTTTCTTAGATTTGTCTTTTATAATGTCCTTATGAATTAGCATAGCATTTTTTTCATATAATAAATGTAATGCGTAAACCAAGCACATTTTACGTAATTATCCTCAAGACCTAAACCCAATGATAACATGGACCAACTACTTGATGCCACCACACTATTTTGAATCAATGCCTTGGAATGATATGCTAGCATGTATTACTTTCTTAACTTTGGGAAACTTCCTCAACACTACAATAAAGATGAGAAAAGAAATACGTTAACCATCTCCCATCAATTGCTAGAGGTAATTGTAAGAAATTGGTCAAATCATGCAATCAAATATTTTCTTAGAATCCATGAGCAAGTTGTTCTAATTAAAGCTCATCATGGGCCCAATGGAGTGTATCATTGTAAAATAAAGTTCAACAAGTAGACCCTATGGATCCATCTCTTATGAAGGATGCTAATCAAGATTGAGTTACCTACCAAAGACTTTGGAAGCTAGCACCCATTGATTGGATACTTTAGCCTTGGTATTTAAAACAATGTTTGAAATTGAAATCATGAGCCAAGAGAGTCCAAAGAGTTCCTAGGCTTCCCGTAAATACCAATGTTTGAAATTGAAATCATGAGCCAAGAGAGTCCAAAGAGTTCCTAGGCTTCCCGTCCAGTGAGAACAAGTCCTATATAGACATAACCATGAAAGAGAAAATTCAGTTGGGCACTCTATCTTGAGGGATAGAGGTGACTTTAAGTATTAGTAATCATGAATACAGACTGTAAGTGCCTTGGGAAAGTCCACGCATTGGAGCATCATTAAGGAACAAATATGGAAATAGACGCTTACCAGAATGATAACTTTTATGGAAATCCAGATCTTCTAGCACCCTTGATTGACTCGATGTGTCATCTCTTAAAAGCAGTTTCTCATAGTGAAACTGTAGAAAAGCAACCTCTTATTTATGCCCTCCTCAAATAATTCAATTCCTCAATCAAACCTAAGGGCATGATCGTTTTCAATGTGATTAAGTTATTAATCCGTTGTCTACCTGCCCTCCTCGAGCAGTTCAATTCTCCAGTCATTCTAAGGGGACATTATCATGCCAAAGTAACTTGCTTTCCCAAAGATAAAAATACTGAATTCTGATGTGTGACCTATGAATGATGGGATTTCCAACTTAGCAATGAATGATCAAGTTCGTATGTTCTATTATAAACAAAAGCATGTGTACCACCAAATGGCTTCAAACTCACTCCATTTCTACCGCTACATGGATTATGAAAAACACGCTTTCATGTTTCAGAACTTGTAAAAAAGACCCTAAAGTCTGAATTGTTGGTTTACATAACCCAGCTAAAGAAAATGGGTATTATGCACATTGGAAAACACGCACGAACAAGTGTGTACTTCGAGAAACACCATGAAACATGACAACATATCCCCAGGCAGAAAGATAATGATTCTCCTTCCTAAATGAAAACCTGTGCTTTGTGCAAGTAGACACGTGAGAGAGACAGACAGAGAGAGTTACTTCAACGTCTGCAGAAGGCCAAAATGACTACGAGACCCAATCTTGCTCTTGAGCTATATATGTGGTCTGGCAAAGAAAACGTTCTGCTAAACAACCCGAAAGAGAAGGAGAGAGAGAGAAGATCAGAGGATTCTTTTAACCTCATACCCAACCAGCGGACCGCATATGACCCATTTGACAATACCAAAGTTCTCTCTCTCTCTCTCTCTCTCTCTCTCTCTCTCACACACACACACACACACACAGATTACAACTAAGGTTCCTCACTGGTAAATTGACCCTCCTCTGAAATGCGAGACAAGTGAAAATATTCTTTGAAACAGACCAACATAACACCCCTAGGCTTGTAGCTATGAGGCTGCAAAAGACTCGACAACTAAAATGCTTGCCTGAGCCTCTACAAAGGTTACGGCATTTCTATGATAATAGAAAGATAGAATCTCTCATGATTTTTTACAATGCACCCTCTTTAACATTATCACTTCAAACTTTATATAAGGAACACAGACTATAGTACAGTCAGAAACACTACGACTTCCACAACTTGACACACTTATCATGGCTAGCCGAAGCAACCATGCCAGTAGCGGGCGATTGAGCTAGTGCTTCAATCAAACCTTCGTGGGCAGGTACCGTCATGCTTTTCTTTTCTTGCATTGACCACAACTCAAGAGACTGCCAAACAACACACAAAGAGGAAACTATGAAATTTCGCAGTCTTGCCAAAATCGAATACCTGAATGCTCAGGAAGAGAGAGAAGGTGAGTTGATGAAGGCCCACACCACCCAACAAAAGCAATACCTGATAGCAGCCTATGACAAGGATCTGTGGGTAGGTTGGATGGAACACACAAGATTGGAATTTGTTGCCATTGCAGCTTAGCTCGTGCACACACTGACCGTCGGACCCGGGTCCAAGTGCCCACACTCGCACCGAATCTTCACTTACGGAAGCAACGTAGTCCCCGGTCGCATCCCAACACACAGAGTGGACAGGCTTCGTGTGCCTCTGCAAACAAAGGACACAAATGAGCTATAAGAAGTGCATTACTATAGCAAAGTCAAGCCATACTACTGCTTCACTTAACTACAAAGATTGAGTGGGCCAAACCCATATATTCACAGTGCATAGGCATAGGCAACAAAGAAACGTGTGGACACAAATGAGCTATAAGAAGTGCATTACTATAGCAAAAGTCAAGCCATACAACTGCTTCACTTAACTACAAAGATTGAGTGCACAGGCCAAACCCATATATTCACAGTGCATAGGCAGCAATTACTACAAGAAGCTGCCCCTAATGAAGGAAATCTGACAACATACCTGCAGAGAATGCACACGAGTTTCTGACTCAACATCAAATATAGTCACTACGCTTTCTGCTGCAGCAGCCAAAAGCCTTCCAACCCTTGGTTGGAATCTGACCTGGCTCATTCCTCCCTGTTGTCACAGGCGTATCAAATCAAAACAACCTCAATCAGAGTCACAAAGAAGCTGAACGAGATTCTGATTGTCCTATTGCTTGATGAAGCCTTCACCTGGAATATCCGTGTGCAAATACCCTGATTGACACTCCAGTACCGTATCTCATTTTCTCCGTCACAAGAGCAGAGAAGATCCTCATTGTTGGGATGAAAATCAAGCGACATAACTGATCCTCGATGCCCCACAAAACTCCTCAATGAATAGCTCGGCTGTGAAAACAAGTCCAAATCATTTTCACCTACCTGAGGCTGTATTGAAATAAGGCTGGTCACACAACATTCCCCACCCATGTCATGGCATCCGGTTGGAGTATGATGGGCCTAACAGCAGCAGGCTGCCTGGATAGGCCCCCACAGATGCGCAGGCGGTGGTGTGCAACCAGCCTAGGCATGTAGACCAAAAACATGATAGTAAACCAGGTTTCATACACTCAAATTATCAGCATCCCAGACTTTAACAGTCTTGTCAAAGGAGGACGTTGCAAGGCGTGTTGACTTGGGACTAAACCGGACATCAGTTAGCAAAAAGTTGTGTTCATCAAGTGTGGTCTTTAACTTAAAATTATCCATGTTCCACAAAACTGCCTGCACACAACATGAGACCAACACCTTTATTTGAGTATCAGTACCAGTCATGGCACTTTTACACGACAGACATGCAACATCATATCACGCTTCAACCATGACGAAAAAGCCAACCTTCTTATCATGCCCAGCACTGGCAAGTAGCTTGCCATCAGAAGAGAAGTGGCAAGCAACTACTTTACTGTTGCTTGCTTTAAGACACCGAACCTCTGAGAACGAAAAACCTGCCAACCAGAAGAGGATCAAATCTTTAACAAAGTCAGCCATGTTTGTAACAGCTTCAGGTTCCAAAGTGGGAAAAGGACCTTTACTGACATCCATACTGTGCCCAGTAGGACTCCTTTTACTGCAGCTAAATAGTGGCTCTCTCTGGTCTGCCTCCTCATAAGACAAGAAGGATTCCACGTTGTCATCCAAGGACCCATCCTCGGCAAACCGATCTATATCAGCCTGTATGGTTACCACCAAACCAGTTGTTTAGTGATCAGCAAGGAGGAGTTCGTGTAGGTTGAAAGGGTGCTATTCGTATGTACCAATTGATTGGAAGAAGTTGCTAAAGGTCCGGTACCATCTGAGCCATATAGCAACGATGACTTTGATGTGCTACCACTGTGTTGCAATGCACCAGGCATAGAGATGACATCACCTGGCGTGTGGGTTGAGGGTGTTGAGGGGGCAGAGTTGGGACCAGCAGTATTTCCAGTTCCCGTACTGTTTGCCGGGCCAGAGGAAGATGCTGGCTGCTTCCTTTTCCTCCCATTTTGCCCTTTTGAAACAGTCTAGAGAAAAAGATATAGAACGGTTAAGAAGCATGAACCACTCATTCAACAAAGCCCAGAGAAAACCAGCCTCCTGGCTACAAAATTAAGAAGCATTGCTTGTTTCCACCATGACAGTGTACCTGATCACTGCTTCGGTAAGCATTTGAGAGGCTTCCATCCACCATGCCACCAGCTCCCACAAGCCTATCCTGTTGCTGCTGAGGTGTGGCAGGAGGTTGTTGCTGAGATGTCTGTGTCTGCTGGGATGATGGCTGCTGCATTTGAGTACCACCTTGCTGCTGTTGTTGCTGCTGCTGCTGCTGCTGCTGCTGCTGATGTTGAAGCTGAGCTAACTTTACCTGTGATGGCCAGAGTAACAACAAACTCACTTTCTGTAACACTCTCCTGACAGTATGAACAAAACAGCAACTAATGCCTGGACAAACACATGAGGCAGGGAAGGTCGCGCACTTTCATAAGCAAATCTTCATTACGTGGTATTTGAGAGGCAGCTTGCATGGGGGAGCCCACGCCTTGCATGACATCTCCAATACTGCCAGGCTGACCATCTTTGCTGGTTATGGCGTTTCTACTTAGGAGCATTTTGAACCTTCTGGAATCCAGCTCTCCAAGAAGAGGAGAGCCAGCAGACCCCAGATTTCCTTGTGCCTGTTGCGCTTGCAGCAATAGTTGGTGCTGTTGCTGGGGATTAAGCATCTGAATCTGATGGTATTGCTGGGGAGATTGAATGAAAGACTTTGAAGGTAACATGTTCGGGCGAAGTTGATCAAGCCCCTAAAGTTCCAGGAACAAGTAGCACAAACATCACCACAAATATATGCATGCATTGAAAGAAACTCTCTAAGCCTTGAGGCTTGCATTATTGTTATTGCTAAGCAAAAGCAACCGCAGTGTGCATGAACTTACTGTCAATGGCCAGCCTTTCAAGGGTAAGGTGTTAGCGCCTTGATTTACACCTGGACAAAATAGAAGCCACTTGATTAAACAAAGTCATCAAAGGCTCTACAATGGCATTCACTAGAGCAGAAAAATACACACCAGACGGCATACAACAGCACAGAAACATGTACAGGAAAAAGGAAAGGATCGAATGCCATGTTAATGAAAAGATTACATGTATAAAAGCCAAGATGGCCTTAAAATTACAATGTAATGGATGGTGCTGCCTGCCCAGGGAGAACAAAGTACTAAGTTAACTTGTAAGGTCTTTAACACACCTGGACTAAGAAGGTTCTGTTTAGAATGCCCAACACCTGGCACACCAAAAAGCGATGGATCTGTTGCAGGTGACCTTTGATTCAGCACTCCACTCACGTCGCTTTTGTTGTCCTGAAACATTCAAGCTTCATTACACAAAGACCCTACATGCAAACCAAATTTATTTCTTGCATAATCCCCACACCACACAATACTGCACTCGGAAAAAAAGCAATGAAAATACTACCTACTACTCCACTCGGAAAAAAAGCAATGAAAATACTACCTACTCAAACAAAACTGTGGTTGAAAGAGAAACTTTTTCAGTAGTGGATAGACTTACTTGGCTTACACCCGGCAGCGGCTGATTTCGAACTTGTGCTTGCTGAAGAGTTGTATTCATATTGCCAACAGCAGTATGCAACATTTGCCTGTACCCACAAGAAGAAATTAGGTATTAAGATAAATCTTCAATAGCCAAAATTTCTGAAAACACTCAGAACCAGCCAAAAAATATGCCTGTGTGTCACATACCTAGACATACACACACACACACACACACACATGCATACATATGAGTGAGGATGTGTAGATACACACACATACACACGAAACACAATCAGGCAGTTGGTCCTGCACGACATCAGTAAATGCCTTATAACTGACTGCACAAAAAACTCTACAGTTAAGCTGGACATTGATACAAGTATGATCATATCTTACCCAGCAGGCTGACCAGGTGTAGCTGATGTCTTCAGCAAAGGCGCTTGACTGGCATCTAACAATTGATTGGGATTATCAACGTATCTCTGCAACCATGCACATTGATAAAGTAAGCTACCCAACCCTTTTCAAGAGCAATGGAAACTCATAACACATCTGGCAGTGGACTGTTCTTGGAAATGAAAGCACTTGTAAAACCAAACATATTGAACTGCTCAAAAGCCTTCAATCACAAATGCCACCTTCAAAGTTGCTTCTTCCATGGCATCCCTCTTCTGCGGCTGCTTCAAACATTCTTCGTAAATTTTGGTTGCCATCGCGTTTGCTGAGCTTTGCCTCATCATGGTATCAGGCCCCAGACCATTAGCCCCTCCATTGATAGCGAGATGGTTGCCATCCCTTCGAGGCGGTTGCTGCTGCTGGTGTCGCATAAGCTGAAGCTGAAGCTGCTGATGTTGCTGTTGCTGTTGCTGTTGTTGCTGCTGCTGCTGCTGCTGCTGCTGCTGATGGTGGTGTTGCTGCTGCTGTTGTTGTTGATGCTGCTGCTGCTGCTGCTGCTGTTGCTGCTGCTGCTGCTGCTGCTGCTGTTGCTGTTGCTGCTGCTGCTGCTGTTGTTGCTGCTGCTGCTGCTGCTGCTGCTGCTGCTGTTCCCGAGCTTTTAACTGTTGAGTCTGTTAAATCAGCAATATTAATAAGATAATTACGAAACAGAGTGCATAGAACTAAAGACTGCTCAGCAACTTCTATACAATGTCAAGATTAAAGGCTCACCTCAATGTAAGAAGCAGCTACATCCGAGTGTTTCTCATTGGTGCGTGCAATAAAAATGTCCCAAAATACAGACCACCACTCAAATAGAAAACCACCCGGTGCATCTATGGCTGAAAATATAGGACAAGATTGGCAGATCAATTCACCCGAGACGAGCAACGATTAAAATTGAGAAAAATATCAAGCTAGAAAATCTTACCGACAGGATCAGAGGAGACCTTCCCTTCAGCTTGAAATGCCTGTGCAGATGCCTGGAGATTCCTCTTTACAAGATAGTCATAGATGTACACATCTAACCTGAATTCAGAGAACACAAATGATCTACACAACATGCATTCTGACTACTGCAATAAGATGGACAAATAATTGTGCAGAAATCTCAGAAACTCACATCTTGTCAGCTTCCCAGTTTGTCTGGGCCATTTTACCAGCCAAAAAATAACGCAAAATGGTGTCAGCTAGCCGTACTGACTTCTCACAATCTATAGAACATTCTGCTCCACTCAGTTGACTGTGGCCCAGAGCTGAGATCCAGCTACCAAAACTGCACTAGGTCATCAATATCCCCAACTTAAGGTTCTACCTGCAAGGCATTTGCGTGTTGGTAAGCAAGTGGCCTCAGGTTTCCCAAGGCAACCACTTCAGAGATTTCGAAAATAGACAACAGAATTAGTTGAGCCATGCATTGCTTCAAGATGGCTTTACTATAGATTGGACAAGCCCTAAGCAGAGTAGCATAATGGGAAGAAGCAGGAGACAACTAGTATAGAAAGACATTAGAGTTCTGTTTAAGTGCATGGGCACAGCTCAACTGAGTGTAAAGTTATACAACTTCAAGGGATGTGCCATACATAAGCAAAATAGTGGTTGTAGGATCCTCTTTATTAAGGCCCAACTTAGCCATCTTGATGGATGAAAATGACTTCCTTCTATATATGCTTTGCACATGATAATCTTGCAGCTAAGGTTGTCAAATCTATTTCTGCAAAGTGACTCATATTTAGACACACTGAGAGAAGCTTAAACTTGTGCCTGCGTACATGTGTGGTGCGTGTCTCCAGGCATATGTTCAAATCATAGCATCCACAGAAGCAGCAGATGTCTCAAACCACATGCTTCCATGGTTGTGGATCCATGGAGACAAACTACGTCTTGGTCAAGCATGCTTAGAGAGAGGGTGCTTGTGTGTGCATGCGTGTGTGTGTGTTTGTGTGTGTGTGTGTGTGTGTGTCACACACATGCTTAGAGAGAGGGTGCTTGTGTGTGTGTGTGTGTGTGTGTGTGTGTGTGTGTGTGCACGCACACATGCATGCGCGTGCACATATGCTGCATCAATGTACTGTTCCACCCACAGCATGCACCTACGGTACTAAAAACACTTGTGTGGGATAGAAAGGATGATACAGGAGTCATCATATGTTCATGCCGTACCTCATGATTGCAGGAAATGATTCTACGAACCATTGTGTACGGTCACCATAACAGCAGGGGATGATGATAGGAACATTTGTACAGACAACAAATTATGGGAATACACACAGAGGAAACAGCTGACAAACTACCCTCTACCAGCTTTGCAAGAATGAAACAGTAGATTTTTAACACAAGGAAGAAACTAACTACACAGAGAAAAGGGGCCAGTGTGTGTGTGTGTGTGTGTGTGCGCGTGTGTGTGTGTGTGTAGGGGAGGGGGACAGAGAGGGGGCCGGTGGGGGGTTTTGGTTTGCGGGGGCGGGGCGGGGGGACATTTGATGGGAATCAAAATGGAGTGAGAAATTAAGCTTACCAGAGAAAGCCTTCTCTGCGAGAGCCCTACCTGACGACAATCACCACATCAGAGAGTAGAACAGAATGCAAAACGCCGAACAACGTCTGCCGTGCCAACGATTGAGCTGAGAGAAGTCCTCAGCGATGGTGTTGAAAATCCTGCTGTTACATGCGGGGGACGCCTTTGTTTTTCTGCTCTGAGAGAAAGGCCATTATTTTTCTTCACAATGGCGTCCCTTTCCTGGGCCAGATCAGAGCAAGAAATGATGGAGTGATCTTACGCAGTAGGCTTGCGAATGTTACAGGGACGCAGCGAGAGAGGAGGGGGGAAAGAGAGAGAGTGTGTGTGCGCGCGTGTGTGTGATGATCAAAGAGCTTCGCAGAGAGCTTCAGAACTTTACATCGCCATAGCCAGGCCAGACAAAATTTCACTCACAAAAATAGAGTATCGAGACTAAATTTTGTGTGTGAATAAATCTCCTTCAGAACGATGACCAACCAGACCAAAACACCGAGCCTCGGCATTCCCCGAGCCTCTCTTTCCAAACCTGCCCAACAAACCGAGCCTTTGATTGGATGCCCCAACACCGAGCCACTTGCCTCCGCCGAGCCTCGAAGCTCCGGCTCGGCCCTGCCACTTTTTCCGAGCCTGCAGCATCTCTAATACTCTCCTTTTCCTTAAAGCTCTTTTTTATAAATTATATCAATTTTTTTATCCCCTCCAAACATTACATAGCTGTAAAGCTTCACACATCATCCCTGGCTTGTTTTCTAAGGGATGTTGCATGGTTTTGAGGGATGTTGCATGGTCAGCCCAACAACAACAACAACAAAAAAAAAACTTCTTTTTTGGGACCCTTTTCTTTTTTAACTTCTAGAGTGTGTGAGTGGAGACACCCCCTCCCACACCCAGAACCCACACCACACATGAATGGGTGGAACAAGAAAAACATATCAACGGGAGTGTTGGGACGTTGTTAAAGAGGTTAGCATGCTAAACAAGGGTGTAGGTTTGAATCCCACTACTCTACACCCATGTATCCTTCATCTCATAGCAATGATGTATCGAGGGGGCAGAGAGCGGGGCAAGGCCCACTCGTGTGTGAGTTAAAAGAAAAGTCTTAAAAGGATAAGTATAGTTTTCAATACAAGAAAGTGTCCCCATGGCTACCCATTCATGAGTTGCTTGTTTGCTACTAACATGAAGGTGCAACAATAACCACCCCCTTGTCCTACTAGCAACCCTTGGAAAGACGAAAGATCATTCTGCTTATTCCTATGTAAACAAAACATAAGTTCTAGCTCCTTTGCCATTGTTTCCTCTTTTTCAAAGGGTGTTGGCTTCTTACCCTAATCTATAAACATATGTAAGCTTAGTACTTGCATATTGTGCACATATTGTTAGTGTTGGCCTTCTTACCCTAATCTATAAACATATGGAAGTTTATTCCTTGCATATTGAAAGCACATCCTTCTTTGCTGGCACCTCCAATTCTAAGGAATGAAGAACAAAAAAAAAAGTCATTGTTCTATAAAGATTTTGTCGAGTGCCTAAATGTCACATCGTTGCATGGGTGGCTAAGTCACGAATGCACTAATTACTTTCCAAGAGTATTAGAGGTTACTAATGGGCCTTTCATGTTATACCCCACCACAATCATTGTCCTCCTGCATTCGCCCCCCTTAACAAGCCCCACCTCCTATACCTTCTATTTTGAGGCCCACCAAAATAAACAACAACTCGAGTAAATCCCTAAAATTTCCAAAGAAGTCCACATCAACACTCATGTTTGATTACTCAAAGCTTGTATGCTCTCTTGCCTCAATGGAGATTTTCTAGCCAACTTACACATTCGAGAGGCTCCAAAATTTCAAAGGGGTGAAAAGGTGAAAGGACTCTCTCTCTCTCTCTCTCTCTCTCTCTCTCTCTCTCTCTCTCTGCACATACCTACCATTCTCCCCCACCCCCCTTTCTTCTTCTTCTTTTTGACTTGGACAAGGAGATATTAATCAGCTACATGCATGTCTACAACCATAGCTTGAATTGACATAAGAAAATTAAACAACCTAAGACAAAGCGTGAACAAAAAGCACAAAAGAAAGAATTGGGTGCAATCGTCCCCCCCCCCCCCCCGAGAGGCTCACTCTTCTCATGTAGATACTTAAAATCGTATTGTGAATGATAGCCCAAGGAGCCAATATAATAGTTTTCCTTGTCAAAATTAGGCTTCCCTATTAGATAAATAACCATATGTATATGCATTTTTACATAAAATAAATGACTAAAGCATGTAAGCTTATGAATCAATGTTCCAACCATACAAATGGGCAAATAATATATAATCCAAAAATGTGACACACGGCCAATCTTAGTGTCTAAGTTAGATTATGTTTGTCCATTTGGATTTTGGATGGAATGTGGTCATGAAATCCAACCTAAGTTCTCAAATAATGTAGTCCAAAAATGGTCGTAAAAATTACTCGAGGTAAGCCATGACACACAAAGATTTGCTTTATGAATAATTGTGCGGCTTGCTGAGATGTCAAGGTCTTCTTACAAGGAATGAAATTGGCTTCTTTACTAAAACAGTGCACTATCATCCAAATCATATCATTATAACTCGCCTGGACCAGGAAAGCCAATGATAAAGTCCATCAAAATCTATTTCCATGGTTTATTTTGTATAGGAAATGGCATCAATAAACCTTTTTGTTTACCTTTATAGCTCTTGAATTTCTGACATGTCATGCATTTGGCAACAAAATTTACTAAAGCAGTCCACTATCATCCAAATCATATCATTATGACTCATAGTAGGAAAGCTAATGATAAAGTCCATCAAAATCTATTTCCATGGTTTATTTTATATAGGAAATGGCATAAATAAACCTTTTTGTTTACCTTTATAGCTCTTGAATTTCTGTCATGTCATGCATTTGGCAACAAAATTAGCTACATTATTTTTATTGTAGGTCAGTGAAATTCATGAGCCGATACTTGCAAAGAGGATACCCCCTATGTCCCATGTATGGAGGCTGGTGTATCTCTCTTTTATCATTATGTGTGTCTAAAAGGTCGCATGATGCAAAATTTTTCCTGAAGAAAAGATAGCCCTCGTGGTATGAATAATCATTGACAAGAATGTCTTGCAACTTGATCCAAATGTTAGAAAAACCGAGATCTTGCCTATACGACTCCTTCATAGCCTCAAAGGTTGTATACTCTATGGCTAAGATGTGATTGATGCTAGGTCTTCTACTTAGACTACATTTTCTTTGCCATGTTAGTATTGAATCATAGGTTGAAAACTCTAAATAAAAGATGCCCACTTGACATGCCTATCTACAACCAATGGCTGAGACAACAATGCTTTATTGATCTGTTGATTAGTCTTTATCAACAAAAAATATGATCCCATAAGATAATGCTTCCATGTTCAGAGAGCATGTACCACAGCAATTAAGTCTTTATCATAAGTACTATAATTGCATTCTACTGATTTTAACTTTCGACTCTCTACAAGATGGGGGATTAGGGTTTGCACTTACAAACATGGAGTACTACATGTTTCACTCAAAAGGGAGTAACACTCTTTGTTATAAGTAGTATAATTGCTTCTATTAATTTAAACTTTTGACTCTGTGTGCAAGATGAGGGATAGGGTTTACACTCATGAAAATGGAGTACCACATGTTTCACTCAAAAGGGAGTAACACCACCAAGATGGGGGATTAGGATTCTCATGAACATGGAGTTACCACATGTTTCACTCAAAAGGAAGTAACACCGTGTTTCACTCAAAAGGAAGTAGCACCATGACAGCTTGCTTGGAGCAAGAAAGTGATTAGTATTTATTAGAAAGGTAATTATAATCACTTTCTTGCTTGGAGCAAGAAAGTGATTAGTATTTATTAGAAAGGTAATTATAATTAGGGCTTATAGTTCACTTATATACTTAGCCCCTTGTTCACACTCACGTATTCTTTTGCCTCTATATATGTCCGGCCTCCTATATCCATGGCCTTTGGCTACACATAAACTAGGCTAGATTTATGCATGCCCTCGGGCTACCACTTTACAAGCCATCCCCACCCAAATAGGTTTTGTCCTCAAAATCATATAGTCAAGTCAAATCATGAGGTCATGGAACCATGAGCCTCAAATCATCCAATGGCGAGTGGATGCCAACAAGGTCAAATATGTCCAAGAGAGCTAACAACCATCCACAATAATTAAATGTTTCATAAGTGGCCACCAAAATCCCCATGGTAGTACATGATCCACGTGAGGCTTCTTGACATGATTATGCCAAAATCCCATCAATGAGGCCACCAAAGTTGTGAATTACAAGAAATTCTGGAAAGCATAAACCTCATGATTTGCAACCAAAAACCTCATGTCATGCCCCCAAAATCTCCTCGCAACCTTCCAATATGGAAGCAGGTTACCACAGGAAGCCTATTCTCGATAATCCTTTCCATTTGATGAGATGGTCAACCATTTTTGGGTTTCAAAGTATCTTCTCCCTTGAACCCAATAGCTTTTTCCGGCACATACTCAATGACACCCTCCTCATTCGTGGGAGGCAATTCTTCATGCACTTGCACCATTGGTCCCACATATGCCTTCACGTTGGACACATGAAAGACATCATATATCCTTGTAGTATATGGAAGTATAAATTGGTAAGCTACTTCGCCAGCCCTTCTCACCATGGACCATAGAAGAAATGGAAAATTTTGGTGTTTGTGTTGCCCTTGAGAAACCCATACTTTGACCATTTATAGAATCCCCTTCTTTGAACTCCATTGGTCTCCTATAAGCATCTTCATATTGCTTCATTCTTGCTTGGGTACTCTTCATATTCTCCTTACATTGATGGAGAAGTGTTTGCATTTTTCCTTAAGTAAGACAAGGCACACATTTGGCCACAACAGCATATACAACTTTCCATATGCCATTCCAATGAAAGCTCTTCCTCACTTTATCATAGGGCTTCATAAGCCCCAAATGCCCCACCATTGGGTCTTTTTGGACGACCTATGAGACCCCTGCCCTCGATGTGCAGCCTTCTCTGGGGCGCTAGCAAAAGAAGTAGAAACCTCTTGCGTAAGGTAGGGCTTCCCACTCAGGGCCTCGCCCACCACGAATGTCCGGACAAGAGACTAATTCGGTGGTTCCTCCGAAACCGAGACTGGAAAAACTTCCCTCGCCTAGAAAGCACGGGCAATTCCGCCCATAGAGGTTTACGTGCAATCCAACATAAAAACTTGTAAAAAATCTCGTGTGATTTCAAGATCTTAATAATATAACTTTTATAAGTGATATAAAAGACACAGAGCATGTAAAAAGAATTAGTTTTTGAATTGAAATAAAATTTTGACTTGAAACAGATGAACATACAACAAAAAGGCCCCAAATAGTTGAAGGGAAAGGTTCTAAAACAAGGTTTTACATACACGACATGACTATCCTTGAAGGAAAAGGTTCTAACAAGGTTATTTATACGACATGACTATCCTTGAAGGAAAAGGTTCTAACAAGGTTATTTATACATGACATAACTATCCTTGAAGACAAACATGAATTAAAAAAATAGCACACACCACAAATTGTGTTGTAAACCACCACCATGATGGAATGGCCAACCAACTAGATAACATCATTAGAGGAGTTTCCCTACACAAGAGAAAACTCTTATTATTAAAATTCCTACATGTTTCCAAAACTCTCTCTCTCTCTCTCTCTCTCTCTCTCTCTCTCTCTCTCTCGCACACAAACATACACATACACATACAAATACACATACACATACACATACACGTACACATACACACACACGTACACATACACACACACATGCATGCATGTATGCACATACATGGTAAAAAATACACACTTAAACAAGACCAATTCAGATGCAACATAAACCAAAAACAAAGTCTAAGCTTTGTTACAAATTGGCTTAATCAAGGACAATGACCAACAAAACTCTGAGCTCACTTCATAATGTGAGAAAATAAAAGAGGCCAAGAACTTGCTTGAGGCTATGGGTAGTCTAGCCTTAATTGCATGTTCAAGGATGATTACCTCACTCAAGTTTGTCCAAGATGGCATGGTCTTTGCAAGGAACTACTATTATAGTATTAGTGAGTGTGTTACATTGTGAGGGAAAAACAATGATGATTGGGAAGGGGATAGAAGCAAGCTTTGGAGGAAGGACAAATCACTAGCATTCTTGATTAGATGCAAGTTTTGCTTCTACACCAAAAAAAATTAGTAGGGAGAGGACCATGTGGTTTGCACACCTCTATAGTTAGGGTTGAGGGGAGAATAGGGCAGAAGATAAGGGTTACACCTCTATAGTTAGGGGTGAGGGGAAAATAGGGCACTCTATAGTTAGCAGTTAATGCAATTCGTACACCTGTATAGTTAGGGTTAGTGTGATTTGTACATCTCTATAGTTAGGGTTAATGTGGTTCGTACATCTCTATGGTTAGGGTTAATGTGATTCGTACATCTCTATAGTTAGGGGTTAATGCAATTTGTACACCTCTATAGTTAGGGGTTAACTGTCTACGGGGATCCTTTTTGTACATCTTAAAGAAATAATTAAATCTTCACAAATATACATCAATTAATAAAAGAGAGGCTTGAAATTGAATTAAAAATCAATTAACGTGACTTGTTATCATTAAACAAAGAAAAATTAAATACAAAAAAATAGCAACATCATTAAAGGTTATGATAAAGAGTACCACACAAAGAAAAACAACAGACTGGGTGTAATCTCCCCCCCGATGTGTGTGGCTCCACCCCCAACGTGGTATTTTAATCATATTCATAAATTTAGCCCTTGGAGCCATTAATAGCATAACTTTTCCGAAATTGGGCTTTTTACAAAATTGAGCCTTAGTCGAATGCTTTTAAAGCATCTCAACAAAATTAATCCTTGCCCAATATATGTACAATGGGCCAAACCATACAAAATTAAATATTTAGCACACATGTGCTTGGCTAGATAATCTCGTCCAATGTCCACCTTGGTCATCTCGAACTCATGATCTATATATAACATGATCCACAATGTTAGATCACAATTACTTTGGAATCACTCACAAAAATAATTATAACAAATGAAAATCATTTATTACCATGAGTCACAGATAAACCATGCATCACATAATTAATTGGATTCACTCCCATGATAAAATATTCTGAAAAATCTCACTCCCGTGTGACAGTCCTCCCGTTTGGGGAAGCAATTGTCCTCAACTGCGTCAAATGATCAACAACCTAACAAGGTTAACTCAAATAATTAACATAGTTCAATCATCATTCCCTGGCAATACTACATACATCAATAACACTAGATGATTAGTATTTATTGTGGAGTCACCCCCCATGATGCGCAATCGCTAGTATGGTATGACTCGTGAGGACCCATACGACACCTCATTCAGTACCCTTGTATGGTGCGACACCTCCATCGGTGACCCTCGCATAGTGTGATACCTCGTTCGATGACCTTCACACTAATCCTCACCTGTGCGACACCTCATTCGGTATCCTCGCACATATCTCTCTCATGTGACACCTCGTTCGATACCCTCACACAATATTTCACTGGTGCGACACCTCATTCGGTACCCTCGCACGCATCTCTCTCGTGTGACACCTCATTCGGTACCCTCGCACGCATCTCTCTCGTGTGACACCTCGTTCGGTACCCTCACACAATCTTTCACTGGTGTGCGACACCTCATTCGGTACCCTCGCACGCATCTCTCTCGTGTGACACCTCGTTCGGTACCTCACACAATCTTTCATTGGTGCGACACCTCATTCAGTACCCTCGCACCTGCCATCTTATTCCTCAATAAATAGTGTTTAAGGTAGGAATCTCGGTTTCCTGTTCGGTCTTGAAAATGGTGTTGTGAAAGCCACGGGGTCAACATATTATTTCTAACTTGTTTGTAAGAAAAAGATGAAAGTTTAATAATTATTACTGATCTTGGTATTATATTGTATTAAACTTAGATTTTATACGCATAACGTACTAAACTCCTCGGTCTAATATGGTTTTCAGGGATTTTAAATCTTGAAAGAGGTCTTGTTTACAACAATTGATGTGTCTTGTTTACAATTGATGTTTGTAGGCTTGAAGAAATCTATGTTTTTGAATAAGAAATCTGTAATCTTTAGGAATCTTGTACTTGATTGTGATTGATACTTTGATTCGTAGTCTTGACTTGATGGTTACTTTTAATCTTACCTTACCATCCATGATATGATCGGGTGATACAAAACTTGATTTTCAGAGCACTTTCCCAACAACTTAATGGAGAACTTGTCTTTATCTACTAGCAATTACTTGTCACTTGAACTAATACTTGTTGGATACCTATTGGATACCAACTAGTTATGTCATTAAATTTAGCATATCTTCTCTTAGTCGTAGTAATCAATCCAAGTGATCTACTAGTACAAGTTTAGATTATTCTTGATATTATGAATTTAGGGTTTTCTTGTCATGTGGAATTGGTTTCTAGAAACTAGGGTGCTCTAAAGTTTTCTTCCTAGGTCTCAATGAATGGTAAATAATACAGAAGGAAATGAATACTTAATTTTTAAAATTTCAGAATCATTTTAGAATCAAGAGAATTATTCGAAAGAAATGAAATAAATAAATAATTCGACTTTGAAAATGATTAATGATTAATTATTAAAACTTAAACATATAAAAGACAATAAAATAAATGCTTACAAATTTTCCCAACCTCGAAAATGAAATTTCAACCATTTATAATGAAACTTGAATAAAATAATTAATTTGGAATAGTAAAAATTAATCAACAACTAATTTTAAAATTAAATAGGATTTAAGAGATTAAGATTAAAACTTACATGTTTTTTTTTAAATTTCCTAGCAGTAAAAATGAATTTTCAGACAATTCTAAAGAAAAATCATGAAATAATTAATTTAAATAACTAAATTTATAGAAATTAATTTCTAAATTTTTATTTTTAAAAAAATCTAAAAACATTTAAAAATTTACAAATAATTTCCTTGGAAATTTTCTACTATTTTTACTAATTTTATTATAATTTTAATCTACTAATGCATTATATAATGAAATAAATTATAAAAATTAATTAAAAAAGTATCTTTAAAATCTAAAACTAATCGAGAATATTTAGAAACTAAAATTTGATTTTTATGATTTTTTAGCATGCAACTATATTTTTTAAATAAATTTTAATTAAAAACTAGGAAATAAATGTTGAGATAATTAATTTTGCATATGCAAATGAATTAATCATCCAAAGAAAAAGTGATAATCTGAACAATGACTAATGAAATTTATTTTGATTTAAAAGGATACAATCTAATAATTTTTAACGAATTAATAATTTGAAGAAACAATAAATCGAAATTTAATTATTATGATCATCAAATTAAATACTTGAAATTATAAAAATAAATAGGGAGAGTAGTGAAGGACTTAGCTCGCATGATTTTGATTCGCCAAGCTGCAAAAATAATTGATTTGGACGACATAAAATATGCATGCCATAATCTAATTAATTTACAACTGGTAAAGAGTAATCGTAAAAACTAAGACTTAGCTCATGATTTGTGGTGGCCGAGTCTCGATGGTGAGTGAGACGAAGCAATGTTTCCTGTCATTACTCCAAAGAACTGTCCACCTAAAAATTCTTAAATAGGATTGTTAAAAATAAAATGATTTGTGGTGGCCGAGTCTCGATGGTGGGACGAAGCAATGTTTCCTGTCATTACTCCAAAGAACTATCCACCTAAAAATTCTTAAATAGGATTGTTAAAAATAAAATATGCACTTTTAAAAGCGTTAATTATATATACATAGATAATCAAATATTAAGCACTAATTAACAAGTACTAATTAATGCTTAATTAAGGTGCCTTGTTGCTGTGCACTGGCTGGAAAATAATAGAAGACAAGGTTTTAATCAAAGAAAAACTTTAATCAAAGCTTTATTACAAAGATAAAAGATAATTTTTAATCAAAGCTTTCAATCCTTCTTAGATAAGCTTCCATAACGGCCTCATACCTTGGCAATGAGAAGATAAAAGCTGATTTGATGGCAGGAACACATTCTGTTGTTGCTGGGATTTTAATGTGAGCATTTTGCTGGTTCACCACACTTTGTTGTCTCGTGTACAAGCCTCGATGAGACTTCCACTTTCAGTCAAGGGCTTCAAATCAGTAATAACAGGCCGCCGAAAAAAATAACAGGCTGTCAAAAGGTAGAGAGAGAGAGAGGTAGATCTGATATGGTATAAGGTATGTATATATATGTAGTAAAAAGCTTATCAAAGCTTTAGTCTTAAAGCTTAATAAAGCTCTTAATCCATGTAAGCCTTAACAATTAAAGTTTACAAAGCCTTTGTTAACTAATCAACGCAGTTTTTGATTTATTTGAATCATAAGCTTTATTATTTAAAACCTTATTAAGCTTGGTAGTAAAAGCATTACAAGTTTTTTTTTAATGGGTATTAATTCCAGCGCAGGTTTAATCAGATTATGCTTTATTATTAAAAAATGTATAAAGCTTTTAATTAAGCTTAATAATAAAAGCTTACAATGCTCTCCTATATATATATATATATATATATATATATATATATAAGACTCGTTGTATTAAAGCTTTATTCTTAAGGCTTAATTAAGCGCAGCAAATTAAAAGCTTAAGTGGAGATTAAGGTGCATTAGCGCTACACTGCTAATCCCTTCTCGAATCACATCTGCGCAGGGCCGCCATACGGCCATGCGGGTAGAGAAAATTAAAATTTTAAAAAAATTATTTGAAGTTTTTGTCTGCAGCGCTTTACAAATTAGCCATACTACTTCTCAGAAGAAGGGGCTAGGGTTTCTGCAGAGGTCGCCATAGCCAGTACTGCTCAGCTAATAAGGCAAAGTAAGGAGAGAAGAGGCAAGATTCCGGTTGAGATACAGCCTTCTCCTGCAGAGATTGATTGAGAATCAAGATACAGGGCTTGGTATGATCAAATATGAGCAGGTACAGAGCCGCCGCTTCGTCGCTCGTCAAGGAAAGAACCGACATGTTGCAGCAACACACCGAGCGACAGGATTTGACAGGGCCAAATCAGGTCTTGGACCAGTGGCGTCAGGCTCTGGATGTCGTCCCCAAGGAGTCCGCGTCACGTGAGATCATGGACCTGGATTCGCAGGCGTTGGTCCCGGTGGAGCAGGACATGCCCCCTCTTTTCCATCATACCGCCCAACCGACTCCTCTGCTTCAAGATCCCGCTTTTCTTCATCATGCATTGGTGGACGCGGAAACAGAGCGCAATTTTCTCAGAGAAAGAGTGGCCTGCTTGGAGCGACATGCGGCCGCGCAGATCTCCCCATCTCATACTGCAGAAGCATCACACCGAGATGAGGCAAATCGCCAAGTCCATCCTCGCGGAGGTGCCATGCAATCCCCTCCCGCTCTACAATCACCTGCTGATGGCACTCCAATGGCTGGAACTACTCCTCTCGGAGATCATCAAGGTAACTCTTATGCCAATATCAAGCTTTTTCTTCCCTCTGATGGCCTTAAGAAGTTAGAGCAGGAATACTCTGCCCGGGCGGTGGTGGGTCTATTGTTCGGCCCCCGCCCTCCCCTGGAAACCCTAAAGTCTTGGGTAAGACAATCCTGGGGCCCATTGGGGGTAGAAATCTCCACTGCACAGGTCCTCCCCAACAATTATTATCTCTTCCTCCTCAAGACCCCAGAGATGGCCCTAAAAGTGCTGGGGGCGGGCCAATGGCTCATCCGCAACAACCCCCTGTGCCTTTCCAGATGGTCCCCAAGCTTCTCAACTGAAGGGCCAAAACCGACCCTTTACCCTGTGTGGGTAGAGTTCCCTCACCTCCCCATGCAATACTACCCCTTCCTCCACAAGGTAGCTGAACCCCTTGGGAAAATCCTGGGTAGACGACCTCAGCAGGACTTTAATCCAAGATGGCACCCCCAAATCCTGGTGGAGATGGACTTGGAGGGGCCGTTCCCAGCCAACATTGAGATATACAGAGATGACGGGATTACCCTAATTCAGGCTGTGGTGTACAAACACCTTCCGAACGCATGCTTCCACTGTGGTCTTCAAGGTCATGCCATCAAGGTCTGCCCAGCCAAACACCCACAGAAGCAGTCTGCGCCCATCCAGACCGCAGCCAAAAGTGGGATGGGCCCCCTCCATGAAAAGGAAGAGTTCATCCCTGTCGCTGCCAAGAATAAGAAACGTGGAGATCCCCCCAAAAAATGCAAGGAAGGAAAGGGAACAGATTCGTACCACTGCTTAATTTCCCTGAGTCGGAGGTCGCTGAGAGACGGCCGAATCATCTGCGTCCTCCTTCCATCAAGCCCAACCTAGCTTCGACATAAACAGGCTGGAGAAGGAAGTTGACTCAATGGATGCCAAGGATTCGACCCCGACCAAGGATAAAGGCAAAGGGAAAATAGTAGATGAAGAGAATCATCTCATCTCCTCTAACCCGGCGCCGATGGAATGTCAAAAAGATAACAAGAGGAGCAGAGATCAGGTGGCAAAATCCCCGGCGGGTACTCCTCAGTTAGAGAGGCGCTCTACCAAAACTGGTAAGAAATGAAAATAGTTTCTCTGAATATAAAGGGACTCACCGACCCTCTAAAAGCCCTGGCGGTGAAAAGATGGCTGCACAGTATGCATCAAGATGCAGACATAATATGTCTGCAAGAAATTGAAGCCCAAGAGGCGACTCTCATGCAGAGGCTAAAAAGCATTGACTCAAACCGTTTTTGGATTACTACATCTCATCCTACAGGATCTGGGGGCTCAGCCTTGGGCATAGCGGAGAAAATGAAGAAGGACATCTTACAGATCATCTCTGAGCCCTGCAACACCCACTGGCTAGGGGTTAAATTGGGGGGACCCAATCCCATTAATGTCATTGCCATCTATGCTGCAGGCAATGCAGCGAACCGGGCGAACATTTGGCAATCCTTGCAGAGAGTGGAAGGTCCATGCGTGCTAATCGGAGACTTTAATATGGTAGAACAGGTGGAGGATAGATTCAAAGGCATAGGACAAACCATTAAAGGCCAGGAGAAGGAGCAATGGTCGCAGCTGAAGGCCATTCACTCTTTGCTAGATATTGGTGAACAAGGCAAATTTACGTGGCAGAACTATGGAAAAGGCTCACTTACTAGAAAAGCTAGATTAGATAGATGCTATATTTTCTCCGAAGTAGGAAATAGGTTCCTGAGGTGCAAAGCGAATGTGGATAGCTCTACTTGTCTGTCAGACCACTACCCTCTGGTTGTGCTGCTAGATGACAAGGATAACAAGATTAGAAGTAGCTGGTTCCATACCGACCCAAAGCTATTTGACCTACCCTGCGTGCAAACCCAAATCAAACATATCTGGGAGGAAACTTTCAAGGGGAACCCCCCCGCTAGAGCATGGTCGGCAGCTGTCAAGCAAACTCAAAGAATGCTAATAGACACCAGGAAGGAAGTCTCCATCATCAGGAGGAAGAGAAGAGAACACACGTATGACAAGCTGAAAGTGCTGGAAGAGTGTGTAAACCCCTCCCTGAGCCAGAGGGAACAGGTACTGCAACTCAGACACGCCCTCCACAAAGAAGAACTGATTGAAGGAGAGCACCTTAAACTGTTCTTCAGAAGCTGGTGGGTGAATAAAGTGGATAGACCCGTGAAAGAAATGTTCAAGCTACTTAAGAAGAAGAACGCGCAGGACTTTATTCCCCCTTTGAGAAAACCGAATGGCTCTATTGCAATATCCGAGCAGGAAAATCTGGAGATAGCCCATCAATACTTTAGCCAAATATTCAGCCCCCCTGGGAGTGTCTCCCCAGCCAAATGGCAGGCTCAACAAGAAATTAAAAGAATTTGGAAACCATCGCTCCCGTTGCATCTGGCTGACAGCCTGGAGGCTGTCCTCTCTACTGATGAACTGAGCAAAGCCATTGACACATTGAAGAATCACAAAAGTCCGGGGCTGGACGACCTTCCAGCTGAATTCTTCAAGATCTTTAAATCAAGCCTTCTAACCCCGCTCAAGCTCATTTGGGATGAAGCCCTGCATTTCCAAGCTCTGCCCCTAACTATTAATACAGGAGTAGTGAAACTTATTCACAAAAGGGGGGACAAAGAGGAGCTAGGCAACTGGAGACCGATAACAATGCTTAATACAGCTTACAAGGTATTTGCAAAAGCGCTGGCTCTTAGGCTCACCAAACACCTGCATAACTGGGTGAGACAGGAACAGAAGGGTTTCATAAAAGGGCGTTACATCCTTGATGCCATAATCAGCCTATGGGAGGGCATAGAATTTGCAGAGGAATCAGAGCAGGACTACTGCTTCATTAAAATCGACTTTGACAAAGCTTACGATCGTCTAGAATGGGATTACGTCAGGCTGACCCTCCAATGCATTGGGTTCAAAGAGAATTTTATCAGACAGATCCTAACGCTCTTTGGGAATGCCCGGGCAAAAGTGTCAATCAATGGTGAACTCTCAAGGCCCCTTTGTCTCAACAGATCGATCAGACAAGGCTGCCCATTAGCCCCCTTCTATACGCTATAGCCACAGACGGGCTGTCCTGGCTTGTTGAAGATAGAATCAGACTAAAGAGAATGGAAGGGATACAACTCCCCAACTCCCACAGACAGATGTGTCTATAGCTCTTTGCCGATGATACCAATGCCCTGGTGGCCAATAAGGAGGCTTCTTTAAAAGAGTTTTGGCTCTGCCTGCAACTCTTCTGCACAGCGTCAGGATCGCTGATCAATCACCAAAAAACGGGTATCAAGTCCAAGGGGCTCCCCACCCCCGAGTGGATTGTGAAGCAAGGATGTCAACTCATCCAAGATGGGGAGATCTTCAGATTACTAGGTATACCGATGGGGTTCAAGGTCTCAATGCACCAGAGGTGGGAATGGGTTATGTCCAAGCTGTCTGCCAAACTCAACAGATGGGAGAACACCATCCTATCGTTCACTGGAAGAATCCTTGCAATCAATGACTATATTATCCCGGCTACCCTTTTCTTCTTGGCATGCTGGAGACCCCCAGATCAGGCACTCAAGTCTCTTCAACAGATTTGCAGCACCTTTCTCTGGTCGGGACATCCCATGGGAAAGAAAATCCCCAAAGTTCAATGGTCATACTGCACTCTGGCAAAAGAGAAAGGGGGCCTTGGAATTCATGACATCTCTGAACTGGCTGATAGGCTGGCCAGTAAATGGATCATCAGAGGATTCTTCTCCCCAGAGCAAGATTGGGCGAAGCTTATCACAAGAAATCTGCACAGATTCAAACTACTAAGAAAGGCAAAATGGACCAATCTTCCTACGGTAACTATCTTCTTCATCAGAGCAGTGGGAAGTGCACTAACGCTATCCTTATGGAAAGCGTGGAACAGGTTTAAAGGTAAGCTCCGCCCTAACCCCCGTCAACATAGGGATGCAGGTCTCAGACAGAATGACTCTGTCTAGTGGCCCTGGCTGGAAATCCCTAGAGTCACTGAAGAAAATCTTCACCAAGCCCTGAAACTGCACAAAAAGGGTATCCGAACCTGGGCGGATTTGTGGGACAAAGGGAAACAGGACTGGGCATCCACCCAGGGAGGAAATTAGGACCCGATTTAAGCTGAATAGAGTGGACATAGAGCTGATTGAGCAGAGAATGGCGGAATGGGATATGGACATCACTTGGGAGATTGGTATCTTTACCCCTATCCACCCGAAGGCGATCGTGTGGGCGACGGGAAAAAACCTGCTCCCCATCCCTAAAGACATTGTTAGCCCCCTGCTGCATGTCAAGCTTAATGCCAAGTGGGAGGTGCTCCTCGACAGACGCCAATGGACCTTCAAGTTCAAATGTCTGTGGTCCCCTCTAATCCAACCCAAAAAGACATGCCTCTTGTGGTCAATCTTGCACAGGGGGCTATGGACACAGGAGAGAGCTTGCAAAATAGGGAAAGGATCTGGCCTTTGCCCACGGTGCAAAAGGGAGGGGGAGTCCCTATTACACCTATTTCTCCAATGCAGATTTAATAACCCTATCCTATCTATCCTCAACAAACTCATTGAATGCATCCACCCGAGACCCCTCTCGTGGAAACAACTCCTTTCAGGAGATTCCATTGGATGCTCAACCCCCCTCTGGAACTGTATTAGAGCAGAGTTTTTATGGTTTATTTGGTGTGCCAGGAATGCGTGTTATTTCAATCATCCCCTCCAGTACTAACAATGCTGCAACATGAACTGTTTCTACAGATGAAGAATGCAAACTCTGCTAGGAAGAAGGAGCTCCACAAAAGAAGAGACTTCCTCAAGAAAAGCAAACACGCATGCAACAACATGGACATGCTGCACAAGACGGACAACATCCTCTATGTCAGGTGTTATGTTGAGTTGGAACATGACATCCATGATATCCGCGAGAAGGACAGAATACTCACTGAGCACCTGCTGGAAATCACCGATATTTACACAGGTGGATGAGAACGCTGCACACCCCAACAGGCCCCCGAGAGCTTGCAACTGTTCTGTATACCCATGTGTGCATGCCCTTGTAATCATGTAACCCCTAGATCAGTATGGTTCTTTTTGAAAGGGCACAGCCGGTATCTGCTATGTAATCGTCAGTCCCTTTTCTTTTTCTAATTCAAAATCCCTGCTTTTTAAAAAAAAGATATAACTAATAATATTCAAAAGCTGAAATTTTCCCAAACCGTCCAATATAGAATTCTTCTCCTGGCCACTAATCAGAAATCTGAGGATAGGAGAGTGCTACTCATGCCTTGGTCTTCACATCTATAAAGAAAGATCTCAAAACCAAAATCAAATTTTTCTCAAAACCACTTTTGTGAAACCATACTTGGTTTTCTTCACACAGTAATGGTATTTGCAAGAAACTTGACATTAATTCATAGCCATTGATTCTAATCTCCATCCAAGGGTCTATACAAATCCCATAACCATTCAATCTTTGGCCCAAAAGGTCTTCTATGTTCTCTCTCTTTTACCTTTTGGTTTCTTGTGAGTTTTTCCTCTTTTACCCTTTGTTTTCTCATTATTTAATCTTCACCCAAGCTCTCATACCACTATTACACGGAAAGCCTATTTTAATCATATTCATAAATTTAGCATAGCTTTTCCAAAGTTGAGCTTTTTATAAAATTGAGCCTTGGTCCAATGCTTTTAAAGCATCTCATCAAAAATAATCCTTGCCCAATATATGTACAATGGACCAAACCATACAAAATTAAATATTTAGCACACATGTGCTTCGCTAGATAATCTCGTCCAATGTCCACCTTGGTCAGCTCTAACTCATGATCTATACTCAACATGATCCACAATGTTAGATCACAATTACTTTGGAATCACTCACAAAAATAATTATAACAAATGAAAATCATTCATTACCATGCATCACACATAATTAGTTGGATTCACTCCCACGATAAAATATTCTGAAAAATCTCACTCCCGTGACATTAATGCAATTAGTACACCTCTATAGTTAGGGCTAATGTGGTTTGTACATCTCTATAATTAGGGTGAGGGGAGAATAGGGCACCCTTGGGCCTAAGGTATGGAATCGAGAAGATAAGGGTTGACACAAGGGGCTCCATGTCACCACCAATTACATATGTCTGCATGTCCACCATTAATGTGATGGGTTTTTTTTAAACTCCAAGAGGTACCCACCATCCCCTAAGAACACACATGTACACCGCCACGAGGCTTGTGGCTCCATCCATCATGTCCACCATTGATGCATGTAAAAACCATGGATTCTCTTATCATTGAATATTACAATCTTAGTAAGACTTTATATAGGATAGAGGTAAAAGATATTTACACAATCATACCTTCACCCATACCTTGTGTAACCATGTACCAAAGTAGTAAATGCAAATGCAAAACATATAGATCCACCTACTAATAAAGCCTAATAACTATCCTACCCCCTATCGGTACTCCCTACCCTACCCTTTATCCTTACCATCATAGATCTACCTATTAATAAAGCCTAATAACTATCCTTCACCCTATTAGTACTCCCTACCCTATCCTTCATCCTTACCATTATAAATCTATTCCTTTCTATACTAAAGTTATTGTGCATGCAGATATACAAAACCCCTTACAACATTACTGATCATTCAAGTCCTATATCCCTTAGTCTTTAACTCCCCATACTATTTAACTTTTTCTCCAAGTCTATTCAAATGTCTTACATGTAAAATGTTGATTATGACTTCACCCAAAAATCAACCATTTATCTTCTTGATGGACTTATAGTGTTTCCACTACTTATGGACCAATAATGAAGAAACAAAGGCATGCCTAGTTTCACCATGTGGCAATGCTTAGAAGCAGTATAGATAATGACCAGGGTTTCCACTGACTGGTAGGGATGGCAAGGCTAATGGTTTCCTTGGCATGGGGAGCATCTGTCTTGTGGTGCCGAAGTCCATCCTGTTGGGTTTCCTTGGTACTAACAATGAGCTATGTCATCATGGTTCTCGTGACAATGACAATGAGCGTTAAACTATTGTTGTCTAGGCTTTAGCATCAGAGACTTCTTACTTATATGATTTTGGCAACAAATTACACACCAAACCATATCTCTCTATGAAACTCTGTGAATATAGGTGTGGGTATCCTACTTGAGGAGCTGGTTGAGGCTGGCCCTACTGGTAGCCTAAATAGTTAGAGTAGATTTTCCGCCAACATGGTTGATAAGTGATAAGTCATCTAGTCTCTCATGGTGGGGATTACATCTCATATGGAGATACTTCGTTCTAGCAAAATGAGGCTCCATCTAGATCTATTGGTGGGTGAGAATCCCACGATGAATGTGTGTCTCAATACCTCATAACTAATCTTTTTAAGTGACCTAAACCATTTGCTTGCTTTGTCTTCAAGGCAAAGTTTGAATTAATAGATCTTTGTGGGATCATTAATCCTTCACATGGCCTCGCAATTTAATCAAACTTCACATGGCCTCGCAATTTAATCAAACTTCTCCCATCAAATTTAGTCATCATCATCCTTGGGATGTGGATTGGCTTTGTTTTTCCCAACTCTGAGCCTCTAAGTGTTATGTTGAAATTAGAGCAATGTGATAAGCTATGGTGGATCAAATGCTAGAATCAACATCATTAACAAAGTGATTAATAAATAATTAAGATATGATTAGTGAGTAATTAGCAAATAGCTTAATGTAGGCATGGATAATAAAAAACCAGCAAATTCTCATTAGGCCAATGCCTCAATTTATAGAGTTTATATTAAAGCATCTAATCCCACTGATTTCTCCTTGATCGATCCACATCACATCCATTCACATCTATCCAGATTCTCATCACATCACATCACATCTCACCCATTCACATCTATCCCGATTCACATCCAATCACATCCATTCACATCACATCACATCCATTCACATCTCATCTCATCCATTCACATCTATCCCGATTCACATCACATCCATTCACATCTATCCCGATTCTCATCACATCACATCACATCCATTCACATCTATCCCGATTCACATCACATCACATCACATCCATTCAGATCTTGTCTCATCCATTCAGATCTCGTCTCATCCATTCACATCTATCCCGATTCACATCACATCACATCCATTCAGATCTCGTCTCATCCATTCACATCTATCCCGATTCACATCACATCACATCACATCACATCCATTCACATCTCATCTCATCCATTCACATCTATCCCGATTCACATCTCATCTCATCCATTCACATCTATCTCGATTCACATCACATCCATTCACATCTCATCTCATCCACATTCATCCAGTCATTCACATCCACATCTATTCACATCCATCCATTCATTCACATTCACATCTAACACTTCACATCTTATTCTCATCCATTTACATCACATCACTCCCATACATATCATCACATCTCATTTACATCTATTCACATTCACATCCACATATATTCACATTACATCACATTTCATCCACATCTCATCACATTCACATCCACATCCCTTTACATCACATCACATCACATCCTTTCACATATCCTCACATCTCATTCTCATCTCTTCATTCACATCTACATCCATTTACATCACCTCACATCCCATCCACATTCATTTACATCACACCAAATCTAATCACATCCATATTCACATCCATTTACATCACATCACATCTTATCACATCCACTCATATCTTATCACATCGCATTCACATCTTATTCACATTTAGTAACATTTTCTATTTTCGATACCGATGGGACTTTTCTAAATTTATGACAACAATTGCTTGGCCTAGTTAAAGGTACTTTTTCTCGACGGATATTTTCATATTCTTTCTCAAAATTCTCAAGTGAAATATATTCAATATTCTTCTTTTGAGTAATAGATTCATGGGATTTACAAACATCAATTCTACCCATATTTCTTAATAATGCTCAAAATTTCACTTTTGATAAATACTCATAATTTGAATTATGCTAAAAATTCATCTTTTTTCATTTAATTTCTTGGATCTCAAATCTTATGGGAATTCCTCTTTTTGCATTTAATTGATTGAATTCCAAATGTCATGAGAATTTCTTTTTTATCATAAAATAAATTTATCTAAAATTTCTCTTTTCTTTAATAAAAATATCCATTATTTCAAATATGTCAAGAATTCCACTTTTACCATTTAAATGATTGAATTCCAAATGTCATGGGAATTTCTCTTTTATCATTTAAATTTTCTCATACATAAAATAAATTTATCTAATATTTTTTCTTTAAATTAAATATTTATTATTTTAATATACCAAAAATTTCTCTTTTCTTAATTTAATTATTTATGCATAAATACTAAAAATTAGTTTCCCATGAATTTGATGAAAATCATTCTTTTAACATAGGATGTCCAATCCTAGAATATGGTAGGAAGTCCTCTTTTCACATTATGCATAAAAATGAGTTATGTATTAATTTCTAAAAAAATTACCATAGCTTCGCTATTACTGATACTTTTCAATATTTCTAGAAAGAATAAGACTTTGTAATACAATTATGATAGAATAACTATCCTTAGACTTAAATCCAATTTATGGAATTAAATCATAAGTTTACCATAATTTTATTAGCATAAAAGCATAAAAAGCCATTTTCTTAACCTCTAGCTTAACAAGCTTAGAGATTGATTTTGAATTAAGAATTTATCAATGAGAAGCATTCATTTGCTTAAGAATTAGTCATAGGAATGACTATTCTTTTGGGAGAGAGAGAGATATACATAAAAAGCATTCTAATTAAGCATAAAGATTAATCATGAAAACTCTTAGAGAAAGCTTGATTTGCATTAAAAACAACTAAATAGAAACTTCTCAAGCTTGAGAGGGGTTGAGGATTGAAATCATTGAGAATATAATTAAAAAAACCACGAACCAGAGGAGTCCAAGAATGATTGGGAAAGGTTGACCAAAGCAATGAAGGAGAGATTCGGGACAGTGGAGTCACCAAATGCTTTATATGCATTTGGTGACTCCACTTTATAGAGTTTATATGCATAGATATATTCAAGTCAAATCTCCAAGCCTCTTGAGGTAGAACTTTATCTTATGCTTTTAGGGTTTTGGTATGTTTTTCATTTTTGTATGTTTTGCATACAAAGAGATTCAATGCATGAAGCTCTATGGAAAAGAGCTTAGCTCTTTGCTTAGAGCTTCTATACATGAGCTCTATGTATAGAGATTCATTCATAGAGCTACTTTGTATGAAGCTCTATATATAGAAGCTACTAGGCATAGAAGCCTCATGCATAATAGAGCTCATGTATAGAAGCCTCTATGCACAAAGCTCTATGCATAGAGGCTCTATGCATTGAAGCTCTATGCTTAGGGCTTCTATGCATCTTCACCTCATGTATAAAGCTATATGCTTAGGGCTTCTTTGATGAGCTTCTATGCATATAGTCTCTATGTATGAAGCTCTTCGCACAAGGCTTCTATGCATGAAGCTCTCATATGCTTCCTCTAATCACATTGTGAGGGAAATCTGGAGCCCACTTAAAGCATGATGTATAGGTAAATGCAATGTACATATGATAGTGAGGGATGGATCCTAGGTGGCTAAAGATGTGGAAACCAAATGAATAAATGCAGGTGCACAAAATGGAAAAAGAAACAGTATATGGGAGAAAGAGTAAGCCGGGCAGTGCTACTTTTTGGAAGGAATCAAGGTAGCAATGGGGTAGAAGAGGGGGAATTGCAGTGGATCGAGGGTGTGGTTTTGCGACTGTGTGGTGAGAGAGACCACCAAAGAGAGACTGCAGTGGATCATGTCTCCTACAGGGTAGTTGATAAAATTCACAGGCTAGAGTTCTTGTAGTTTTTCAAGTTTACAGAGAAGAGACTAGCGCAGCGTGGGAGAATTAGTTGGATGAGAGTGGAGGGAGAGCTGGAAGTGAGAGAGTTGGCTAGGAGGCGTGTCCCCTAGGATCTCCGAGGATATAAACTTTGTTAGAGCCTTGATTCAGATCAACTCATCCCCAACTGTAGTTACTTTAAGTCAACTAAGTGCTATTTTTGTGTGAGAGACTTATCATTTGTGATAGTGGATTTAGAGTTTGAAGCTATGTTGTTGTGGTCTATCTGTAGATAACCCTAGAGTTTTTTTGTGTTTTCTTCTTATGTTAGTGCCCACGTCTCAGAGCTATTGAGACATTCATGTTTTTTTTGTATTTTATGAATTTTGTGAGTTTGGCTTGTGTCAACTGTCTGCATATGGGTATATAGTCTTTTATTTTGATGTTTTGGATGAGACTCAGCCAACATATGTTGAGAAGATACAAAATCAGCTGTGTGTTTGCTGAGCACCAGTATAGTGTATATTTCTTGGTTTGGCTTGTCTACGTTGAGAGGAAGAGTTTTTGACTCAGGTCTGATATTCAGAGGACTATCCAACTGTATTGTCATTAGTCAGATTGGATTGAGGTTTAAATGGTTCTAGTGTCCACTACTGCTGCCAGCACTTGAGTATCCATTGTGATGGGTCCTTGTGTGGTTTGAGTGTCTTGAGGGTCTAGCAGTGTTGGCAGATGCAGAAGAGAGAAGATCTGCATCAGCTGAGTCAGTTTAGTTGGTTTGGTTGGGTTCTGTTAGATTTGAAGTAGTTGTGTATCAGCTATAGTCAGCAAGGAGCTTATAATGTGATATCCCTTTGAGTTTAGAGTTGCCTAAGGGCATGTGTGTCAGAGGACACATTTGTGGGTTTTTGATTCAATTGAGGTTGCTAAATCAGCTAGTTCTATATATCAGACTACTGAGTTGGTTTTCAATCAAGTTTAGGCAAAAAGCTATGAGAGCAGGTTGTCAGTAGAAGGTCAGCAAAGTGACTAGAGAGCTTCTAGAGATGTGGATGTAAGATTAGCTGATGTTGGAAGACAATAGAGGAGTCTAGAGGACTTGTTTTGAACTAGAGCCAGAATTAGCATTCAGAGGCAATTTATAGTCAGTTATGTGTCAGCTAGAAACTATTTTGGTCAGATGGATGTTAGCTGAGCTATGTAGGTGAGAGATCAGAGGTTTTGGAGATTAGTGCTAACCTGGGAGGAAAATTGAGGAGGGAGCTGGATCAGATAGGGAGGTTGGGAGGGTGTTTAGGTGTCCGGAGGTGTCACCTAGAGGGCTGAGGACTGAAGGCAGGTTGATTGGTGCATTTCGAGGTGGGATTTTAGTGTCCCCCAGTTCTGATCCTTTTTCCTTTTCTTCTTGTGTGCCTACTGTTGGTGTAGTAGAGGCCATCACTCACTCATCACACATGCTTTGGTGGCCCACTGTGAGGATCAGAAGGTTCTTGTTTAGGGCTTTGGTCAGTAGGTTGGAGTCCACTTGTTGTTGAATCAACTCAAGACTAATGGTTGGATTTAGTTATGATGTGTTCAAAGGTCAAAAGGGAGACAATGTTGCTGTGTTTTTGAGGGGAGTTGAATTGGCAGCTTTGAGGAGTAATAGAGATGATGATGCTTTCAAGCTAAAATTGGTGAGTTTGTTGCTAGAGGATGCAACCATGGATTGGTTTGAGTTTGAAGCCAAGAGAGGAAGTTGGGATGGTTTGAGGGAAGCCCTGAAGAGGAAATATGGGAAAGCTAAAAGTCCTAAGGACTTGTGGAAAGAGTTGGGTAGACTGACTCAAGGAGATAATGAAGAGGTGTTAGACTTTGTGCATAGGTTTGAAGCTACCTGGAGGAGGATGCTTAAAAGCTTGGGAGAGAATCAGGTTCCTCCTGACTTAAAGAAAAAGGATAAGTTCATTGAAAAGTTGCATGAGAAGATCAGAGAGACAGTGGAGGTGAAAGACCTACTCACTGTTGTGGATCAACACAGCCAGGTGCGCTTGAGTATATGGATGGTGGTGTGGGTAAGGCTAATGATACCTTGTTAGATGATGAATTGGAGGGTGTCTATGCTTTGTTTGACAAATCTATGGGTTCAGATGATGTTAGGCTAATTGATGCCTAGCCTATGAATGCTAGAATGTGTGTCTGTGATGATGAGGTTCTAGATGCTTTGAGCAAGCTGTGGGATGAGGAAGCTGTGGATGCTGACCAGGAGATGTAGCAGGTCTTTAATTTGGATTGTTTAGATGACAGTGTTGAGGATGGTCTAGCTAGAATGTTTTTCTCTAATAGTGGGGATGTATTGGGGGAATGGAATGAAGGCTTAAGGGAAGGACAGAGAGTTGGAGAATGTCCTGAATTGGATGAATAACTTAGAGCTAACAAGGATGGAGAGGCAGAGAGGAGGCTGGATGGGAAGCATGTTTGGATGGTGTAGCCGAATGATAGGGGCAAAACTTTGATGCTGTTTGAAGACTGTGTGTAGATTTTTGATCCAAGTGGATGGATCAATTCAGGTGGATGGCTTTGGAAGAAGGTGTTGTATCCATTTGATCTAGGTGGATGTTAATATTCTGGATCATGCCCTTGATATTGTAAATAGAGCTGTGTAGAGTAGTGTATGAAGAGAGGAGATTGAAGTGCAAAAAATGCAGTGAAAACATCACCTAGGGGGTGGGATATATGTGAGGGAAATCCCAAGCCCCACTCAAAGCATGATGTATAGGTAAATGCAATGTACATATGATAGTGAGGGATGTATCCCAAGTGGATTTTTTGACTTAAATATGTTGTTTTGTTAGTTTTAATCTAGTTTTTAGTGTTTGTTAAGTGTGCACATAGAGTATGTTAGGTCCAATTTTCATGCATTGCATCAAACAATGCAATGCAATGCATTGCAATTTTTACCTCTCTTTAGAGTTAGACATAGAGCTAAAATCATTAATTTTTGTTTGATATGCGTGTTTTTTGTTTGATTTGTATACATTAGAGTGTAAGAAATTATTAGGAGTAGCTTAATCATTTGAAAAAATTCACAAAAACTCTTGAGATCGATTAATCTTCCTTAATTAATTGGTTTTTGTCTTTAAGGTAGATTAATCCAGTTCAAGAGGCAAAAAACTAGAAAATGTGATTTTTTGGAGTCAAAATTAATCATGTAAGAGGTTGAAATTAGTGTTTTTGAGTGTTTTGAGAGCATCTAGATGCATCAAATCACCTAATTACATCAACTAGAGGAATTTCCCTCCCTTTTGCTTAATTTTGCATAAAGAGAAGAGACTAAAATTAAGAGCTTAATTAATCTCTAATTATTTAATTATAGAATAATTTACACATTAGTTGATGCACATAGCTTAGCAATTCCATGCCCTATCCAATTACGTGCTCAATGGTGGAAATTAGTTAGTGATTAGTGGTTAATTAGAGCCCTTAATTAGTTCAAAAGGGAGAAAGATTAGTGGAAGGATTAATCCTTCTACTAATTAGTGATTAATTAGAGCCCTTAATTAAATCAAAAGGAAAAAAGATTAGTGAAAAGATTAATCTTTGATTAGTGAAATAATTAATCTTTGATTAATTCTTAAGCACTTTTTTCCATAACTTATCAAGGCTAATGAGCATTGAATGAAAAAATGCCAATGAGTTGTCAATTTGTCCATTTTGGGTGTCATTTATGAAGGGTCTAAGGGGGTGTCATAAGTGTTTACTTTTTTATTCCCACTTACCTTTTTGGGGAAATGCCCATATCTCCCCAATTTTAAATATAAAAAATATTCCCTCCATATAAGGAAACTCGAATTTCCCACCACTAGACTAAAAAAAAATTATGTGAACCACCTATTTTACATCACAAACTGCACCCTGCTAGTTCACGTCGTGAAACAAACCCATGTGCAAAAAAAAACAATCCGTGAACATCCTAGTTCATCGTGAAATAGACCCACGGGTAAAAAATAATAATATGTGAACTACCTAGTTCATGTCGTGAAACAGTTCTAGTTCACGTCGTGAAACAGACTCACACGCCAATTTTTTTTGTAAACTACCTAGTTCACTTTGTGAAACAGGTCTAGTTCACATCGTGAAACTGACCCGCTGAAAAAGCACTATATGCTTCTAGTAAGGCAACAGTGAATTCTCAAGTCCTAGCTTAAAGCCCAAGGCTATTATGATCATGTTAACACCTTAGGAGTGTACGGGCAACAAAATAAGGATCAATGCAAGGGCCAAGGTAATTAGACCATGGAGAACAAGTAGCAACCTATACAAGTTCGAGCACTGTTGTTTTAAGAAGTCAAAAGAGGTAGGTAAGAAAAAACTTACTAGCAGCCAGGGATATGATATCAAGGAGCCATGTAAGTATGGGTACCAAGGGCCAACAAAAGATCTAGTGCGACGTTTACCTCCAAAAGAAAAGAAGATAGCCACATGCACAAGCAAAATCAAGGCACACCTAAATCATATGTTAAGGCATCACTGAAGTTGGTTTAGAGGAAGAAAGCCATTTAACTAAGTAAACAAGAGAGTGCAACACCACCAACGTCACTCACCAAAGATCAAGAGGGGCCAAGTTTTGGACAAAGGTAATGTAGAAGTAGACCCACATGCACAAGATAAACAACAGGTTCATGAAGATTCAGTAGATGTTCTCCTCCACTAGATGGAAGGAGAACTAAGGAAATCTCATTTTGAACTCAAGCGTCTACAACTACAAATACCAACAAGCTCCAAAGCTCCAACTTGGCTCCCTTGGAAATAAGAAAGAGGGAAGGTGCCAAGGGACATGTACCTAGATACTGAGCAAATCTTTAATTTTTAATGGGTACAAGAAGGTAAAGGGTTAAGCATTTCACGCCATGAAATGTCTAACCTGTTTCATGCCATGAAATAGGTTCATACATTTCACGAGCTAAGTTTCTATTACTTACATGCATATTTTTTGGTCTTGGAGTGAATGAGCATATAGGACCATCTAGGGTATCACCGTTTGCATGAATAAGGGAAAGTGACCATTTCACGATGTTGGCATAAGGGAAAGTGACCATTTCACGATGTTTGCATGAATAAGGGTAAGCAACCATTTCAGGACGTGAAAACCTCCGCTTGGTAGCATTTCATGCCATGAAAAGCTACACACTATTTCACATCGTGAAAAGCTAGGCATTTTTATGCCATGAAACGGCCAAAAAGATCCAACAAATCGTATCTTGCCATGTGGCAGGCCCCAATTAAGGTGGCTACCATGTTGACGGTAAAAACATTTACCTTTTCCCTTTTCTTGCATTTCGCTCCTACTCATCTTCGACAATTTGCATCTCTGCTTTGACGATTGTGTCCATCACGTGCACTCCTTCTGCCCTCTACATGTTTGTAATTGATTCTCATCTTTTTTGTCTTATCGATTCGTCTCTTTTGCATTGTATACTGTCAAGATCTCCATCGCTTGAGATCACAATCATTCATGACATAGAGATCTCACGCTGTGAAATAGCAGTCTGCTATTTCATGGCATGAGATTTGAACCTGCCATTTCACGACCAAACCATTTTCACATCTCATGCCTCCGTTTGATGTTAGTGCTGCCTAATTGATCCCAAGAAAATAGCTAACAAAAACACAAAACTAACCACATAACCCTTTTCACGTCGTGAAATGCAACTCTGCACTTTCACGCGACTAACCCTTTTCACGTCGTGAAATGCAACTCTACACTTTCATGTGACTAACCCTTTTCACCTCGTGAAATGCAACTCTGCACTTTCATGCGACTAACCCTTTTCCCGTCTCTCTTGTTTTCACGGTGAAATACCATGTCACATCGTTAAATGCTAACTCTGCTAATTCACAACAACACTGCACTTATGTTGTTGCTCACTGCACTTATGTTGTTGCTCACTGCACTTATGTTGTTGCTCACTGTATTAACCCTCTTTCCATTATTCATACACCTCTTAGAGGATCACATACATGTTCACATTAAAAAAAATTACCATTTCATGCCATGCACTAAGTTGCATTTCACGTCGTGAAACACCTGGCTGACCATGAACTTCTACCTTTTATATGCTAGTTTCAAGATCTTGCCCTCTCCATGGCACAACCAACATGTCTAGAGAGATCATGAACTCCTACCAGGTAGTAGAGGCTGTTCTAGATGGCTTCCCTGGGGAAGACTCTGACTCAAAGTAAGAAGAGGTCCCTGCAATCACTCAAGCCAGCATCACCGATCTCCTGTGGTGGCAAATAGGAAGGCAAATAAAGATCGTGCGCTAGACTCACGTGATATGGAAAGAAGAGGGGCCACCGAGGCACAAAGCTTACTTATCTTGGCCCCTATGCCAAAGACTTGAAGGGGACAATGATCCAAGAGGACATCAAAATAGAGCAAGGGAACCTTCTTTTCCAGTACCACAGCCTCAAATGCCTCAAAAGTTTGGAAGACACAGATGTGCAATACAAGCTGGAGAAGGTGGGCTTGGGAAAGATGGTTGAGGTACTCCCCAAAACTTTCAATCAAACACTATGTGCAGAGTACCTCAAATCCTACAACAAGAATATCAAAAGAGGAACCATCACAAAGCCTGATGATGGATCCAAGGAGCAGGTACATATCATAGAAAATACGATCAGAGAGGCCCTTCAATTGCTACCTTCCATCACATCACATCTCCATCACATTGATCAAATGCCAGCGGAGGATATGTTGAAGAAGGTCTCATATAATTCTATGGGAAAAAATATGAGAACATCAAGGAAGAAGTTGATGAGAGATCCTGTCATGCCATGTCCATGATTATGCAGATAAAGCAAGTGGACAGGTACAACCACATACCTCTTCATAGAATAGCCAGAGTGCATGAGGAAAAGGAAGATGATTGGGCATGGTACACTACCTCAAGTCCCACCAATCAAAGGTTTGTAGCCCCTACCTCCTAACCAAGATTCTTAGCCATGTAGGCAACATTTTGATACCCATGGCCCATCAAGAACAGATGTCTCACAAGCCCAACAGCAGCAAGAGGTGATGGCGGATCTTGCACAACTAACAACAAAGCTGCAGTTAGGGCAACCTATCCTCAAAGACACCAAAGAGCACATAAAGGAGTTTTCCAAAGGCACTAAGGAAGAAATGAAGCAAAAAAACCAAAACATATGAGAGGCGGCATTAAATAAATCTTGCAGAGGTCGATCACCAGGCAATAGATCAAAGAAAAAGCCTGAAGACTAGAAGAAGATGTGGCCAAAGACATCGCTGACTATAACATAGCCTTGGAAGTCCAAGAAGTGTCACTGAAGGTAACAACAACACTAAGGCCAAATCAGGTGTAGAAACTGTCAGCTTCACCAAACGATTACCCTTAGGGACATGGGAACCAAACATACAAGAATCTATACTCCAAGCCCCTCCTTCCAGCCTGGCAAACTTGGTCTTCAAAAACCTCTCACCTCAACATGATACAATATGTAAGATTCCTCCCTCCGACTTTTGAGGTGTGCAGGTGTAAGAACCTCCCTTATGATCTTATAAATTATTCCTCTCTTTGAAATAAAAGAAAGATCCTCTTTTACCCTGTTTTGGCCTAGAGAGAGAAAATGTCTAGAGAGAGGTAATTCAAAATTGAGATATTTTTGGATATAAAAATCCTCGTAGTGTCTAAAATGGTTTCCTATGAAACAGATATTCAAAAAGAAATTTCCAATGTGCAATTTGAATAAATTAAAATTAGGTAAAAAGGACCTTAGCCTAAGGGTCCATATTTTCTAAAATTTTTGAATTAAGGTTCCTATGGTGACCAATTAGATTAATCCAAATGTAGGGAGGAGATAAATGGAAGAATAAAAGAAAATCCCCCAAAAATGAGTAAATGCTCACATAAGATGAAGAGTTGACTAAGAACAAGGTTATTAGTTAAAAAAGAAGAGATATTTAGAAGAAATGATGCATTTTTGACACAGTGTGGGGAATTCCCCTCATGAAGGAGGCGCCTATTTCACATGTGTGGTTGAGTTTTAAACTCACAAATAATGAGATATTTTCATCTCTCCTCTCTCCTGCTTCAACTAGATCCAAAAAGTAAGCTAAACTGACCTAAAAATAGTCAAAAATTGACCAAACTGATCTGGAAAATTCTAGAATCAGTTTTCTTGGTTAGAGGCTCACTTTTTCCTATAAATGAAGCCTCCTCCTTTGTAAATGGTTAATAGTGTTTTATGCACTGTTACTCTACTCCTCCTCCCCAGAGCCAAAAACAGCGAATTCATTGATAATTCATTTATTTTTGACCATTTCCTCTTCAAAAGAATTGGTGGCCACTCTTGTTGCAAACAAGAGTAGATCCCTCAAACCGTCAAGCCAAAGGAAAGCTCACAAAACTCCTAGTAAGTTAGAAATTCTACTTTTTTTAATTCTATTTTATGGTTTTTTTATTTTTGCTTTCTTTAAAATAAAAATGGATGTTATGCCTTGTTGGAAAGGCTTTCCCCCTTCTCTTCATTATTGAATTCAGCCTTTCTTTATCCTAGATGTGTAATCAAATTGATGGACATATTGTTTACTCTTAATAAAGTGAAAATTGATTAGATTAGAATGATTTAAATCATCTTGGATAATTTCTAGTAAATTTTAGAGTGAAAAATTTAAAAAATGGTCAGCCATACAAAGGAGGTTATGGTAAAATTTTCTTAAATTTGGTGAAATAAGTTTTATCTTTTTATTATTCAAAAAGAGTAATCCCCACCACCGCTTCTGTATTCTAAAAGTGTTATTTTTATTCTATACATAGAAAAATGCATACTAGAAATATTTTTATTATAAAAGTATTATTTTCATTAGAGTTAATTTCTATGCATAGAAAGATGCATATTGGGAATATTTTGATTATAAAAGTGTTACTTTCATCAAAATTGATTTTTATGCATAAATAGATACTTAAAAGATTTTTTTAATTATAAAAGTGTTACTTTCATTAAATTGAATTTATGAATAAAAGAAATTTTTTTATTATGAAAGCGTTACTTTCATCAAATTTTGATTTTATGCATAGAAAGATGCATAAAGACATTATTTTATTCCAAAAGTGTTATTCTCATCAAATTTTGATTTAATGCATAGAAAGATGCATAAAGAATTTATTTTATTCCAAAAGTGTTATTCTCATCAAATTTTGATTTTATGCATAGAAAGATGCATAAAGAATTTATTTTTATTCCAAAAGTGTTATTCTCATCAATTTTGATTTTATGCATGGAAAGATGCATGAAGAATTTTATTTTATTCCAAAAGTGTTATTCTCATCAAATTGTGACTTTATACATATAAAAATGCATAAAGAATTTATTTTTATTCCAAAAGTGTTATTCTCATCAAATTTTGATTTTATGCATAAGGAAATTTATTTTTATTCCAAAAGAGTTATTCTCATCAATTTTGATTTTATGCATAGAAAGATGCATAAAGAAATTTATTTTTATTCCAAAAGAGTTATTCTCATCAATTTTGATTTTATGCATAGAAAGATGCATAAAAAATTTATTTTTATTCCAAAAGTGATATTCTCATCAAATTTTGATTTTATGCATAGAAAGATGCATAAAGAAATTTATTTTTATTTCAAAAGAGTTATCCTCATCAAATTTTGATTTTATGCATAGAAAGATGCATAAAGAAATTTATTTTTATTTCAAAAGAGTTATCCTCATCAATTTTGATTTTATGCATAGAAAGATGCATAAAGAAATTTTTTTTATTTCAAAAGAGTTATTCTTATTAAAATTGAATTTATGCATAGAAAGATGCATAAATATTTTATTTTTATTTTTATTTCAAAAGTGTTATTCTCCTTAAAATTGAATTTATGCATAAATAGATGCATAAACGGATTTTTATAAAAGTGTTATTTCCCACTGAAGTTGTTCTTATGCATAAATAGATGTGTAAAGAATCTTTATATCAAAAATAAGAATTCTCTTACATTCTATAAATAGATGTGATGATATGTAATGCGAATCAGATAGATGGGAATGAATGGATGGATGTGATGAGAATGAGAGGTAAATAGATGTGATGATATGTGATGCGAATCAGATATATGGAAATATGTTTGGATGGATGGATGCGATGAGAATAGGAGTGACGAGAATGTGAGGTGAATAGATGTGATGAGATGTAATGCGAATCAGATAGATGGGAATGAATGGATGGATGGATGTGATGAGAATAGATGTGATGTGATGGGATGCGAATCAAATAGATGGGAAAGAATGGATGGATAGATGTGATGAGAATAGAAGTGATGAGAATGAGAGGTAAATAGATGTGATGTGAATCAGATAAATGTGAATGAATAGATGAGATATGATGTCATGTGAATCAGGATGTAAATAAATTATATAGGATGTGAATGAATGTGTTAGCATGTGAATCGAGATGTGAATGAATGATATAGGATGTGAATGAATGTGTTAGCATGTGAATCGGGATGTGAATGAATGATATAGGATGTGAATAAATGTGATAGCATGTGAATCCAGATGTGAATGAATGATATAGGATGTGAATGAATGTGATAGCATGTGAATCGGGATGTGAATCAATGATAAGGGATGTGAATGGATGTGATGTGATGTGAATTTGGATGTGAATGAACAATGAGGGATGTGAATGAATGTGTTAGCATGTGAATCGGGATGTGAATGAATGAGATGTGATGTGAAATGGATGTGATAAGATGCGATGTAAACTGAATAGATGTTAATGTATGTGAAGTGATGAGATGTATGGGTAGATGCAAGTGGATGAGATCTGATGAGGATAAATGAGGAAATAAGTGATGAGATAGAAAAAGATGTGATTAGATGAGAATGGGAATACTTATGAAATGAATGTGGATTGATGTGTGGGTAATGTGGATTGATGTGGATGGATGAGTGGATAATGTGGATTGATGTGGATGGATGTATGGATAATGTGGATTGATGTGTGGGTAATGTGGATTGGCGAGGATGGATGTATGGATGATGTGGGTTGATGTGTGGATAATGTGGATTGACGTGAATGGATGTATGGATGATGTGGATTGATGTATGGATAATGTGGATTGATGTGGATAAATGTAGGGATGATGTGGATTGACGTGTGGATTGATGTGGATGGATGTATGGAAGATGTGAATGGATGTGTGGATAATGTGGATTGATGTGGATGGATATATGGATGATGTGGATTGATGTGGATGATGTTGATGGATGTATGGATGATGTGGATTGATGTGTGGATGATGCGATTGGTTGTGATTTGATGTGGGAATGATGTGATGTGATAGGGATTCGATGAAGAAAAAAAATTTATGGGAAGATGAATGTGAAAGGATGTGGAGTGATGAGAAAAGATGGAAATATTGTTGGAACTGTAATTGTATGTGAAATCTGTTTTTAAATGACTGTTTTATGTCAAGAATGCTGGGGAAGCATTTTGAGCGTCTTGTGAATGAGGTCATGGAGACCTATCTGTTAAAGTTGCAACTGCTAGATGGAGAGTCAACGGAGGACGTCTCGCGTAGCAAGGTCGGCCGAGGTCTTGACAAGCCTCGGTTTGATTTAAATGGTGAGCTTCCGTACAGTGGATGAGGGCCCAAGGAAGCAGCCTATGATGAGTGAAGTGCTAGGTGACCTGCGAAGGATCCTAGAGGGTGCTGACCATACAACAGTGCTCGAGCTCTAGGTCACCGAAGATACCCACACATACGTCGGGGAAGATATTTGGAACAAGGAGTAAGAGTTGTTTTCTGAATTCAGGCATGGATCTGGTTGATTGACCTTGCTGGTCAATCAATGGATGAGTCCATGGCTCTTTTACATGGATCTGTTGGTTGATCTTGCTGATCTTCAACGGAGACTCCATTTTTGTTAAAGTGAATACTTGCCGGTTACTTTGAGCTAGGAACTATCGAAAAGGCCCCTGAGTGGACAGGGGGTGAGCGTTCTAGTTGCCAATGATGCCATAGGTACACCGATGAAGGAATGTTTGGAAATAAGGATTATGATCAGTGACACTATGGTTTCATTAAATGATTGTTTTAAAGACTGTTGAATCTGTGAAAAAGGCAATTTCATATTGGGTGTGTAAGTGGTGTGACTAGTTTTAAGTTTGCATGAATATCTGGCTAGGGGGCCTAGGAACTCTTTTCCCTGCTGGTACCCGGGACAACCTAACCAAATTCTTAATTGGATCCCATCACTACTGGTTGGTGAGTGGTTGGCTAACCCATGGGACTAGATGGGGTTAGGCTGTTGGACTGATGGATTCCTAAATTGAGACTCAATTCTATTCTGGTTCGATAGATGAAGTAAATCCTTGACAAAAATTGTTCTATGGAAAAGAATCAACGGCTGTGCCTCTCAATGAGGAAAAAAGCGTTGGTCTCTATGATCCAAGTACAATCTTTTCCCTGGTTTGACTATGGGACTTACGGGTTTGGTCAGATCAGTTCAGTTAGTTAAGGCTTTTGACTACATTAGAGAAAAGTTATCCTAGAGGAATCGCTCGTGCTTTCCGGGCAAGGGAAGTTTTTCCGGGTTCGGTTTTGGAAGAACCGATGGATTAGTCTCTTGTCCGAATATCCGTGGGGCGAGGCCCCGAGTGTGGGACCCTGCCCAGTGCAAGAAGTGCTACTTTCGCTGCTAGCATCCTTGAATTCGTTGCGCGGTGGGGATAGGGACCTCACAGCTGGTATTAGAGCGAATTGGCTAATGAGGATCAATCGAGAAGCCAAAAATGTCAAAATTTTATGAAGAAGCAGTAAAAGGTTGTAATTGTGTGATAAAGTTCATACAAATTGATATTCAAACTGAAATTCGTAAATTGGTATTTGGGTCTTCAGATGGAAGTACCGCAATTGTATGGAATCCTTGACTTGTTTGAGGCCTAGACATGATGGTATTTACCTTATAGTTCCAAGGACCGTGACTACCCGTATATACCGAGAGTATAACTGCAGCTCTTTACTGGCAATATATACGAGTAAATCTAAGACTTGAAATTATAAGCATTAATACTATCTAGATAATGAATTCGAATGTGGTTGATATGATTTTAAATTTTGGTTGAGAACTGAGGAGTTGATTTGGATTTTGATTGAAAAATGAAGATTCCTTAATTTTTGGTTGAAATGTAATAAACTAAGCAAAACCACAATGAGGATGATTGGGACGAGTCCCTGTGATAATGTTCGTAAGCTGGAAGGACGTTAATGACTTCAGCAAATCACTATGAGATTAGTGGATTGTGCTGGCTGATTGCTGCTGTTAACACGACCCAGTGGATCAAGTTAAGGGATGTCAAATTAAAATCTGTATAATTGAAAATTTCCATGAAGGACTGTTTAGATAGAAATTTCGGTCTAATGAACCATTATTGTGATAAGGATTTGAATGTTACGATCTGAGTGAATTATTATTTGATGATGAGTTTTATATAAGGGATCTTTATCCCAGGATTCTATTGGGTTCACCAGACTATAAGGAACCCTAGAATTAGTTGGATCTTAAGGAAAAGAGTTCTCGTCTAATTTTGCGAGATGAGGACATCTCGCGTTTTTTTAAGTGGGGAAGGTTGTAAGATTCCTCCTTGCGGCTTTTGAGGTGTGCAGGTGTAAGAACCTCCCCTTTTGATCTTATAAATTATTCCCCTCTCTGAAATAAAAGAAAGATCCTGTTTTACCCTGTTTTGGCCTAGAGAGAGAAAATATGTAGAGAGAGGTAATTCAAAATTGAGATATTTTTGGATATAAAAATCCTCCTAGTGTATAAAATAGTTTCCCATGAAATAGATATTCAAAAAGAAATTTCCAATGTGCAATTTTTAATTTAAATCAGGTAAAAAGGACCTTAGCCTAAGTGTCCAGATTTTCTGAAATTGAAATCAGGTAAAAAGGACCTTAGCCTAAGGGTCCAGATTTTTAAAAATTTTTGAATTAAGGTTCCTATGGACCAATTAGATTAATCCAAATGTAGGGAGGAGATAAATGGAAGAATTAAAAAATCTCCCAAAAATGAGTAAATGCTCACATAAGATGAAGAGTTGACTAAGGACAAGGTTATTAGTTAAAAAAGAAGAGATATTTAGAAGAAACGATGCATTTTTGACACCTCAGTGTGGGGAATTCCCCTCATGAAGGAGGCGCCTATTTCACATGTGTGGTTGAGTTTTAAACTCACAAATAATGAGATATTTTCATCTCTCCTGCTTCAACTAGATCCAAAAAGTAAGCTAAACTGACCTAAAAATGGTCAAAAATTGACCAAATTGATTTGGAAGATTCTAGAATCATTTTGTTTGGTTAGAGGCTCACTTTTTCCTTATAAATGAGGCCTTTCCCTTTGTAAATGGTTAATAGTGTTCTATGCACTGTTACTCTACTCCTCCCCAGAGCCAAAAACAGTGAATTCATTGATAATTCATTTGTTTCTGACCATTTCCTCTTCAAAAGAATTGGTGGCCACTCTTGTTGCAAACAAGAGTAGATCCCTCAAACCATCAAGCCAAAGGAAAGCTCACAAAACTCCTAGTAAGTTAGAAATTCTACTTTTTCTTATTCTATATTATGGTTTTCTGATTTTTGCTTTCTTTAAAGTGAAAATGGATGTTATGCCTTGCTGGAAAGGCTTTCCCCCTTCTCTTCATTATTGAATTCAGCCTTTCTTTATCCTAGATGTGTAATCAAATTGATGGAATTAAACTTTTCATATTGTTTACTCTTAATAAAGTGAAAATTGATAAGATTAGAATGATTTAAATCATCTTGGATAATTTCTAGTAAATTTTAGAGTGAAAATTTTGAAAAATGGTCAGCCATACAAAGGAGGTTATGGCAAAATTTTCTTAAATTTGGTGAAATAAGTTTTATTTTTTTATTATTCAAAAAACATAATCCCCAACGCTTGTGTATTCTAAAAGTGTTATTTTTATTCTATGCATAGAAAAATGCATATTAGAAATATTTTTATTATAAAAGTGTTATTTTCATTAGAATTAACTTCTATGCATAGAAAGATGCATATTGGGAATATTTTGATTATAAAAGTGTTAATTTCATCAAAATTGATTTTTATGCATAAATAGATACATAAATAATTTTTTTTATTATAAAAGTGTTACTTTCATTAAAATTAAATTTATGCATAAATAGATGCATAAAAGAATTTTTTTAATTATAAAAGCGTTACTTTCATCAAATTTTGATTTTATGCATAGAAAGATGCATAAAGACATTATTTTATTCCAAAAGTGTTATTCTCATCAAATTTCGATTTTATGCATAGAAAGATGCATAAAGAATTTTTTTAATTCCAAAAGTGTTATTCTCATCAAATTTTGATTTTATGCATAAAGAATTTATTTTTATTCCAAAAGTGTTATAGAAAGATGCATAAAGAATTTATTTTTATTCCAAAAGTGTTATTCTCATCAATTTTTCTTTTATGCATAGAAAGATGCATAAAGAAATTTATTTTAATTCCAAAAGTGTTATTCTCATTAAATTTTGATTTTATGCATAGAAAGATGCATAAAGAAATTTATTTTTATTTCTTTATGTATAGAAAGAAGCATAAAGAAATTATTTTTATTCCAAAAGTGTTATTCTCATCAAATTTTGATTTTATGCATCGAAAGATGCATAAAGAATTTATTTTTATTCTAAAAGTGTTATTCTCATCAAATTTTGATTTTGTGCATAGAAAGATGCATAAAGAAATTTATTTTTATTCCAAAAGAGTTATTCTCATCAATTTTGATTTTATGCATAGAAAGATGTATAAAGAAATTTATTTTTATTCCAAAAGAGTTATTCTCATCAATTTTGATTTTATGCATAGAAAGATGCATAAAGAAATTTATTTTTATTCCAAAAGAGTTAATCTCATCAAAATTGAATTTATGCATAGAAAGATGCATAAAAGATTTATTTTTATTTCAAAAGTGTTATTCTCCTTAAAATTAAATTTATGCATAAATAGATGCATAAACGAATTTTTATAGAAGTGTTATTTTCCACACTGAAGTTGTTCTTATGCATAAATAGATGCGTAAAGAATCTTTATATAAAAAATAAGAATTCTCTTACATTCTATAAATAGATGTGATGATATGTAATGCGAATCAGATAGATGGGAATGAATGGATGGATGGATGTGATGAGAATAAGAGGTAAATAGATGTGATGATATGTGATGCGAATCACATAGATGGGAATGAATGGATGGATGGATGCGATGAGAATAGGAGTGACGAGAATGTGAGGTGAATAGATGTGATGAGATGTAATGCGAATCAGATAGATGGGAATGAATGGATGGATGGATGTGATGAGAATGAGAGGTAAATAGATGTGATGAGATTGGATGCGAATCAGATAGATGGGAAAGAATGGATGGATGGATGTGATGAGAATAGAAGAGATTAGAATGAGAGGTAAATAGATGTGATGTGAATCAGATAAATGTGAATGAATAGATGAGATGTGATTTCATGTGAATCAGGATATAAATGAATGATATAGGATTGAATGAATGTGTTAGCATGTGAATCGGGATGTGAATGAATGATATAGGATGTGAATGAATGTGTTAGCATGTGAATCGGGATGTGAATGAATGATATAGGATGTGAATGAATGTGATAATATGTGAATCGGGATGTGAATGAATAATATAGGATGTGAATGAATGTGATAGCATGTGAATCGGGATGTGAATGAATGATATAGGATGTGAATGAATGTGATAGCATGTGAATCAGGATGTGAATGAATGATATAGGATGTGAATGAATGTGATAGCATGTGAATCGGGATGTGAATGAATGATAAGGGATGTGAATAAATGTGATGTGATGTGAATCCGAATGTGAATGAACGATAAGGGACGTGAATGAATGTGTTAGCATGTGAATCGGGACGTGAATGAATGTGTTAGCATGTGAATCGGGATGTGAATGAATGAGATGTGATGTGAAATGGATGTGATAAGATGCGATGTAAATTGGATAGATGTTAATGTATGTGAAGTGATGAGATGTATGGGTAGATGCAAGTGGATGAGATCTGATGAGGATAAATGAGGAGATAAATGATGAGATCGAAAAAGATGTGATTAGATGAGAATGGGAATACTTATGAAATGAATGTGGATTGATGTGTGGGTAATGTGGGTTGATGTGGATGGATGAGTGGATAAAGTGGATTGATGTGGATGGATGTATGGATGATGTGGATTGATGTGTGGGTAATGTGGATTGGCGTGGATGGATGTATGGATGATGTGGGTTGATGTGTGGATAATGTGGATTAACGTGAATGGATGTATGGATGATGTGGATTGATGTGTGGATAATTTGGATTGATGTGGATAGATGTAGGGATGATGTGGATTGACGTGTGGATTGATGTGGATGGATGTATGGAAGATGTGAATGGATGTGTGGATAATGTGGATTGATGTGGATGGATGTATGGATGATGTGGATTGATGTGGATGATGTGGATGGATGTATGGATGATGTGGATTGATGTGTGGATGATGCGAATAGATGTGATTTGATGTGGGAATGATGTGATGTGATAGGGATGGATGAAGAAAAAAAATTTGTGGAAAGATGAGAAAAGATGGGGTCTAATGTGAAAGGATGTGGAGTGATGAGAAAAGATGGAAATATTGCTGGAATTGTAATTGTATGTGAAATCTGTTTTTAAATGATTGTTTTATGTCAAGAATGCTGGGGAAGCATTTTGACCGTCTTGTGAATGAGGTCCTGGAGACCTATTAAAGTTGCAACTGCTAAAACGGAGAGTCAACGGAGGACATCTCGCGTAGAAAGGTCGGGCGAGGTCTTGACCAGTCTCGGTTTGATTTCAATGGTGAGCTTCCGGTACAGTGGATGAGGGACCAAGGAAGCGGCCTATGAGTGAAGCGCTAGGTGACCTGCGAGACGAAGGATCCTAGAGGGTGCTGACCATACGGTGCTCGGGCTTTGGGTCACCGAAGATACCCACACATACGTCGGGGAAGATATTTGGAACAAGGAGTAAGAGTTGTTTTCTGAATTCGGGCATGGATCTGGTTGATTGACCTTGTTGGTCTGAGTCCATGGCTCTTTTATATGGATCTGTTGGTTGATCTTGCTAATTTTCAACGGAGACTCCATTTTTTGTTAAAGTGAATACTTGCCGGTTACTTTGAGCTAGGAACTATCGAAAAGGCCCCTGAGTGGACAGGGGGTGAGCGTTCTGGTTGCCAATGATGCCATAGGTACACCGATGAAGGAATGTTTGGAAATAAGGATTCAACTGGATAATTAGAGGATTATGATCAGTGACACTATGGTTTCATTAAAGACTGTTGAATCTGTGAAAAAGGCAATTTCATATTGGGTGTGTAAGTGGTGTGACTAGTTTTAAGTTTGCATGAATATCCGACTAAGGGGGCTGGGAACTCTTTTCCCTGATACCTGGGACAACCTAACCAAATTCTTAATTGGATCTCATCACTACAGTGGTTGGTGGGCAGTTGGCTAACCCATGGGACTGGATGGGGTTTAGGCTGGACTGATGGATTCCTAAATTGAGACTCAATTCTATTTTGGTTCGATAGATGAAGTAAATCCCGAACAAAAATTTTTCTATGGAAAAGAATCAACGACTGTGCCTCTCAATGAGAAAAAAAGCTTTGGTCTCTATGATCCAAGTACAATCTTTTCCCTGATTTGACTATGGGACTTACGGGTTTGGTCAGATCAGTTCAGTTAGTTAAGGCTTTTGACTACGTTAGAGAAAAGTTATCCTGGAGAAATCGCCCATGCTTTTCGGGCAAGGGAAGTTTTTCTCGGTTCGGTTTTGGAAGAACCGATGGATTAGTCTCTTGTCCGAATATCCGTGGGCAAGGCCCCGAGTGTGGGACCTTGCCCCGCGCAAGAAGTGCTATATCCGCTGCTAGCACCCCTGAATTCGTTGTGCGGTGGGGATAGGGACCTCACAACTGGTATCAGAGCGAATTGGCTAATGAGGATCAACCGAGAAGCCAAAAATGTCAAAATTTTATGAAGAAGCAGTAACAGGTTGTAATTGTGTGATAAAGTTCATACAAATTGATATTCAAACTGAAATTCGTAAATTGGTATTTGGGTCTTGAGATGGAAGTACCGGAATAGTATGGAATTACCGGAATAGTATGGAATCCTTGACTTGCTTGAGGCCTAAACATGACGGTATTTACCTTATAGTTCCAAGGACTGTGACTACCCATATATACCGAGGGTATAACTGCAGCTCTTTACTCTGGTAGTATATACGAGTAAATCTAAGACTTGAAATTATAAGCATTAATACCATCCAGATGATGAATTTGAATGTGGTTGATATGATTTTAAATTCTGGTTGAGAAATGAGGAGTTGATTTGGATTCTGATTGGAAAATAAAGATTCCTGAATTTTTGGTTGAAATGTAATAAACTAAGCAAAACCACAATGAGGATGATTGGGACGAGTCCCTGTGATAATGTTCGTAAGCTGGAAGGACGTTAATGACTTCAGCAAATCACTATGAGATTAGTGGATTGTGCTTGGCTGATTGCTGCTGTTATTACTTGACCCAGTGGATCAAGTTAAGGGATGTCAAATTAAAATCTGTATAATTGAAAATTTCCATGAAGATAGAAATTTCGGTCTAATGGACCATTATTGTGATAAGGATTTGAATGTTACGATCTGAGTGAATTATTATCTAATGGTGAGTTTTATATAAGGGATCTTTATCCCAGGATTCTGTTGGGTTCACCAGACTATAAGGAACCCTAGAATTAGTTGGATCTTAAGGAAAAGAGTTCTCCTCTAATTTTGCAAGATGAGGACATGTCACGTTTTTTAAAGAGGGGAAGGATGTAAGATTCCTCCCTACGGCTTTTGAGGTGTGCAGGTGTAAGAACCTGGATCCCCTTCTGATCTTATAAATTATTCTCCTCTATGAAATAAAAGAAAGAAAATGTCTAGAGGGAGGTAATTCAAAATTGAGATATTTTTGGATATAAAAATCCTCCTAGTGTATAAAATGGTTTCCCCTGAAACAGATATTCAAAAATAAATTTTCAATGTGCAATTGGAATAAATTGAAATCAGGTAAAAAGGACCTTAGCCTAAGGGTCCAGATTTTTTGAAATTTTTGAATTAAGGTTCCTATGGACCAATTAGATTAATCCAAATGTAGGGAGGAGATAAATGGAAGAATAAAAGAAAATCCTCCAAAAATGAGTAAATGCTCACATAAGATGAAGAGTTGACTAAGGACAAGGTTATTAGTTAAAAAAGAAGAGATATTTAGAAGAAACGATGCATTTTTGACACCTCAGTGTGGGGAATTCCCCTCATGAAGGAGGCGCCTATTTCACATGTGTGGTTGAGTTTTAAACTCACAAATAATCAGATATTTTCATCTCTCCTCTCTCCTACTTCAACTAGATCCGTAAGCTAAACTGACCTAAAAATGGTCAAAATTGACCAAATTGATTTGGAAAATTCTAGAATCAGTTTGCTTGGTTAGAGGCTCACTTTTTCCTATAAATGAAGCCTCCCCCCTTTGTAAATGGTTAATAGTGTTTTATGCACTATTACTCTACTCCTCCTCAGAGCCAAAAACAGTGAATTCATTGATAATTCATTTGTTTTTGACCATTTCCTCTTCAAAAGAATTGGTGGTGGCCACTCTTGTTGCAAATAAGAGTAGATCCCTCAATCCATCAAGCCAAAGGAAAGCTCACAAAACTCCTAGTAAGTTAGAAATTTTACTTTTTCTTATTCTATTTTATGGTTTTCTGATTTTTGCTTTCTTTAAAATGAAAACGGATGTTATGCCTTGTTGGAAAGGCTTTCTCCCTTCTCTTCATTATTGAATTCAGCCTTGTTGGAAAGGCTTTCTCCCTTCTCTTCATTATTGAATTCAGCCTTTTTTTATCCTAGATGTGTAATCAAATTAATAAAATTAAACTATTCATATTGATTAGATTAGAATGATTTAAATCGTCTTGGATAATTTCTAGTAAATTTTAGAGTGAAAAAATTAAAAAATGGTCAGCCATACAAAGGAGGTTATGGTAAATTTTCTTAAATTTGGTGAAATAAGTTTTATCTTTTTATTATTCAAAAAGAGTAATCCCCACCACTTGTGTGTTCTATTAGAAATATTTTTATTATAAAAGTGTTATTTTCATTAGAATTAATTTCTATGCATAGAAAGATGCATATTGGGAATATTTTGATTATAAAAGTGTTACTTTCATCAAAATTGATTTTTATGCATAAATAGATACGTAAAAGAATTTTTTTAATTACAAAAGTGTTACTTTCATTAAAATTGAATTTATGCATAAATAGATGCAGAAAAGAATTTTTTTAATTATAAAAGCGTTACTTTCATCAAATTTTGATTTTATGCTTAGAAAGATGCATAACGAATTTATTTTATTCCAAAAGTTTTATTCTCATCAAATTTTGATTTTATGCATAGAAAGATGCATAGAGAATTTATTTTTATTCCAAAAGTGTTATTCTCATCAATTTTGAATTTATGCATAGAAAGATGCATAAAGAACTTATTTTTATTCCAAAAGTGTTATTCTCATCAAATTTTGATTTTATGCATAGAAAGATGCATAAAGAATTTATTTTTATTCCAAAAGTGTTACTCTCATCAAATTTTGATTTTATGCATAGAAAGATGCATAAAGAAATTGATTTTTATTCGAAAAGAGTTACTCTCATCAATTTTGATTTTATGCATAGAAAGATGCATAAAGAAATTTATTTTTATTCCAAAAGAGTTATTCTCATCAATTTTGATTTTATGCATAAAAAGATGCATAAAGAAATTTATTTCTATTCCAAAAGTGTTATTCTCATCAAATTTTGATTTTATGCATAGAAAGACGCATAAAGAAATTTATTTTTATTCCAAAAGAGTTAGTCTCATCAATTTTGATTTTATGCATAGAAAGATGCATAAAGAAATTTATTTTTATTCCAAAAGAGTTATTCTCATCAATTTTGATTTTATGCATAAAAAGATGCATAAAGAAATTTATTTTTATTTCAAGAGAGTTAATCTCATCAAAATTGAGTTTATGCATAGAAAGATGCATAAAAGATTTATTTTTATTTCGAAAGTGTTATTCTCCTTAAAATTGAATTTATGCATAAATAGATGCATAAACGGATTTTTATTTAATTTTTATTTCCAACTGAAGTTGTTCTTATGCATAAATAGATGCGTATCAAAAATAAGAATTCTCTTACATTCTATAAATAGATGTGATGATATGTAATGCGAATCAGATAGATGGGAATGAATGGATGGATGGATGGATGTGATGAGAATAAGAGATAAATAGATGTGATGATATGTGATGCGAATCAGATAGATGGGAATGAATGCATGGATGGATACGATGAGAATAGGAGTGACGAGAATGTGAGGTGAATAGATGTGATGAGATGTAATGCGAATTAGATAGATGGGAATGAATGAATGGATGGATGTGATGAGAATAGATGTGATGAGAATGAGAGGTAAATATATGTGATGAGATGGGATGCGAATCAGATAGATGGGAAAGAATGGATGGATGGATGTGATGAGAATGAGAGGTAAATAGATGTGATGTGAATCAGATAAATGTGAATGAATAGATGAGATGTGATGTCATGTGAATCAGGATGTAAATGAGGATGTGAATGAATGTGTTAGCATGTGAATCGGGATGTGAATGAATGGTATAGGATGTGAATGAATGTGTTAGCATGTGAAGCGGGATGTGAATGAATGATATAGGATGTGAATGAATGTGATAGCATGTGAATCGGGATGTGAATGAATAATATAGGATGTGAATGAATGTGATAGCATGTGAATCGGGATGTGAATGAATGATAGGGGATGTGATGTGATGTGAATCCGGATGTGAATGAACGATAAGGGACGTGAATGAATGTGTTAGCATGTGAATCGGGATGTGAATGAATGAGATGTGATGTGATAAGATGCGATGTAAACTGGATAGATGTTAATGTATGTGAAGTGATGAGATGTATGGGTAGATGCAAGTGGATGAGAGATCTGATGAGGATAAATGAGGAAATAAGTGATGAGATAGAAAAAGATGTGATTAGATGAGAATGGGAATACTTATGAAATGAATGTGGATTGATGTGTGGGTAATGTGGATTGATGTGGATGGATGAGTGGATAATGTGGATTGATGTGGATGGGTAATGTGGATTGATGGGTAATGAGATAGAAAAAGATGTGATTAGATGAGAATGGGAATACTTATGAAATGAATGTGGATTGATGTGTGGGTAATGTGGATTGATATGGATGGATGAGTGGATAATGTGAATTGATTGGATGGATGTATGGATGATGTGGATTGATGTTTGGGTAATGTGGATTGGCGTGGGGATGGATGTATGGATGATGTGGGTTGATGTGTGGATGATGTGGATTGACGTGAATGGATGTATGGATGATGTGGATTGATGTGTGGATAATGTGGATTGATGTGGGTAGATGTAGGGATGATGTAGATTGATGTGGATGGATGTATGGAAGATGTGAATGGATGTGTGGATAATGTGGATTGATATGGATGGATGTATGGATGATGTGGATGGATGTATGAATGATGTGGATTGATGTGTGGATGATGCGATTGGATGTGATTTGATGTGAGAATGATGTGATGTGATAGGGATCGATGAAGAAAAAAAAATTGTGGGAAGATGAGAAAAGATGGGGTCTAATGTGAAAGGATGTGGAGTGATGAGAAAAGATGGAAATATTGTTGGAACTGTAATTGTATGTGAAATCTGTTTTTAAATGATTGTTTTATGTCAAGAATGCTGGGGAAGCATTTTGACCATCTTGTGAATGAGGTCGTGGAGACCTATCTATTAAAGTTGCAACTGCTGTGAAGGAGAGTCAACGGAGGATGTCTCGCGTAGCAAGGTCAGCCGAGTTCTTGACCAGCCTTGGTTTGATTTAAATGGTGAGCTTCCGGTACAGTGGATGAGGGACCAAGGAAGCGGCCTATGAGTGAAGCGCTAGGTGACCTGCGAAGGATCCTAGAGGTTGCTGACCATACGGTGCTCGGGCTCTGGGTCACCGAAGATACCCACACTTACGTTGGGGAAGATATTTGGAACAAGGAGTAAGAGTTGTTTTCTGAATTCGGGCATAGATCTAGTTGATTGACCTTGCTGGTCCGGATGAGTCCATGGCTCTTTTATATGGATTTGTTGGTTGATCTTGCTGATCTTCAACGGAGATTCCATTTTTGTTAAAGTAAATACTTGCCGGTTACTATGAGCTAGGAACTATCGAAAAGGCCCCTGAGTGGACAGGGGGTGAGCGTTCTGGTTGCCAATGATGCCATAGGTACACCGATGAAGGAATATTTGGAAATAAGGATTTAACTGGATAATTAGAGGATTATGATCAGTGACACTATGGTTTCATTAAATGATTGTTTTAAAGACTGTTGAATCTGTGAAAAAGGCAATTTCATATTGGGTGTGTAAGTGGTGTGACTAGTTTTAAGTTTGCATGAATATCCGGCTAGGGGGCCTGGGAACTCTTTTTCGTGGTACCCGGGACAACCTAACCAAATTCTTAATTGGATCCCATCACTACAGTGGTTGGGCGGTTGGCTAATTGGATGGGGTTAGGCTAGACTGATGGATTCCTAAATTAAGACTCAATTCTATTCTGGTTCGATAGATGAAGTAAATCCTGGATAAAAATTGTTCTATGGAAAAGAATCAACGGATGTGCCTCTCAATGAGGAAAAAAGCGTTGGTCTCTATGATCCAAGTACAATCTTTTCCCTGATCTGACTATAGGACTTACGGCTTTGGTCAGATCAGTTCAGTAAGGCTTTTGACTACGTTAGAGATTCGTAATCTTTAAAAAAAAACACAACAACCATGGTTCCTACATTGCCATTGTACACATTAGGCATTAGGCACACTACCCTTATGTCATAGTCAAGCTTAGGAATTTCCCTTAATGCAAATAAGACTAATTATATTAGTCTCAGATCTTTGTAATAAAACTCATCCTTGTAAATATTTGGAAATAAAATAATTTCAATGTTTTACTCTCCAAAATAAGCGTTGTGCAAGTATGAATCTTGTAATCTTAAAATTATTTTTACAATGATGGTCGATCACCTTCCACTTCCCAATGCACTTTACACTGATATCCAAGTGAAGAAGCTCCTGCTCAAGCAAATGCAACCTCCCTCCTTTAAAGGAGAAGGTTCAAAGATTGAGAGAAGGATGCTGAAGTCTGGATTGAAGCAATGGACGATTATTTCTCTGCCGTCGGTACTGGAGTACCAAATCAGTCTATGCTTGCACGATTTCGCCTCATCGAAAATGCTAAACTATGGTGTGGAAACAGTGGTGCCGTGACAAGGGAGTCACGGAGCATTCTCAAACGTGGGAAGACATCAAGCAAGCCGTGTGAAGGAAAGATATCTTCCTCCATCCCATGAATCCATAAAGATGAATGAGTTTTGTAGTCTTAGGCAGTGCAGCTTAACTCTTGAGGACTACTATTCTAAATTTATCACTCTTCGGAAGTATGCCCCAGCTATGACTACTTCCCAGCAAGTGGCTCATTTCTGCTAAGGGTTAAATGAACCCTTAGATTCTCGCCTTGAGTGAAGCAATGAGGCCAAGCACATTACAGGATGCTCTCATACGAGCAAAGCCCCTTGTGAAAGAAATGAAGACTCACAAACCTAAGCCTCAAAAGAGATCTTATCGTGAGGCAAATCCTTAAAGATCAACCCTACAAGAAACCCCAACAGAATTTTCCCTACTACAATAGAGGGTGACAAAGCAACTCTTTTGTCCCCCGCTCGTATGCTGCCTCTTTCAAAGAAAGCCCTCTGTGTTTTGAGTGCAATAAGCCGGGACACTTTAGGGCCAACTGTCCCAAGATGGCAACATCATTTTCCCAAGGTGGCAGAGAAAATCAAGGCCGTGGAACCCCTATCCACCAAGGTGCAAGAGAGGCGGTGGACGTGGCAGAGGCCGCGGAGGAGGAGCAGTTGCTTAGGACCGCCTGTATTATAAGTGAAGAATCAACCTTGGAAATGGCTGAAGAAGAGCACGCCACCATCCATGCGACAGTAAGGTCCGAATAAACAATTTGGTGTAATCCAAGCCTCAGTCACTCATCACGGTAAGCCATTCCAGCTTTTGATTGATTGTGGCAGTACCCATTCATTTCTTTCTCCTAGGTGTTTGCAAAAATTAAACTTGGGTCAAAAAACAGCTAGAAGAATGACTATAGAGTTAGCCAGTGGTGGGAAAGAAGTACTATCTCGCCACTCTGTAGGACACCTTGATTTTGAACTTGGTAATGAGCAAACTCATGGCCACTTTAGAGTCTTTCCATTAGGAATTTATGATGGAATCCTTGGGATGGATTGGTTAATTACGAACAAAGCTAGCATTCATTGTAACCAGGGGAGTATCACTTTTGAAAATGAGCATGGCCAAGTAATATCCGTTCAGGGGGGATAACAAGAAAACCTAAATCTAGGGTAGTCAAGGCAAAACATCTTCTCAAGGGAACACGTAAGGGTTAGCAAGTTTTCTTAGTCAAGCTCAACAAAGCCATTGAACCTAGTAAGGAGACATAACCCTCTTGGCTCCAAGAATTCTCTGACATCTTCCCTGATGAGCTTACAGGGCTACCGCCTCCTCGAGAAGTCGATCATGAAATCGAGGTGATCCCTGGAGCTCAACCCATCTCAAAAATGCCCTATAAAATGTCCCTTCTTGAAGACATTGAAGTTAAAGAGCAACTTTCCCAACTCATTGAGCAAGGATTCGTACGCCCCAGTAGCTCTCCTTGGGGGCACCTGTTCTTTTCCAAAAAAAGAAGGACGGAACTCTCCACCTCTGCATAGATTATCGAGGGATAAATCAAGTCACTATCAAGAATAAATATCCTATCCCTCGCATTGACAAACTTCTTGACAGGCTTCATGGGGTCAAAGTCTTCTCAAAAATAGATTTGAGGTCTGGTTACTATCAGATCAAAGTCAAGGAAGCAGATATACCCAAGACAGCCTTCAATACCCGTTATGGTGGCCACTATGAGTTTACTGTAGTGTCATTCGGGTTAACGAATGCCCCTGCAACCTTCAACCGCCTAATGCAAGATATATTCTGTCCTTACTTGGATGAATTTGTGCTTGTTTTTTTTAATGACATATTAATCTACTCTAAATCAATGGAAGAGCATGAGGAGCATGTGCGTAGAGTTCTGTAATTGTTGCGACACAAACTCTATGCCAAGAAGAGAAAATGTACCTTCTTTACTCATCAAATTGAGTATCTTGGGTTCATCGTCTCCAAAGATGGCATCTCAGTAGACCTTGCCAAGGTCAAAGATATTCTGGAGTGGCCACCCCCTAAATTAGTTCGTGAAGTTTGTGGGTTTTTGGGAATCACGGGATGGTATAGGACTTTTATCAAAGATTATGCCTTGGTAGCTACACCTTTGACGGATCTTCTTAAGAAGGATTGCAAAATAGTGCGGCTGCCAATGTATCAAAACAGTTTTGATCAGCTCAAGGTCATTATTACTTCTGCCCCAGCCCTGAAACTTCCTGATTTCACCAAGGAATTTGAAGTGGTTACTGATGCCAGTAGTCTAGCACTTGGTGGTGTCTTAGGCCAAGAAGGAAGACCAGTCGCTTATACTTCCCGCAAGCTGAAGCAATATGAAGCAAATTATGCCACCCATGATTTGGAGCTCTTAGCAGTTGTTCATTGCCTCAAATTATGGAGACATTATCTCTTGGGGGGAAAATTCCAGCTTGCAAAACTGACCACAAAAGTCTAAAGTGGATCTTCACCTAGCCTAACCTCAACATGTGGCAAAGGAGATGGATTGAAATTCTACAAGAATATGACTTCGACATCAAATTTTGCCTTGGGAAAGATAATGTGGTAGCAAATGCACTTAGCCGCAAATCTTTCTTAAGTGCAATTTCAATGCCAAATAGTCCCATACTGGTCAAGGTGGAAGAAGTCTCATCTCATGATCCAGATTATCAGAGGATGATGAAGTTAGTAGAAGAAGGGGAAAATTCAGAGAAAGAGAAGAATCTAATCAAGGGATACTCCACTCATGAGAGGAAGCCTCTACTTCAATAACAGGCTATGTATCCCTAAGGATCCTGCTTAAAGAACCTAATCCTCCATGAAGCTCATGATAGTCCTGCTGCTGCAGGACACCCAGGCTATGCAAAAACATTAAATGTTATAAGAAGGAGCTTTCATTGGGCAGGCTTGAAAAATCAAGAATCTACTTCAATCACAGGCTATGTATCCCTAAGGATCCTGCTTTAAAGAACCTAATCCTCCATGAAGCTCATGATAGTCCTGCTTCAGGCTATGCAAAAACATTAAATGTTGTAAGAAGGATCTTTCATTGGGCAGGCTTGAAAAATGATGTCCTTCGGTACTTGAATCAATGTCTCTCATGCAAAGGATCAAAGCTAAAAGGGTCAAGATGCCTGGGAAACTTCAACCCTTGGATATTCCCCAAATGAAGTGGGAGTGCATTAGTATGGATTTTGTCTCACAAGTCTCCCCAGTGTACAAGGAGGATATGACTCCATTCTGGTAGTAGTGGACTTACTTACCAAAGTAGCTCACCTTATACCAGCAAAGAAGACCTTCAAAGCTTATGATGTTGCTCGAATATTCATCAAGAAAGTCCTCAAACTTCATGGTCTCCCAAAAAGTATAGTAAGTGATCGGGATTCTGACTTCACTTCAAAGTTCTGGCAGTCCTTATTTCAAGCCATGGGAACTCAACTTTGCTTTAGAACAGCTTATCATCCAAAGACCGATGGCCAGACTAAGAGAGTCAATTAAGTAATTGAAGACATCCTTAGAACATATTGTGGACGGGAACCAAGAAGGTGGATTCAATACCTTCCTCTGGTAGAATTTGCCTACAATACATCTTATCATCAGAGCATAGGAATGTCACCATTCAAAGCACTCTATGGGCAAGAATGCTTGTCTCCTCTAAATTTCTCTGATCCGACCATAAGAGTTGAGGCATCCAGGAAAATGCTCGAAGAGATGGAGGAACAAACCAAGGCAATCCAAAAGGATATTAAAGCTGCCCAAGATCGACAAAAGTATTATGCTGACACCAAGAGGTCTGAAAGGATCTTCAAGGAAGGAGACAAAGTTCTTCTATGAGTGCGACCTAAACGAAGTTCTCTATCACTTGGGAAATATAAGAAGCTGAGCCCTAGGTATTGTGGTCCCTATACAGTTATCAAGTGTCTAGGTAAAAGTGGCTATAAACTCTAGCTCCCAGCCCATATCAAAGTCCACAATGTATTTCATGTAAGTTTGTTAAAACCTTATGTACCCAGTCTTGATCATATTCTTGATGATGAACAAGTTGTAATCCGTACTCAAGGAGTCCTTGAATTACAGCCCAATAGGATCATAGATTCTAGGAAAAGGCAACTCCGAAATAGAACTCTTGTAGAACATCTAGTACAGTGGAAAGATTACCTCGAAGAGGATGCAACTTGGAAAGATAAAGCTACACTCTTAAAGGATTATCCCCAATTCATGAGACGAGATGAGGACATCTTGATTTCTTTAAGGGAGGAAGGATGTAACATACCCATCTTTCACTAATAAAGAAATGTCCATGTAATAGATGAATTTATGAGTTTTTATGGTATAAAAATCAATGATTTTATTAAATGAGCCATTTCTACTTAGAATCTTCAAATTCCAACCCCAAATTTGGAATCTGCGCGTGATTTTACCTTGATATAGGATTTTACAGCATCCAAAACGGACACCGGATCAAGCTTATGCGTAAATTTTATTTATTTATAGTTAAAAAGCAACGACCTTTAAACCTTAATAAATGCACAACCAGGCGTTCGATTGATGAACGGTTTGCACCCCCAACAACCAGGAGAATATCCCGAACAAAAAAAAAAATTTACCCCCCCGGGGCAGTCCATCCAACACACACAAATTGAGGCCGACGTCCCAAATTTGGAGACCACGCCCCAAAATTGGACCGTACACACTTACCGGGGTGCCCGTACGATGGCCGCACAAGAACCAAAGGTCGACCGCCCACTGTGTGGTCCACACGCACTGCCACGTGGACACCCATGCTGCCCTTGACCAGATAAGGTAAGGTACATGTGTATCACCCCTTTTCCCTGTTAACCACCACCGTACCTTTCCCCTTGAGTCATGCAGGCCACAGATCTACAGCCTTTGCCGGTACACCATCCTTTCGACCTTGCTTTGCGTAGCGCCCACACCTATACTCCATAGCTATATAGACCCCTGCTCCATGGGCAGCACGCATTTCTACATAGCCTATGCTCTGCCGTGCCACCGTCGATACCGCCGTTTGTCCTTGTGCAGTGTACTTGCTGTAGTACAACCATCCCTCTCCACACCCCCTCATTTGCCACTTTTCAGATAAGGCAATTTTTCTCTATCCCCCTCTTGTTAGAAGGCAGTGTCCTTAACTCTTCTTCCCCCCCCCTATTTGCGTGGACTTATAGGAAAATATGTAAACATATGGAGGCTATAATGTCCTTTATGATTTTGATCGGGAACATATAGAATATCCAAATGTCACCCCAGAAGAAATACCATACCTCCATGAGTTTATGAAAATTCTGAAACCTCCCCAACCTCCACCCAGTTTAGGAGAAGGGCAAGAAGAAACCCCACAATTATCCTCCTCTGTAATTTATCCCATGTTTCCATCCCTCTCCAGTAAGCTACTAAATCGCATAGTGTATCTTTTCACGTTACTCTTTTCCCCCTGTTGAATTTCCCACTAACCCTCTTGACCTCGAGGTGGGAGGTGTTGTCGGTAACGAACATATCTCCCCATAGGCAGCTAAATGAGGTGCGTATTCTCCACCCCTGGGATGACATTGCACCATTTATTGATCAAAATGTATTGGATTCTTTGTAAACCTATAGAGTACAAAGGCTTAATCAAAGTAGGGAACCCACTCTTGAAGCCAAAGTTGATGTTCCAAGTACTCATGCAGATCACTCCTTTTGAGCCAACATGTAGAATCATGCCAGAGGCCTACTTGATAAAAGGGTCAAGGTGGTAGAAGAATGTTCCTTATCCTCTCCGAGCCCCAATGCCTCTCCTATGCTTGTGTGTGGGAGAGAGAGAGAGAGGAAGAGAGAGGAAGATTGCCTTGCATGGTGGTGTGAGCGACTCCACACGGTGACAAAGTGGAGGTGGAGATTGGAGGATTGGAGCTTTTAAAAGTGAGCTTGGAGAATTGGTAAGTACCCTATGATGGTTGTTGTCTATTTCTTGTTCTATTGGTGAATGTGTGGAGTTCTCTTGGGAGGTGCAATAGGCCCTAACAAGGTTACTACATGTATATTTACCCCTTACACCCCATTGTACTTAACTTTTGATCTTGGTGTCGGGTACTCATTAATTCTACTAGCTTTAGCAAGGGGGAAGAACCTATAAAACTAATGAAACCATCTATTATCAATTCTTTTTTAGCTCCCCTTCCTAAAATTCAAGAAAGCCTAAATTGGATGCTAACAAACGATCGGGTTAAGGCATGGGACACCCCCACTAGTACCTACTTTTCCATAATAGTAAACTATATCATCCTTATGGTATTCTATGACTTTTTGATCTCATTTATGCACATTTATAAAACTTATTAACAGCATTAGTCTATGACTTCTAGCAAGTCCACATTGAGTACCCCTCATTCCATGAGGAAGAAGATTTGCATGTTCTACATGATTTCTTTATCACAAATAACCATCGCTACCTTCCAATGATGGGGACTGGGATAAATGGGATGAAGAAGAGGACAACACCTATCCTAGTGTGTTTAGTCTAATAACCTCTTATTTATCTACCATTTATGATTAAAAAAATAAGGATGATACTAACACACCATTAACTGAGAGAGACTACCCCACTTCTTTCTTTGATTTTCCCACTAACACTCTAAACCCCAAGGAACTACTAGATAGCCAGCCAGAGACCAAGGCCAATGCTCCACACCATGCACATGATGGGACATGTTCTAATTTTGACCCCATACTTGATCTCCCAGCTCCAGAATATAGGCAGATCATCATGAGCACAAATTCCTTACTAAAGCCTTATTTAATACGATAAGCACTATTACAGATCACCTGTTCGACCCCACCACTCTAATCCAAGTAGAATTCTATGCGACACGGGTCCAGCCAGCTATTGTACCACACCCTTTAGTGGGTGATAGGTTAGAACCAAGAGAGCTAGGGAAAATGGAGCACCAAGAGTCGTTGTGGTCCATTGTGGCCAAAGGATCTTGGCTTGGCAACTTGTGGTGCTGGCTGACTTGCTCGAGATAAGAAAAGTCACATTCATGATTGCCCATGCCTAAAAGTGGTGTGGTGGCACAAAGGATCTTGGCTTGCTAACCTATGGTGGGGCTGGCTGACTTGATCGAGATAAGAATAGTCACATTCATGATTGCCCATGCCTACAAGCGATGTGGTGGTGCAAGCATAACAAAAATCATCCCTAATACACCATTTCCTATCATTTCAGCCTATAAATAACAAATCTCTAATGCAAAACACAAATATGATCACTATTGAATGCAACCAAAATGGCTACCAAGATCATTGATGAGATGAAGGAAACTTGTAAAGTGTGTGAAAAATGGTAGAGTAGTGTAGAGTGTAGAAATAATACTATTTGAAGCTGTTGTTGATAATGAGCTCAAAGATGTGATGCCAATGATGAGATAACGACACTATCTACGCATGCACGAGCTCTATGCTTAGAGCTCATGCAAAGAGGCTCTATGCATGAAGCTCTTTACATAGAGCTTCATGCATGAAGCTCTATGAACTCTTTTCATAGAGCTTCTATGCATAGATAATCATGTATAGACATATTCAAGTCAACACTCCAAGCCTCTTGAGCCTCTTGAGGTAGGACTTTCTCTTATGCTTTTAGGGTTTTGGTATGTTTTTCATTTTTGTATGTTTTGCATACAAAGGGCTTAATGCAGAGAAGCTCTATGGAAAATAGCTTAATGCAGAGAAGCTCTTTGCTTAGAGCTTCTTTGCATGAGCTCTATGTATAGAGATTCATTCATAGAGCTACTATGTATGAAGCTCTATGCATGAAGCTCGTGCATAGAAGCCTCATGCATAATAGAGCTCATGTATAGAAGCCTCTATTAACAAAGCTCTCTGCATAGAGCTTCATGCATAGAGGCTCTATGCATTGAAGCCCTATGCACAAAGCTTTATACTTCGGGCTTCTATGCATCTTCACCTCATGTATAAAGCTCTATGCTTAGGGCTTCTTTGCATGAGCTTCTATGCATAGAGCCTCTATGTATGAAGCTCTTTGCACAAGGCTTCTATGCATGAAGCTTTCATGCTTTCTCTAATCATGTTGTGAGGGAAATCCTGAGCCCACTCAAAGCATGATGTATAGGTAAATGCAATGTACATATGATAGTGAGGGATGTATCCCAAGTGGCTAAAGATGTGGAAACCAAATGATTAAACATAGGTGCACAAAATGGAAAATGAAATAGTATGGGAGAATGAGTAAGCCGGGCGGCACTACTTTTTGGAAGGAATCAATGTAGCGACGGGGTAGAAGAGGGAGAATTGTGGTGGATAGAGGGTGTGGTTTTGCAAGACGGTGTGGTGAGAGAGACCACCAAAGAGAGACTGTAGTGGATCATGTCTCCTACAGGACAATCGATAAAATTTGTAGGCTAGAGTTCTTGCAGTTTTTCAAGTGTACAGAGAAGAGACCAACACATCGTGGGAGAATTGGTTGGATCAGAGCAAAGGGAGAGCTGGAAGCCAAAGAGTCTCTAGGAGGTGTGTCCCCTAGGATCTCTGAGGAGAAACTATATTAGAGACTTGATTCAATTCAACTTATCCCCAACTGAGTGCTATTTTTGTGTGAGAGACTTATCATTCGCGAGACGATAGTGGATTTAGAGTTTGAAGCCGTGTTGCTGTGGTCTATCTGTAGATACCCCTAGAGTTTTTTGTGTTTTCTTCTTATGTTGGTACCCACATCTCAGGGCTATTGAGATATTCATGTTTTTATGTATTTGATGAATTCTATGAGTTTGGTTTATGTCAACTGTCTACATATGGATATATAGTCTTTTGTTTTGATGTTTTGGATGAGACTCAGTCAACATATGTTGAGAAGATATAGATTCAGCCTATTGTGTGTTAGCTGAGCATATTAGTATACTGTATACTGCTCGATTTGGCTTGTCTGAGTTGAAAGGAAGAGGTTTTGACTTAGGTCTGATAGTCAGAGGATTGGCAGTGCTGTCAGCAGTCAGATGGGATTGAGGTCTGAATGGTTCGAGTGTCAGCTGCTATCAGTTGAGTATCCATTGTGATGGTCCTTGTGTGGTTTGTCTTGAGGGTCTAGTAGTGTTGGTGGATGTAGAAGAGAGAAGATCAACTGATTTAGTTTAGTTGATTTGGTCGGGCTCAATTAGATCTGAAGCAGCTGTGTGTCAACTATAGTGAGCAAAGGAGCCTATAATGTGATATCCCTTTGAGTTTTGAGCTTCTTGAGGGCATGTGTGTCAGAGGACACATTTGTGGGTTTTTGATTTAGTTGAGGTTGCTGAATCAGCCAATTTTGTATCTGCTGAGTCGTTTTTCAGTCAAGTTTAGTCAAAGAGTTATCAACAGGTTGTTAGCAGAAGGTCAGCAAAGTGACATGAGAGATTCTCTGGATGTGGATGTAAGATTAGCTATTGGAAAAGACAATAGAGGAGTCTAGAGGACTTGTTTTGGACTAGAGTCAGCATTAGAATTCGGAGGCAATTTATAATCAGGTTTTGTGTCGGCTAGAAACCATTTTGGTCAGCTGGATGTCAGCTGAGCTATGTAGGTGAGAAAAAGAGGTGTTGGAGATCAGTGCTAACTTGGGAGGAAAGCTGAGGAGGCAGCTACAAATAGGGAGGTTGGGAGGGTGTTTAGGTTTTTGGAGGTGTCAGCTGGAGGGTTGAGGATAGAAGGCAGGTTGATTGGTTCCCTTGGAGCTCGGATTTTAGTGTCCCCCAGTTCGGATCGCTTTTCCTTTTCTTCTTGTGTGCCTACTGGTGGTGTAGTAGAGGCCATCACCCAGTCATCACACATGCTTTGGTGGCCCACTGAGGATCAGAAGGTTCTTGTTTAGGGCTTTGGTCAGTAGGTTGGAGTCTACTTGCTGATCAACTCAAGGCTAGATTTGGTTATAATGTGTTCAAAGGTCAGAAGAAGGGAGAAGATGTTGCTGTGTTTCTGAGGGGAGTTAAATTGGCAACTTTGAGGAGCAATATAGATGATGATGCTTTCGCGCTGAAGTTGGTGAGTTTGTTGCTAGAGGATGCAGCCAGGGATTGGTTTGATTATGAAGCCACAAATGCTGAGAGAGGAAGCAAGGATGGTTTGAGGGAAGCCCTGAAGAGGAAATATGGGAAAGCTGAAAGTCCTAAGGACTTGTGGAAAGAGTTGGGTAGGCTAGCTCAAGGAGAGAATGAAGACGTGTTAGACTTTGTGGATAGGTTTGAAGCTACTTGGAGGAGGATGCTCAAAAGCTTGGGAGATAATCAGGTTCCTCCTGATTCTCTCTTGACGTTTTGAAAAAGGATAAGTTCATTAAATTGCTAAATGAGAAGATTTGGGTGTTTTGAGAGCATCTAGATGCATCAAAACACCTAATTACATCAATTGGAGGAATTTCCCTCCGTTTTGCCTAATTTTTCATAAAGAGAAGAGACTAAAATTAAGAGTTTAATTAATCTCTAATTATGGAATAGTTTACACATTAGTTGATGCACATAGCTTAGCAATTCCATGCCCTATCCAATTACGTACTCAATGGTGTGAATTAATTAGTGATTAGTGGTTAATTAGAGCTCTTAATTAGTTCAAAAGGGAGAAATATTTCACTAATGAGTAATTAGTTGTTAATTAAAAACCTTAATTAGTTCAAAAGGAGAAAAGATTAGTGGAAGGATTAATCTTTGATTAATTCTTAAGCACTTTTTTCCATAACTCATCAAGGTTAATGAGAATTGTATGAAAAGATGCTAATGAGTTGTCAATTTGTCCATTTTGGGGGTCATTATGAAGGGTGTAAGGGCGTGTCATAAAAGTGTTTACTTTTTTATTCCTACTTACTTTTTTGGGAAAATGCCCATATCTTCCCAATTTTAAATTCAAAAAATATTCCCTCCACACAAGGAATCTCGAAATTCCCACTAGACTCCAATTTTTTTTTTCCATGAACCATCTATTTCATGTCGTGAAACAAACCCACACATAAAAAAATGTAAAAAATCCATGAACTTCCTAGTTCACATCATGAAACATACCCACGCGTAAAAAAACAAAATCCGTGAACTACCTAGTTCATATCGTGAAACAGGTCTAGTTCACGTTGTGAAACAGACTCACATTCAAAAAAATAATTTATAAGCTACCTAGTTCACGTCATGAAACAGACCCACGTGCACAAAAAAAATGTGAGCTACGTAATTCACGTCGTGAAATAGGTCTAGTTCACGTCGTGAACTAGGCCCACGCATGAAAAAAATAATACATTTAATTAAGTTCATGAGATCCATTTCACGTTCGTGAACCCCTCTGGTTCACGTCATGAAACAGGTTTGGGAGCCAAAAAAAAGTTTGAAAAACAACCTTGTTTGGAGGCTCATATCTCCTAGACCGTGTGTCCGATGAATGCGTTCTAGTGCTCATTTGGAAAGCCGGCATCAAGCTCTTCGAAATTAGTTTGAGCATCCGAGGGTGAAATCCATCGTTTTGGCCTTTGACCAACAGTCTCAAAATTTGACCTAAAAATTGAGGCAAAAAATGGGCCTAGGCACTAAAAATTACCTAAAATAGCCCAAAAAAGACCGTGTACCGTATTCAAGCTACTTTTTGAGTGTCTAAACGACAAAATCACAAAAAAAAAATAGAGAGACAAAGTTGTAGTACTCTAAAAATACTACAATTCTCTCATACAGAGTTTTCCCAAATTCCTTTTGGAACACATGAAAAAACGGGCTGCGAAATAAGGAAAATCATTCTGGAAAAAAAATTCATCTTGAGACAGTGATGGAAAATAGGTTTTGAGACCTCTTATTCCATCTGGGATGCCACTGGCATGCACTTCTTTCAAAAAATTTCATCCTAAGAGGGCATTCACATGTGCTTTCGAGACCTTGGATTCCATTTGGGACATCAGTGGCATACACTTTTTTCAAAAAATATCCCTAAGAGGTCATTCACGTGTGCTTAGCGCCTAAGCAAATCAAGGCAAACGGACACTCGTTTAACCCAAAGAAGGGTGCACTAGGCCTCCTGAGATTGTAATGGGATGTAAGAAAACCTAAAAAGAAAAAAAAAACACCACACATGTGCTTGTTCATTAAGGAGCAACTGGCAACGTCAAGATATGGCAATGATGGAGGGATTACGTGGGCTCACACCCAGACTGAACCTAATGGTTGATATCTTCAAGCCATTGCGATCCATGCCCCAAATGCAACTCCCAATACCATTTGCCATGCCGACACAACAAGCGGGTCATCGGGTTTTACACTCCCTGTCGCATTAATCCCTTCGAGATTTGGTCCCTTGCCTAGCACTACCACAAGACCTAAACCTTTATATGTGCTAGATACCAACCCTTTGCAACCCCTAAATGCCCAAACCTTGGACATATTGACTAATCTAGGAAGGTGGATTGCCCAAGGACTAAATGAGGTCCTAACCACATTATCATCCACACACAGCCTCAATGACTCATCAAACAACACGACTGTACATATTTCCAAAATCATGGGCAAATACAATGGAACAACTTATTCTGTTCAATTCATACAAATGTTTGAACAACGATGCAAAGCCTTTGGAAATCCAAACTACCCCACCAAGATACATGCGTTAAACCTTTGCTTAGTGGGAAAGGCTAGTCACGCTGGTTCATCACATTGATGCCAGCGATTAAGATGAATTCAAGACCTTAAAAATAGCCTTTATCCACGGCTTTTCAAGACAAGGTGATTGGTGGAGTGCAGCAAGAGAACTCTATTCTATTGAGTGAAAACAAATTAAAACCATTAGAGATTTTATCCTTCGGATAAAAATCTTGGATTCACGATGTGAGCCATGGGAGAAACTAAATGATGCTCAATTGAAGAGATGTTTCATGATGGGCTTAAAGAATAACAACTTATACAACTTGATCATTGTATCCAATCCGGAAACATTTGATCAATGTTGTAAAGAAGCAATACATTTAGATGACAACTTGATGGAGAATGATCAAGATATGAGATGTTCCTCATCTAAACCAAGTGAAGCAATGGCTAAGGAAAATTTGATCTTGGAATTGTCATTCCCTGAATTCTACACAGCCTTGCTTAAAAGCTTTGAACCAAAATCCCCAAGAGAGGATGAGCTACCACAAAACCAAACATCCTTAATGCCTCTCAAAGTGATGGGCGAAATGCCTTGTGTTCATTGCCATCACTACGTCCATCCCAATCCTCAATGTGCGTACAACAGGCCTATCTTTCTGTACTGCATATATTGTAAAACCTTTGGTCATGACACACCCCAATGTCCCAATTCACCTACAGTTACCTCAAAACCCCAATCTTTCGTGCCCTAAACAAATACAGTTCAAAGAGTAGAAACTGCTCATGCAAGAGTTAAGCAAACACTTTAGTGTTTCTATTGTCGTGGACCGCACAAAGTGGCACTTGCACAATTTGGAATACTTCCATGCCCACAGTCATCACTGACACTTTGCAACTCATATGTGAACAATGTGGCATCGATCACATATTCCAAGATTGCCCTGTGAGTTTCTTCAATGCAACTTGTCTCGTAGAATACAACTCTTAATATCTTAAGTGTACAAAATGGGCAATTGTCCATGGTACCCTTGAATGTGCTTACACGCTTGTTGCAAACTAAGGCACAATAAACAGTAAAAAAGAATGCAAAAGAACACACTTGGAAATGGGTAGAAGAGCATGTTTTAAAATAGAAACCAAAAGAGGAAGCAAAACCTTCTAAACCCAAGAAAAACAAGGGCCAACAAACTATAGAAACCAAGGTTGAAATAAAGGACAAGGGAAAGGAGCCTCTGGAGGGCCTAACCACAAAAGAGTCGAAAGCTACACATGTTGTGGAAGCCTCTACCTCAAAGGAAAATCCTTCAACCTAAAAAACCCACATGTGCAACACATGATACAAAATCCCAAAAGATAGTTCGTTCTCGTCGCATGGGCAAACATAATGAAAACTTGATGATCCAAGGAAAGTTAGATGATGAAACAAGTTCTAGTATTTCACTTAGTGAGGACAAAACAAGTTCTGGCTCATCACTTAGTGCACCTTACAGTCTAATCAAGAAACTAGAACCCACCCAACCACCCCGAGTTTAAAATCATGATCACATGACATATGCGGAACACAAAAATCAAGCTTAGGAAAGCATGCTTAGCATTGTTGAGTGTCATACATGATCACCAGCTGTGATTGAACCACATAATTTCAAACCTAAAAAAGAAACTAAAATACAACAACAAGAGGAGTACTGCTTCCCCTTTCAAGAGGAAGACGTACTCTCTACAAAAATGAACTCATCAAGACAAGAAGGGTCATCAGGGGAAGATTGCATGAATGATGCGGTTGAACAAGCACGTGAGGAATTCAATGAATCCCTTACTAAATTTAAGCAATCTCTCAAATCACCATTTGGGAGGAGTGCTCTTCTCTTATGGGTGGCGAGGTTAGCATAGCTTCAACCCTTGCACCTTTAAAGGCTAACCATGAGTTGTACCAAGAGCTCAAGAGCTATATATCACAGACCTCAGTTAAAATTGTTAAAGGACTGAGTGTGCCATTGTACACATTGGGCACTCTTGAAAAAGCTGAAAGCCAAGAAGAGGATGAAAGTGAATGGGAATATTAAATCGAAATAGGGACTGAAGCTGAAATAAAAACTGAAACATCCATAATTCCTCTTGAAGATTCTATCATGGTATGGTTAGATTTCCCTATGGGCAATGATGTTAAGCACAAATGCGCATTGATTAGCCCTCGAGCTATTCATAACATAATGACAATAGAATGTTGCTTCAATGAACTAGGAATCATAATCCTGTTTTGATAATTTTGTCTACGTTCCTCTAGATCCTTCCTTCTCTTCTCCCCTGTCATTAAAATCTCTTAGTTTCCTAACTAACACAAATCACATGTAACTCTACTTATGATTTTCAAAAACAAAGTGAGAAAAAATATAACCCACACATAAAAACATGCTCACAAAAATATAAAAATGCAATCACGCGCAAAAAACCCCCACCACCCCCACCCCGTTTAGGAATTCCTGCTAATCTCTAACCTTTTCATTTACTAACTAGCCTTTCTTATTCCTTCTAGAGAAACGAGGACCATTGAATGCCACTCAACATCAAAATCCATCAACAAAACTTGTCAATTATCCCCACACAAAGGTCTTCAACATGATCACGAGGATGCAATTGACATCAAGAAGGGGAGAATGTTAACCTATTCCTAGGGTTAACAAGAGCTACTGCCATTATATTATATTAAGGAGTCAAGGTAGATACACCAAAAGGTCATACATTCAAGATATGAAGCAATGTGTCTAAATCTACAACTTGGACAGGGGCCCGTAATGGTCCGATGGAATATTTATGGCTATTTTTGCTTCAAGAGCCTGTGGTAGTAAGTTAGGATGAAGTTCCAAGTGATGTACTTCATGTATATATTATAAGAGTAGTCATTGTAATAGCATTAGGCCTCTTATGAGCCTAAAGTGCTTGGCCAACCACAATTTAAGTGAGTGTGAACACTTATGGCCATGTATATAAGTGAATATCTCTCATAATATAGGGAACTCTCCCATTGTGCAATAGAGTCTTGCTCTTGCTAATCCTCTTGCTAATCTCTCTCTAATCCATGTTAGTGAGTGAAGTGAGGTGAGAGGAGGGATGAGTACACGTAGTGCAATGTGGCGGTGTGACAACCTTCGTGGGAGGCATGGTGGAATTGCTTCTTAGGAGTTGTAGAGCTTGGAGACCTTAAGGGTTACGAGCTTAGCCATTGGAAAGATCCTCATGACAGTTGCGGTTCACCAAGTAATATTCTCGCTAGACGTGTTCCGAAGGGGGTTTGGGTGAGCCATAACACTCTCTGTAGTAATGTGTTGAATAAGAGTGTTGTGTCTGTATTTTAATAAAAGAGAGTTATGTAGCAGAGTGAGAGAAGAGTAAGAGTGTGTAGAGTTCTAAAGCGGAGCGGTGCTCTGAGTGTCCCCATGACCACGCTAGAGATGGTGTTCAAATCCATAAGCTCTAGTGGGTATCTACTCGTCTCTGATGGCATTACTTGACTGGTTTGTTACTTCAGACCACTGTCTTTCCATTCCTTCAAGAGGAAAATTGGCGAGAAACACCTGGTGATCCTACTGGGGAACTCTACTACAACTCTAGTGGAAAACTTCCTGCTAAGGAGGGAAACCTCTACCATAACTAGGCTGAAAATCTTTCCTTTTTGGGAAATTTCGGCAGAGCAGAAAAGTCTCTGCTGTGAGTAGTAGCATTCTACACCTTCAGGCAAAGGAAACTTTGAAAGAGAAAGTTTTGGTTCTGCTTAAACTGATCTTGCTAGAATTAGATCCCTAAAACAAGTTTGTGGAGAAGCCATAGCATGGAGGGCTTTATTGCGGAGAACCTTACACTACACAACCCAACCAAGAAAAATGGCATGCCTTCCGCATGATTGTGAACTTGAGGATGGTGAAAAGTAACTCTAGGAAGCTCATAGCTGGGAGTTTCTTGTTTTGTTCCAATCAAGAAGATAGTGCGGAAACGTCTACAACCCCACATGAACAAGAGGGAGTGTCAGATTTCAAGCACAATTTGGACCAAGAAAAGGAGTACCAAGAGCTAGAAGTTATGCACAATCCAAGTCCAGAAAGCCCAAGAAGGTTGGAAAAACAAAACTAGGAAGAACAACCTTAACAACAAAACCCCTGGAAAAGGTTCAAGGGAGCCATGGCATCATTAGCCAAAAATTTCTCGGTGTTCTTAGGAGCGAAAGGGGAAGATGTAGATGTGCATGTAAGGAGGTTCGAGCAATATTAGAACGTGGCCAAATCTCGGGATGTGGAAGAACCAGAGCTGAGTGAGATCCACAGAGATGCTTTCAATCATGAACACCTTCAAAGACAGAGCCATGGAGTGGGTGTCAAGATACCGAGACAAACATTTCTAGACTTATGATGAAGAGATCATGATTGTTTTTTTGGGGAGATTCCGTAAGATAAAGTCTGCAACTCAACTCTGTGATCAAATAAGAGAACCCTGACAAGAAGACATGGATGTAGAGGCCTATGCAACAAAACTCTTGAGCTTAAGGTAGAGAGTGGCAGAACAAACTTGACCCTCAATGCAAATAGTTGTTACAGATTGGTTTGTCCAAGAGCTTAAGCTAGACATCCATGCAGCTGTTAGCACAAAGCAGGCAAAAACTGAAGAGGAGTTCAAGGAACTGGTTGAGCTAGCCTGGTCGAGCTAGCCAAAATGGCAAAAAAAAGAAGTCAAGAAAGAAGAAAAAAGAGAAAGCCCAGGAAAAGTGTCACAAAACTGAGGAGGATTATTCAAGCAACATCTCATAGGACACTCCAGTGGCAATAAAAAAAAGGAAGGACAAAAAGAAGAAAATCACGAGGGCACAAATGAGCCCCGGAGAACTTATACAGGAGGCTACTCAGGGCACAACAGAAGCAAGAGAAAAAATCAACTGGGCCACCATCTACAAGGAGAACTTGGCAAAAAGAGTGGCCACATGGGCCAAGGAAAAACAATCCACGATGGTACATGCACACCTAAGGGCCATCTCACAACAAGCTGCCATGTTTGTGGATCCCAGGTTCGGAGAATCCCATGCAAAATGACCACACCGTGAAGCTAGAGGATCCTCAAAACCCACTAGGGTGACCTTTAGCTCTTTTGAAGATGACATGGATGATGAAGAAGAGTGGCAAAGAATCTCCCAAAAGGCCAACAAGAAAAGAAAGCTCAGAGTAGACGAAGAGCTGCTGCTGCCTAACCCACACAAAGTAAAGAAGCAAAAAGCAGAAGAAGAAAGAAAAAGACAACTGGAAGAGAGATAGAAACAGGAAGCCGCCCAATGGGCAGAAGCAGAAAAGAAGAAAAAGCTGGAAGAAGAGAAAAGGAAAAAGGAGGAAGAAGAAAAGAGAAGGAAGGAGGAGGAAGAGAGAAAGAGGAAAGAAGAGGAACATCAGAAAAAGAAAGAAGAAGAATCTCAAAGGGGGAAGCTATCCATAGGGGCTAATTTGTCCATATCACCAAAACTGTAGCCTTTTGTGGTAGCCTTAGCATAGAAGATGTAGGAAGGACCAAGCCACAACCCCAAACTACTCGTAGAACTAGAGGCACAACTTCCTCCCAATAACTACACATGAACAAAGGGCTAATGATTGTGGCCTAGAGCATTCTCTCTCATGCCCTTGCTTCCATTGAATAATATGAGTCGAAGGCCTAGAACAACATCAATTAGATGTATGCCTGGAATCAACAAAAACAACATGTACTGCTCAAAAATGTTGTAGCAAACGCCAGGGACCTAGAGAGCAAAGTGCATATAATGGTTCAACATAACGTGGAAATGCAGAACAAGTTCACTTTGGTCGTAGTCTAGTAGAAAGTCTAGCTAGGGCACTCCATAAGCAAATAGAGGAGGGTGCATCCAGCTCCAGCACCCATTGTAGTCAAAACATGGTCATAGTCCTTAGGAAGTAGTAGTCTCTGTGTAGAGCAGTTTCTCTGTGATGATCTTGCAATGATTCCAGAAGTAATCCAGTAAACAAAGAGCAATGTTGCCATTCATTATGTCTATGTGTTACTCTTTGTAATGTGTTGAATAAGAGTGCTATGTCTTTGTTTTGATAAACATGTTGTGCACTAGAGAGAGAGAGTGATAGAGTTATGTAGTAGAGTGAGAGTGTGTGGAGTTCTAAAGCAGAGTGTTGCTACTACGAGTGTCCCCATGACCACTCTAGAGATGATGTTTGAATCCATAAGCTCTAGTGGGTGGCTACTCGCCTCCCATGACATTGCCTGACTCAATTGTTACTTCAAACTACTATCTTGCCATTCCATCGACGAGAGGCAAATCAAAAAGAAACAAGAGGCCATCACCCAACCAGTCATCACACAATGTCTTAGATACATAATTGTATGTATTGTGTTTAGGCAATCATGGACCCTTCTTAGGACCCAAATGTCATGAACCTACTTGCCATCACTAATCAACATTGTGGGCAGCATACATGGATACAATTTTCATGTACATAGGTATGTTTTTTCCCATTGTATGTTTTATGCCTATTTATGTGTTTATGAAGTCTCTTCAGGTATCCTTATATACAGGCAAACATACCATCATGCTAGTCTACTCCATTTGGCCACTCTACTCCATTGTATGGTGCAGACCCATCGACTAGTCTACTCCATTGCATGGTGCAGACCCATTGTATGGTGCAGACCCATCAACTAGTCTACTCCATTTGGCCAATCTACTCCATTGTGTGGTGCAAGCCCAAATGGTGTAGGACCAAGTGGTGTCTGATGAGTCTACACTCTAATCTAGTAGACCCATGTCAACTAGACCCACCTGCTCTCCCATACATCCGTTTTCACCACAACTAGACCCACCCCCTCTCCCCCACATCCATATTCACCACAACTAGACTCACCCCCTCTCCCCCACATCCATATTCACCACAACTAGACCCACCCCCTCTCCCCCACATCTGTATTCACCACATCAATGTAGGGAGTCTAGGGGGTCTACTAGATGTAGTAGTGATGGGAGAGTAGGGTGCTTTTACTTTGGGAGAAGTGCCACTAAGTCTCCCACAACATCTCCCCACTAATAGGAGAGGGGGGTTCATCGTCTCACACTTATGAGCCATCCCCAAGGAGAGCGATGCTAGCATATGATCCACGCAAGTTGCCATATGTCATAGATGTGGATGGATCACTCATCATGGACAAGTAATTGTGAACCTAGAGTTCACAAGCTCTTTTAAAAAATGGAAAGCACAAGATGAGTTGTCAAAAAAATATGTTATTGATGTGCTTAAAACCGAGTTTCCAGCTTCATATCCGAGCCTTGGCTTCTTAGATGATTGGATGAAGAAGAGGATGAAGCTTACACTCTCTAATATGGAGAGAAACCTGAAAGTGATCTTAGGAGAATATGAGCTAAGGGCTAAAGATAAAATGAATGAATATGAAAGTGAATAGGATTAAATAATCAAAACATCTATGCTACGTCTTGGGGATCCAATCAACATTTGGCTAGAGTTCCTAGTGGGCAACAATATTCAATGAAAACAAGCAGTGATTAGCCTCAATGCTACTCATGATACTATTTTGCAAAGAATTTGGGCATCTTTAGGCCAACCCATGCTCACTTCTAGACAAATGAATGTGCTAGATGCTGAAGGCCCAGACCTCAAAGTTTGGGGTTATTTATCACACAATTCTTACTCAAGATGATAGCATCAAATGTGAATTTCAAGTTACTCCTGAGAAACTAGAAGAGGTTGTCCTTAGTGGTGATTGGTTGGTCAACACTTGGTACTCCATTGATGAAACTAGAAGAGGTTGTCCTTAGTGGTGATTGGTTGGTCAACACTTGGTACTCCATTGATGAAACCAAGCAAAATATCTTCTTGGAAACCCCTGAAACATCCTTCACATTGCTCTTACAACCACATGAACCCTTGCTTGAAAGTGAGACTGTAGAGTTTGAACTCCTCTTGCCATAGTTAAAACAGCTGCTGGAAGCTCAACACGTTGCCGTCTTTAGAACCTAATACTCCAAAACCTGAACCATCTCAGTGGATTCCTTGAATAGAAATTGGTTTTGAAACAAGCTTGGGAGTCTAAAACATGCAATCTCAAATCTATTCTTATAGGCAACATAGTCTCATGACATATGAGCTTGGTGTTGTTGTATAAGCGAGCCAAGTTTGCAAGCTCATGAATGGATTTTGTGGACTGACACTCAAGGTATGCCATGTCTAGAATCTTTTAAATGCATAGTTTATATGGAGTCTAACTCCTTGAAATGTAAGATTTATATGTTAGACTATGTGCTGGAAGCGGATTTTATCCTAAGATGGGATTGGGCTACCTCGGTGAAAGCTATACTCAAAAGGAGCCACAAGAACCACTACTTGCCAAGGTAAAATACCACAAGAACCTCCCATGAACAAAATTTGGTGAATCATCATCGGAAGGACTACAAAGGTAAAAAACTTCATCAATAGTCAAATGGATGCTGCTAGGAAAAAACATCAGCATAAAGGGTCAGATTAGACTCATGGGTGTCCAACTCCTAGCAATGCAATAATTCAAAGGTTAAATAACAAAGGACAAACAATGTTTTTAAGAGTTTTCACCACTGTGATTCTTTGGCAAATCACGCTCGTGATTTTAAAAATCACGTTAACCAAAATTCATTAAATAGAAAAGTATAGTGGTGATTATTAATAGATCCACCTTATAATGGACAAAGAAGCTGTAGAAGATCAATTCTCCAAAACATTAGTCACTATGATTTAATCTAGAATCATACTTGTAATTCCACAATCATGCTTTTCAAAGGTCACTACTAGAAAGACAAGGAATGGTGTGTGAATAGTGATTTATAAGCATCAAAAGAATACGTCTGATCCTCTACATCAATTGTCCCATAAGGCTTGGTTGCCATGATTTTATAGTCATGCCACATAGGAATCACGTCGTGGAATTGCAATCACGACCATGATCAATCACGACCACGATGTTTGATCCTCTACATCAATAGTCCCATGAGGCTTGGTTGCCATGATTTTATAGTCATGCCACATAGGAATCACACCGTGAATTGCAATCACGACCATGATCAATATTCACGTCAAACAAAGAATCACTTAGCTCAATCATCTACACACATAGGGATGTTACATATGCTTTGTACATTAGCATAATATACAAAAGCACTAGGATATGTTGCCACCATGATTCCTGACGTCAACAAGAATCACACCAAAGAAATCACGTTGTGTGCCACATCATCAAAATCACGGCTGTCAACATATGTCCAAATGCATTCAAATAATTCCCATGACTTTAAAATTGCACTCCATATGCATGTTCTACATTCATATTTTGTTGCATCAATTCTCATGGCCCTGACTTTTCCAAGAATCATGCCTGCGATCCCTCCAAATCACATCAAACAATCTTCTTCAGAATTCCCAAACGCATGGTATTTTAGCATTTTCTCATCATTTCTGAACTAGTAAAGTCATCTCCCCATAGTAGACATGCAATATTTGTTAAAAAAATATGTGACCTAGCATTTATCCTCAGTGCGAGATCCTTATTAGTGGTACCTTAGAATGTCTTGTTTTAAAGGTTAGAAGGCTCATTTACTAGAGTAACTAGGTGTAGGTCTAGTAGATACATCCCCTTGATGTAGGGATCACCTTTCAGGTGAATCAGGTGAGAAATCTAAGGAAGGTGGAGGGATTCAAGGGCTCTAGATGCCCCCCTCTCATGAGCCTGTATAAGCAAGGCATTCTACTCATTCACTAGTGAGCTAAGTGGAGAGAATAGAGTCCATACTTTGTGTACTTTCTTAGTGCTTGTGAGTACACTAGCTTCTTTGTGAAGGTTGCACTCTCTTGCATTGCTTCATGGAGTGGCACCTTAGAGCACAGTAGAGAGAGTTATTTGTACTTCACATTAGGGAAAAAGGGAGCTCATTTTGGGGCCTTTTACGGTTTGGAAAAATAAGCTCTCAACCAATGAACAGAGGGCCAACGTAACGTTGGAAATTCACAAAAATAAAAGAAAATAGATAAAAGAAACAATATTTTATGTAGGTACAAGCGTGCTACATTAATGTGGAGATTGGTTTTTTATTCTCACAAGATCTTTGGACATGAAGATAGAATCTAGTCTGACATTTTCTCTGACAAGGGCCTTCCCGCTTCCACCTCCCTTTGAACTTTGAATTGTTGTGCTGCCTTTCCTTCGAAAGGTCTACCATTCTACACCACTACCTCATTGTGCAGTAACCTCTTCTTTTCCAAAACTGCTCCCTTGATCCAGTTTGGCTTAGAGTAAGATGTTTCTTGTCAACTATCTGTCTGCCTACTTTCTCTTACTTGAAACTTCACTTTGTTATCTTGTTTACATTACTTTGCTGTGGTTACAGATTCACAAGGTATCCATGGTGAATAAAAACTATGGTCGTTCTTGTGGAAGACGCTCTGTGGATGATAATGCTATGAAGGCAGAATTATACCACACATCCTTACCCCGTCGACCTGCTTCTTCTATTTCTTCGGTAGAGAATTCAAGTACAGTCAAAACGGAAGGAACTTGGGAAAGGTTTACTGTTTCGAAAGGAGCATGGGTGCTCATGCAACCTAGTAAAAGAAAGAGACCCCAGAAAAAAAATATTTTCTTGGCATCATGGAAGGGAAGAGTACGAGATTTTAAAATCACCAGAGGAAAGATATCGGTGAAAGAAGTTTTGATTCAGCATGTGTACATGCATAAAGAACTTGTCTTGCGAGACTATCCAAATGATCTTCCGCAACACAGGCCTAATTGTATATTTTTCTATTGTGGTTTTGTTTTTTATGAGGTGCATGGATTTTTAAGACAAAGCTTTCTTTCTTTGCTTATTGATATTCTTGTGTTATTTTATTCCAGATTTATACCCTTCATCGTATGAGACATGGCAAAACATCGATTGTATTCTGGGATTTATAGATGTTTTGCATGGATCGATAGGAGAACAACAATACGAAGGTCGATGTGCAACAGAGCTAGCTCAATCCGGTATATTTTTTACTGATCATTTTTATCAGTTGCTGGACAATGCAAACACATGGTGTGTTAAGAAAACAAGACCTTCCAGCATGGAATTCAGTGGATTGGCCTCTCCCACATTTTAGTGTTACAGAGGCATATAGAGCCAAGCTTTTCAAAGAAGTACAGAAAGCTCTTAGGCCCAATATTGCCACAAGGATAATAAAAATTTCTTTGTGCATGCCTCTCACAGTTTTTGTAGACTTGTTTAATACCTTTCCAGTGAAGGTTTCAAAAACAATGTTCACAGTTAAAGCAACAAGTCTGGCATGCATGCCACAATTTTTGGATAAAGGTTGGGATAAGAAGACATGTAGTTCAGTGTTTTGTGAGGTTGTCCAACCTTCTATGCAACTGAAGTACATGGTTGCATCACAAAATTTCATTTTTTCTTTTTATTATAAGCGCAGTCGAATGCTAGGTACAAAACTAGTCCCTATGGATCAAGATGAAGATTCTTTTGGTGCAGAAAATAAACTTCTTGATATTGATGTTGTTGAGAATGGTGATGTGCTAGTCAATATCACATTAAGACAATGCTGCTCCCTAGCTCAATTGCGCAATGACATTCTATTTGAGACAGAAGGTTCTATTTCAAAGGACTTTTTATTTATCTACAACAATAAGAAGGTATACCATGTGACTTATCCTAGTCTCATTAAGCACTGCTATTAGTTTACTTTACCCTATTGTTTCATATTGCTTTTTTGCAGGTGCTCAAAAGAAGAGAGAGATCAATAAAATGCAAAGACATTGAAAATTTTAAAATTGAGATAACACAGACTCCATAAACAAAGGTATTATATTCAGAAATGTAAAATTCTGTACAGAAGTGTTTAATTACATATGTAGAACATATTCTTAACAACAATTTTCTATTTATCTACAGGTTGATCTAGAGGCTGCTCTACATGGTCCAAGCTCACCGTATCATCTTTATTTGGAGAATCTACTTTCTGTTGCTCCATCTTGTCGTGTACAGTCTCTTGGTGCTGCTCCATTGTCTCCTCTACTACCCTTGGAGCATCTGTTTGCTGTTGCTCCATCATTTCCTCAATAACATCAGCAGCAACAGGTCCTTATTCTTGTGGCTTCTCCTCATCAGCACTAGGTCTTTGTTCTTGTGGCACCACATCTGCATCATCTGTGTCATCAAGGTGTATGACACCTTCTCGGACTTTAGAGCTCTCACCTAACTCGACAGTAGCTGGTACAATAGGTTTGGGGAAGGCATACTTCAAAAACTTCCAAATTATATCAGCTCTGAAACTATACACATAGCTCGAGTTGAAGCTATCTTCTCTCATCTGCAATGAGATATGATGATTTAGAACACTTTGTACCAATATCAAATTTTTTGAAGCTAAATGAAAATTATTTTTTCTTACAAGCTCTGGCTGTCCTATCTCAAAATAGCTTGAAAGTATATATTTGGCACTAATCAGCACTCTCCAGCCACAGCTACTTGAATCATCTTGTTGTGGTGTCTGGATAGTTGGAAAGATATGTTAGAAACTGTTAATGTCTGAACAAAATAAAATTATTCAATAAGTTCAAAGGCATAGCATGAAATAGACATCAGTAGAGGGAGCAACTTTCTACCTCTAAATCTATTGGCTCTATTGAATCCAAAAGATTGACATTAGGAGGACACTGATCCAATGCATCTAGAAGTCTTCTAATACAACTGCAATACATATAATTCAGTTAGTGTGCATTAAATCCAAATAATGAAGTTTAAAGTTAAAAATAGCACACAAACCACTTACAATTTAACCTCTCTGTGTGTGTTTCTAAGAGAGTTGAATAAAAAGCATTGCTTCTGCTGGATGTCAATAGAAGCAAAGCTCCAGTGGTCACTGCATAAGGAAAAAAGCATTAAGAAATCAAAGGCTACAAGAGTACTCAATCTTGAAGAAAAATCCCAAAAGAAGCAGCCACACACATACTTGTTATGGTATGGAAGTAGCAAAATATCAACATGATCAAAATCACAGTGTCTGAACCAATTGGAAATATCCATGGGAGTTTCCTTTGGATCTCTCAACTTGAAGGAAATTGCAGGATCAATAATATAAACTGTATGCTGTACAGCATGGTTCAGCCAGCTTCTCATCATGCTACATTGGACAAAACAATAATTAAGGTAAGGTGTAAGGGAGGAGGTACAATAAGGATTGTTTTGCAAACAAATGTAAAATAAAAGACACTTACTAGAGCATTGCAAGAATGATAGTATCTGAGCAATACTCATTCTTATGAGCCAATGCTGCCAAGCATGCTCTTGTCAAGTCAAAATTATTCTCTGAAAAATCATCTTCAATATGGACAACTATGTTAGGGCCCAGCTCCTGCAACCTTCTCTGTATCTGTAGCTCCATCTGTACAGTCTCCACATTTATAGCAGACTTGGATTCCTCTATTTGCTGCTTCAGTGACTCCTCATAAGCAGCTTTCCCTCTGAGTGGGTCACTTCAACAACCTTCACCTTGTCTGCCTTCAATTTCCTTGTAGGTGGAATTAATAATATGTCTCTCATTTTTATGTCCTGCCATTCCACAGGATGGACCAGCTTGTCATACCTCCACCTCACTCTGGACAATGTGTTGAAGTCCTTGGCCATCAGAGTTACCCTGTGAGCATGGGCTGCTACAAGCATTGCATCTTCAAAGTACTTCTCCAGGTAATCCTTTGCCATTTCCTGTAAGGAAAGAATGGCAGTCCTGTTCCACCTGAAACCAAGGTGCCAGCTATCACAAATTTCTCTGACTAGCCTCTGGAAAGGTGCCTTGGGGATTGCAAAGCCTATAGCTTTTTGCTGTTTCCTGATCTCCTTTAGCACACCAGCAGAATGCTTTAACCTCTTGGACTTCTGCTGTAGCATGCTCATTGGCTTCCCCTTCCTGCCATGTGCAACTCTTCCTTTTGTAGGCACACTAGATTCCTTGACATCAGGCCCAGCTGCTGCTGCTGCAAGCCCTGGCCCCTTGCCAGTCCTCCTTGTAGTTGCCTTGGTTCTTGCCATCACTCTGAAAAGGTCCATATAAAACAATAGTAAAAGATTAGAAACATAGAGAACATAGAATGATTAAAGAAGGTGATGACAACTTGGATGAAGCAAAATTGAACAATTTGCAACAAAAGGCGATTATGAACATTTGAAATTTGTAACAGCTCAAAATCGCGTTTTTCTGCAAATGCTTGAAACAACATGCTTTTGCATTCATATGATGAATTCTCTATCTTTCCAACTATAAACTATATGTATTGTGTCTATAGAAGAACTATGCAGGCTTGAAATGGGTGGATGAAGAAGATTTTTGAAATTTGCAACAAAATGCGATTTGCACTATTTTGAGATTTCTAAAATACCCTCCTCGCGTTTTGCTGCAAATCCTAGAGACAACATACTTTATCATGCATTTAGTCATTTCAGTGTGTATGCAGCTTGGTGCAACATGGATTGAGCATATAGACATCAAGAAGTGATCAAACTCTCATTCAACAAGGCCAAATAAAAAGTCTTCCTACTTCTACATGCAGTGGAGAAAATCTAAAAAATGCATATAGTATTTATCATAATATGTAACCTACATCACATCAATCAATTCCTTTCCCTAATATACTATTAAACAAGAAGAAGAGGAAAAAGATTTTCTTACTAACCTGGAAGCTATATGCAAGTGTTCTGTGCTGATGATGAGTATCCTGTGCTGGGTATGAATCTCTGCTGCTGGTCTGGATGCTGATGCTGTGGAGTAGAGAGGTAGAGATGCAAGAGAACTGAGTTAGGAGAGTAGATTATTACAAAATACAAATAATGGAGTTATTAATACCACACGTGTGAGATATAGTCGTTTTTTAACACGTGTGGGTCCCACCAAATCTTTTGGGATTTTAAATTTGTGGGTCACTTTTTGCCTTGGAAATTGTGCCAATCATGATTTCATAATTAGATCCATTAACACTTTTCCCTCCCCGTATTCCATCCCTGCCAGCACCCTCCCATCATCCTCTTCTCTCCCACCTTGACCACTTTCTACCCAACACACTCCATCCACTCTGCAACCTGTCTGAAGACTACTACCATTACCAGATCTCCAGGTTACCAGTGCTACAGCTCAGTTTTGGAAGAGAGCAGGACAATCTCCAGGGCTATTTCATCAGTATGGAAGAGGAAAAGAAAGGTCAGAGATATATACCATTTCCAATGTTTTCTGACATATGTTTCTTCCATCTGTAGAATTCTTAAATCTCAGTGCCTAGAAATCTGGCAGATCACCCTAGGATTTGATTAGAGATGGATATGAGTAGGACATAGAATTTTGCAACAAAATGCGATTAGACAGGTTTATATTTTCCAAATGCTCCAAATCGCGTTTTGCTACAAATTCTGATACTTGTTCTAGTTTTTCTTTTTTCTCCTTCTTTTAATCTCTTTTGCACTGGGGAATAGCTCCTTGCATCATTTACTGTCCTGAACATTGTGAGATATCCCTAGCATTAGATTGGAAATGGATGTCAGTAGAAATTCAGAATTTGCAATAAAATGCGAGGAGAACACTTTACATTTTTCAAATGGATCTGCATCGCGTTTTGTTGCAAAGTCTTGTGTCTCTTTTGGTTTTTACTGTTTGCTCATTGTTTTGCTTTCTATGTCCATGGAGATGTCTTTCTTGATGATGAGAAATGTTTCTGCTTTGGAACAGTTGATCCTCAGGCCCCTCCTTTCAAGAGGAAGTTGGACTTCTCTGCTGCTGTACTCAGACCACAGCAATCACCAGGTGATTCATGTGTGCTGATGAAGAGTTTTGTTTGGTGATATCCTATACATTATCTGATTGCATATGTGAGCATATAGAACTCATGTTATATAAATTTTGCTTCAGGCAAAAGCAAGAGACTAGAGCAGAAAGCTGAGTCTTCCCTTTCAAAACAAAGGGAACCAGAAGAGGACAAATCTCCAGATTTGCTCCTATTTGACTTTCTTCACAAGTGCAAGGCTCAAAGGAACTTCCACATATACCACAGTATTTTCAACAGGGAGTTCACTATGAGCTCTCTTTTGGACCATCACAGAGATTTCCTTTCAGACCATTGGGATACCTTCAAACAACTGACAGAGGCAGGAAGGATTGTGGAAGGTGAAAAGGTTTTTGTGCATTTAAATCATATTGTCTCCATTGACAAGCTGAGGTACCATGTGAATAGAAGGTTTGACAGCCTGCCTGAGGAATATAAATTCAGTTGTAACTTGCACACCAGAAAGTGTAGAGTGCTTGAGGAAAACATGGCATTCCTTATGTACATTGTCTTCCAACAGCAATCTCTAGAAGAGCAAGGGCAGGAGACTGAAGAAGAAGATATATCTATAGCAGAGGTAAAAGAGGATATTCCTATGGCAACAGATATAGCAGAGCAGGAAGAAGATATCAACCTCGAGGATGAGGGGCTGCAAGTGGCTGCTCTTGACCTTGTTCAGCTAAGGACTGAGACTCTTAGGGCAGCACAGCCAGTTGAAGACTTTGATGTTCAGAGCAGCAACTATGCAGTGCCCATGCTTCCAGGTGTCTTGATTGGTGGTAAAGATTATGTTTTCCTCCATGATATAGAGTGTATGTTCAATTTGAGGGAGGACTATGCCATTTCCCTTATTGCCCAGGCTTCAAGGCTTGACAAGGAGGTTGGCATAGAGGATGACCATTCACTGCTAGCTTTGGAAACAACCTTTGATCCTGCAGAGGCCCTTACTATTTGTTTCAAAGAGGCTGAAAGTTTCCAAGAGCCAGATGAAGCTGCGTTCCAGCTCACCCAGGAAGCTATGAATCTCTCATCACTTCATAAGGAAAAACTTAAAGAAGAGGCTGGACTGGAGGGGAGAGGAATAAATCTTTGGAAAGATGAACTTCTTGTTGCTGATGAAAATGAGAGGGTATGATATTATTACTTCAAATCAAATACTTTATGTTGTGTTTAAATGTTTTGTAGTTATGTATCATTGTCTCACTATAATCTTTTGATACATGGCAGCTACAAATTGAGGATGACACATTCCTCCAGAGATCAAGTGGAAGCAGGCCAGCTGGGTTTGGCAAAATGTCAAGCCTAGCTCATTATATTCATGATCTAGGTAGTGCTAAGATCTTGATTTACCATAGGTAGTTGAGCAACAATGGAGAAGCCATTGTTTACTTCTTTAAATGTTTGTCTAGGGTATTAGGTGGACATGATCTTCCATGGCAAAAGGAAAAGATCATTTTAATAGAGAGGTTGTCCGCCATAGATATATTTGGGGATTATGTGAATAAGCAGGCCTCTCGGGCCTCTTACTTTTTGTCTTACACTTCTTATGCATTAGCATGTGGTGTTAAGGAGCCCAAATGTCTAGAGGGCTATGGAAAACACAAGCTCATAAGGTTTCGAGAGCCACCCATGATTGCATCAGGCCACACAATCCAAGAAGAAGAACATGTGGAGATAGCTGAAGACAAGGATACCCCTCTCAGACAAGCAACAGAGGCAAGCATTGATAAACAGAAAGTCGACATCAAGCCAATAAGGAAGAAAAAGAGTCCAATCAAGTTCAAAAAGAGAGTTCCGACTCGCAAGCCTTGGGAGTAATAGGATTTAGTCATCAAATATAGCACAAACATTATGTTGAAGTTGAACTGATTTGTACAAAGTCTTTGATCCTCATCAGTTCCTTGTCCTTAGACACTTCAGTACTCTTCCCACACTCAAAAGCTTCTAAAAGTGTTTGACACTCAGTATTTTATTGGTAAGGATCAACAGTATGTCTAGCATAATTAAGTAGTATTGATTGAATTTTTTGTGTGTTAATATATGGATGTATTGATGCTTGTTAATATAGATCACATGTTTCACAAAAGACTTACTTTTGATGGAGTCTCAAAACATATAGGCATTACACCAAGAGTCACTTGTTCCACAGAATAAAAATCTATTGATTGAGTTTGAAAACATGTGGACATAACACCAATAAGTTACAAACTGCTATTCATGTTTACTTGTCCATTTATGGTTTCTAAATATCTTCGAATCCCTCCACTGTCTATGTCTCTCTGCTGCCATTGAATTGTCCAAAGTTTGTCTTCGTCTTTGCTTTTGGGCTAGAATAAAAGCAAGCTTGACTTTGGAGCTAGCAACTTTTCTTTTAGCATGCAGCCTTTGTAGAATGCCTCGGTAAAACCATTGGAAGACTTCCTTCAGACTATTTGCCTTTTGACTCTCTCCATAGTGTTGTGTGTGTCTGAAAAATGCATTACGTGCCATGTAGTGAGACTTCTCCATGCCTTGGGTAGACCAAATTGCTGGGCATCCATACTTTTTGACAAAATAGGGAAGGTGGTTGTAGATGATATGCTGTTTTCACAAAGACATAAGAATGCATAGTAAGTTATGAAAGAAAAGAGGATCACACTTAAGTAAAAAAAAGAAGACATCACTTTACCATGTAGTGAGTTATATTGCAGGCTGTCCATGCGTCTTTCATTGACTTCCCAAAATGTTTTATTGCCTCTTCAAAGTTCTTGTAATCACTCTTTGTCCATGTTACATTGTCACAGAACATGAAGAGTTGATCAAGAGACCTCCACACCTCTGCCTTCACATTTCGTGCTTCCCCATCTGCCTCATAATCTTTCACGGCATTATGGACTTGCTTCCACAATCCATAACTAATCCTTGAAACTGTTTTACCTTGCCTTACTTGCTTACTATTGTGTTTGGGTCGAGACAAGAATCTTCTTGCCTTAACACCACCAATAGAGGGCTTGATTGGTACCTCCTTGCCATTGCTAGACTTTTTAAAATCCTTTGTGATATGAACATCACCTCCATGCAGACCTATATCGGATAACACTTTTTCCAATGCATGAAGAGCATCCTTTCTATTTCTTTCGGGACGGAGTTTCCAAGCAAATCCAATATACAAAAATACCAATTTCTCAATAATTCGACATAGAGCGTGCAATGTGCATATGTGAACATTACATAGTGGAATGTCAAGAATGGCCTTGAAGTCAGGGTCAACTTTATCTCTATTAGGTGCTCTCTTCCACCATTTAGAATCCATTACTTGCGCTGATTCTTTGCAGTAAAGACAAGGAGACTTTGAGTTACCTCCTTTACTAACGTTATACATGCACTTAAGTGTTTTAAGATCCCCCGCCATGTGCCACTCTACTTGAAAATCACCTTTTCCTGCAACATGGAGATTCTCTCCCTGCACCTGTCTTTTAATTATTCTTGGTATTTCCGTGTGGTGAAACACCCAATCCAGTGTTTCATGGTCTTTTGTCTTTACCTGTGGTTATACAAAACAAAAGTCTTACTATAAAAGATTTGAAAACATTGACTAAAATCAAGTACGAAATAAAAAATGATCATACCTGGAATGAGCCCAACCACCATATGTGTTTCTCCGACTGCACACTAAAATACTTCGAACTCGCTTCATTCAATGATGTATCAAGTGCTCCATTCATCAATGTGATAGTAATCCTTTCCATTTTCTTTTCCTTTACAACCTCACACTCATCCAGTTTGATAACAAATTTCAAAATGCCTTTGCACTCTTCAAATGTTATTCCATAAAACTCGACCATTCTTCTTTGAAGTTGTTGTAGATCTACAAATATATTGTTCCAAGGGTCATACACGGTGGTTCCTTTAGCACCATGAAATATATCTTCAATATGGATATATGGTCCAATAAACTCATCTATACTTTCATTCAAATGACCTCTTATCTTCCACACTGTTGCTGGATTTGGCAGTAAAACTCGTTTAATCCTTTGATCTCTCAAAGTTGAGGATATCGCATGGAAAATCGAACTATATCCCTTCCTGCTAACTCCACTAACATCAAGAGCCTCTTGGATTGTAGTACCATCAACTTGATTATTGGATATAAAGTCCTCTACAACATTGCGTTTGATTGTTTTGTATTTTTTTTCTTCAATCAAACCTTTTGCTACACCACAAGAAAGCAATCCTTTCATTTGTTTAACTGGAAGAAGGTTGGGATCCATATTTTCTTTTGCAGGCTCCAATAATTTCCTATAGTAACAATATAGTAACAACACAATATGCCTATATTATTCAACACTTCCAATCCTGTTTTGCATTAATGGACAAAATACATAGTCATTTGAGAGTATTTTTGAGTTTAAAAAATAAAAAATTACAAACTAACCTTGCTTCCTGAATTCTTCACTTGCATCCACCAGTCCTAGCCTTCAAATTTGCAATGTTTTTAATCTTCCTACTTCGTTGTCTGTCTCCAAGCATGGTTCTCTTCCTTCTTGATCTTGTTAACTCTTTTTTACTCTTTGAATGCTCCTCAATTTCATTCTGCAACTGCTGCTCCAATTTTGCACGAATAGCTATCTCTTGAATCCTGGCTCCCTTTTCTTGTAGGTACATTGTTTTATATGTTTCTGCAAATGCAGACTGTGCTGAAATATAACCAAGAAGTCCATTTTGTCCATCGCCCGCAAACCTCAATAGTGTGGTTGGATTGACAAATGGAGGTGTAGAGTTTTGTACTAGACATTTTGGATATATACTTCCATCACACCATAAGTCAATATGTTGGAGCCCTTCTCTTCTCATATTTTCCCGTTGTTGAGCATTTAGCACCATATCCTTTCGTCTTTTTTGTGCTGGAGCATATTGTTCTTCTAAGTCGATGTGAAGATGATATAATCGCTTCTTCTGAGATTGTACTTCACTAGTATCGGCCATTTTTGTGCTTCTGAGGTTGCAAAGTTGGCTTGTCAATCTCATAGTCTTTTTGTAACATGAATTGTGGAAGTGTGGCGGTATCCATACAATCATTAAGTTCAGTGATGGATTCTTTATGAGAGGCCTGCACACGTCGTCAAAAGAGATGCGAAATCTTCGAGAAACAAAAAAAATTAAGGAGATATTTAATGCAAAATCGTGTTAGTTAGATAAAAGATTATCTTATTCTTTTCTGAACTGACAGTTCAGTGGTCCTTACTGACAGTTCTGAGCCACGTTTCCATATTTTATTATTTTTGAGATCTTTTAGGAGAGAAATAAATCGAGAAATAGTGAATTTCTTACAGGGCCCCAAAATGAGCTCCGTTTTTCCCTAATGTTGTGTATCAGCTTGACCAGTGGTGGGTCAATGAGCACCTAATTATTCTTAATAGATAAAAAAGCACATGGGAAATAAAACAGGTTAGGTCACTATAAGATTCTCTGATAACCTGCAAAGGGACACATAAAAACATAAAGATTTACTCATAAGGATTGCTTTTGTCAATGCTCCTCCATACCTCTACCTCTCTTCTTCCATTGCTAACAACCATAGAATCCTTGCTAACCTCAATAAATATTATAACCTTGCATGTGATTGACAAAAAAAAGAAAGAAGAGAAGAAATCACATGCAATGGCCTCTCACCCTAATTAGGAACCCATCTAATATTACCTTACTAACTCGTTAATCCCTAGTGGAACAAGGGGGATATTTAACTCATTTTAGGGTTAGCAAGGTTTTCCATGCCCAATTATATGCTAAAGCATGAGTGATCTACATCAAATGTCACGGATATACATGCCAAACTCATGTACAAACAAGCCATGAAGTAATGGCATCCAAATCTCAAACTTGGACAGGTGTTGTGGGAAAAAAACCCCACACACACACACACATAGTCGATTACTATTAGGTATATGTTAGTACTACACTATGAGGTCATGCACTCATGCTGTGGGAACTTTTTCCCCACTGGGTTTTTCCCCATGGCCATCCAAGTGTGAACGGGCACCTTAGGGTTAGCTAGCGTATAAGCAACCTCACCGTCAATTTAGGGTTGCAGTTCATTTTGTACTTCATTGTATCTTGAACTCTTGCTCCTAGTGAACTAGACTTCTACACTCTCTCTCTCTCCCCTGTGTCCTCTCTAATGTGGATATTGAGTGAGTGAGTGTTTGCATTTAATCAAAGCTAATAGTGGTATCATAGCCAAGGTCTCCATTGCTTTGGTTTATAAGCTTCAAATTTTTATTCAAGTTTTTGAAGCTTCCATAGCTTTGATTTGTTGCTTAACAATGTGGTTTCTTTTGTTCCATAGCTTGTTTGAAAGCTTCACTCAATTTTTCACTACAAGATGCTTCTTAAGAAAAGAGAATAAGAAGCTCAATTCATCAGCTCAATTTATCACAGTTGCAACAAAATTCTTGGATTCCATCGATGTAGTCTATTAACGCCGCCAACCCACTCACGCTACTCTAAGTGGTCCATATTCCACTACTGCCATCTTGACTCTAGGTATTTAACAAAGGTGGCCATGGTTCTTCTTTAGACACTCCACTCAAGGAATCCTTTGGGTATCCTGAATTTTTTATGGTCTGGGTAATGGTGAGGCCTTTGGTGCTTGCACTGAGGGTAGCTCCAGGAAATCAAATAGTGGCAGTTGCATTGGTTGTACCCCTTCCTTTAGTTTCTTTGTGTTCTTTAGGCTTTTGCATTTCTTATGTAGACTTATCAGATTTTTCATCCTAGCCTTGGCTTTCTTTCGGCTATTGTTCCATTTTTTGATGGCCCTGGGAGTGTTTCTCTTTTTTTGAATCTAGCTTTTGGTTACTTGATCCTTGGTCATCCTTATCTTTGTCCTTTTGGGCTCTTTATCATCCTTCTTCTCCTGATCATGCCCCTCGTTGTCTTTGTCTTTGTGGGTGTGCTTTGTTGTTCATTCTCAACCTTAGCATATATGTCTCATTGTCCTTTCTTGCCTTGCCTTTCCTTTTTATTTCTTCTTTTAGCTTCTTTCTCTACTTTCATGTCTGTCTCAAGCTTTGACTTAGACTCAATGGTGATGTTTGCGAGCTCATCTAGTAATAAACTTTTTTTCTTGGGAGGTGGCTTCTCACTACACTGCTTCCCTTGAGCCCTCTCTTTTCTTGCTTAACTTTGGTCAATGTCTTTAGTTGGACACGTGCTCTAGCTACCGCGGAGGTGGGATCTTAGCAAGGGAGTATATAGCTTGATAGATTACTCTTGTAAGCAAAGGGACTATGCCAAGCTAGGGGTCTTTTTGGTTCTTTAATGCACACACTCTCTTAATCTCTGCACACTGATAAGCTCTACCCAGTTTTCTTTTTCCTGATTAGGGGTTGGTTATAAATGGGCTTTATTAAAGCATGTGAGCAATCGTACATCCACCTGGGTTGTGTGATGTGGCTTGTAGAAAGAGAGGTACATGTAGCATAACCTACAAGGCATGATGAAGTGCAAAAAAATCATGTCCTCCCAATGAGGTTTGGGCTTACCTGTCTTAAAGCACACTACCTTCTCTATAGGTTTGTTCATTCTCTTGAAATCCCATTCTTTGGTGACAATGGGTAAGTTGAAAGTCTGCCAAACCAATTCTTGAGTGACCTTGTAAATCCTTCTCTCATTGCTTGGTGGTCCCAGTGGATATATGATAAATGATCATGTACAATTGTTGAATGAGTGTATGGCCTAGAAACACCTGGCTACGTTCCTCTCCCATGGAGGCAATTCAAATAAGGGTAGTATCCCAATCTTTTATAACAATTATTTGGTGGGCTCCAAAGCTAGCTTTCAGCGTTTCGCAAAATGGGGAGGCTACCCACCACTAAATATCACGTTAAGGGTATAGCGGTCCTAGAATTAAAACTTGAGACTGTGTCACCCACATATTTAAGTCTTGTTGGCTCCAAGTAACTCTCCCTAGCTTCCAAGAGCTCTAGGGGTATATATGGCTCTGGAAGGGGCCCTTGGCTCTCTTCCACTAATTTTTTGGCCTTCCCCATTATGGAGGGACTAGTTTTCATTTTACTTAATGCCTTTCAATGCTACAAAGTGATACACTGCACTTAGCTATGCTAAGCTTCACTGACTTGTCAATTGCTTGTGTTGGGTATGATCACATATTACTGCAAGGTATGTACTGCTTGATTGCTTGTGCATCCACTAAAGACATTTCCTCAATGTTAGCATCAAATGGCATGCATTCCTCTTAATCGGCAATAACTATTTACGTGCATTGTAGTCTTTTACATGTATTTCAAGGCATCCACAATGTATAGTTATCAAATTCAATTCAGATACTAGGTGTGCAAGCATGCACATATTCTTCAAACTCTATGTTTTTTCTTATTCACAAGGCATGCATCAATGCATCTAATTGTAAAATGATTGCAAATATAAGGTCCAAAAAGATTCTTTTTTTGGGATCATGGCACTTTATGAATGACATGGATCGTAATGATCCCACTCAGCTCAATGATCCCACTTAGGTTAGCCGATCCTACTCTTGGATGATTTCATTGATGACCGATCTGACTTTGGCTAATTCCACTTAATCAACCAATCCAACTCCTCCCAATCCATCTATGCAAACAGTTCTAGAATTAGATTGATCCTATTCCACACTATGGTTATTTGTTTATCTGAACAAAAAATGAAGGAAAATATGGGTTGTTTTGTTTTGCCTTTCTCACTGTCTAATATTGAGATGTGTAAGGAGGTTGTCTCCTTGCCACCACCAAAATGTTCAAGGCACCTAAGGGGCTACACATAAAACCTCAAAGGGGCTACACATAAAACCTGCAGCTCTTTGCTTTCCTTCAAAAATGGCCTCGTTGTTCACACTCTCAATGATGAAAGGAAACCTTGATGAATATGCAAAGCAATGAAATTGGGGATGGTGCCTACCTTGGATATGTGAAACCTAGTTGGGATGGGTGGGGGCTAACCGAGAGTTCTATGTTGCTTTTCTTCACCAATGTTTGCCAATAGGGTCGTGCACGCATTCACAAAAGCTCAAAGTGAGTAATGTAGGGTTGGATTGGCACACATTTAATAATACTCACTTGATGATGTTACAAATCATGGATCAGATGATCACACTGGTTGGGTTAGATTGGTGATCCAAGAAGTGAGCGATGCTAAACTTCAAGGCGATTCAAGAATTTAATGATCCAAGAAGTTTTATCATGGTGATTTGAGGGGTAGGATTGTCGATCTATGATTGAAATGATCCATGATGATGATTCTAAGACATTTTGATACCTTGGATCGTTAGGAGTGAAAAGTGGGCAATTTTAGGCTTTGGGCATTCCTAGAAGTTATAGAGTTGGATTGGCGATTCATGAAGTAGGATCATATTGAGAGATGGATTGGTGATTCATGAAGTAAAATCGTGTTGAGAGTTGGATCATTTTGATCCAAGAATTTATTTTTGGAATTTTTAAAGTGGTGTTAGTACAGTCTCAATAACTTTTTTATGCCTAATGTCGTATCGTGTATCTTAGTGCCCTAGTCATATGCTTAATGCAATTTTGTCATGCTATGAAAGATACTTAGTGAGGGTCCATGGGATTTTAATCTTGAGGTTTCTAGCCTAAGTGTTCGGTACATGAGTGATGTGACATCATGCAAGTGCTTGGGGGATCAAAAGATAGGAGAGTGCCTAATGCTTCTATCAATTGGGTGTGACACCTAAATGCTTCTATCAATTGGGTGTGACACCTAAATGCTTTGAAAAGAAAGTAATTTTTTTGTATTTTAAGGACTTATCTCCATTACTTCTTCTAACTCAGTTGGACTATGCCTATCGCATCTTGTAAGATTCCTCCCCCACCCCCTTTTTGATATCTAGTATCTTTCCCTGTAATCAATCCCTCTTCAGAAATATAAAGACCTTGTTTCTAACTATTTTAACCTAGAGAGAGAAAATATTCTAGAGAGAGAATATTCAGATTTTGAATATTTTTGGATAGAAATGAGTAAATGCTCACATAAGATGAAGAGTTGAAAATGTACAAGGTTTATTAGTAAAAAACTATGAGCAATATTAAAAATATGAGATATTTTGGGTATCCAAAAATGAGTAAATGCTCACATAAGATGAAGAGTTGAAAATGTACAAGGTTTATTAGAAAAAAACTATGAGCAATATTAAAAATATGAGATATTTTGGGTATCCAAAAATGAGTAAATGCTCACATAAGATGAAGAGTTGAAAATGTACAAGGTTTATTAGTAAAAAACTATGAGCAATATTAAAAATATGAGATATTTTGGGTATAATGATTCCATTTTGACACATATGTAAGGAAGGGGAGTTCTTTAAAGGAGGTGCATATTTCACATAAGATGAAGAGTTGAAAATGTACAAGGTTTATTAGTAAAAAAACTATGACATATATGTAAGGAAGAGGAGTTCTTTAAAGGAGGTGCATATTTCACATAAGATGAAGAGTTGAAAATGTACAAGGTTTATTAGTAAAAAACTATGAGCAATATTAAAAATATGAGATATTTGGGTATAATGATTCCATTTTGACACATATGTAAGGAAGGGGAGTTCTTTAAAGGAGGTGCATATTTCAATGCTTGAATGAGTTTTAAACTCATAAAAATTGAGATATTTCATCTCTCCTCTCTCCTCATTCAAGTCTAGTTCCAAAAAGTTAGGTTAACTGACCTAAAAATGGTCAAAAATTGACCAAACTGATTTGGAAAATTCTAGAATCAGTTTGTTTGGTTAGGAGCTCAATTTTTCCTATAAATAGAAGCCTACCCCTTGTTGAAAAATATATAGTGTTTATGCATCGTTACTCTACTTCACCTAAGCCAAGAACTGTGAATTCATTAATAATTCACTAGTTTTTGGAGCTTCCCTCTTTCTTCAATCCCCATTGGTGGCTCCATCAACATACTTAACCAATTGATTGTTGGGGGCCTCTACCGTGAACAAAGAATCAAGCAATTTGTAAGGTAATTAGTGAATTTTGATCATTTTCTATAATTTCTCAATGTTTCTCTCTTCTCAACCCCTCTCAAGCTTGAGAAGCTTAATTAGAATGGTTTTTGAATGTTATTGAAGTTAATTGATGAATGGTAGTGAAGAGTTACATAATTTGATGAATGCTATTGAAGTTAATTGATTAATGATAGTTAAGAATTACATAAATTTCTATTTATGCTTAATTCAAATGGTTTTTATGAAATTTCTCTCTCTCACTCAAGAAATGGTCATACTCATGACCCATTCTCAATCCAAATGAAGCTTTTCATAAAGCTTTTCCTTAATCCAAGATTAATCTATACTTGAGGTCAAATTAATGGCTTTTTTCTATGCTTTTAGTTTATGTATTTCATGAATATTAATGATTCAATCCATTATGGATTATTGATCCAATTAGGGATCATTCTAATTAATTCTTAATGATAAGCTTTATCCCTTAGAAAAAATTGAGATTTATCAGTCACATAGCAGCGGAGCTATGGCAAAATTTTTATAAAAATTACGCATAAAATAATTTCATTCAAAGCATGAAAAGAGGACTTCCTACCATATTCTAGGAATTATCATCCTAGATTAATTGAAGATATTCATAGAGAAATTGATTTTTATATTATGCATAATTGATTTTCATGCATAGAGGTATGCATAATAGATTATTATTTTAACATAAAAGTGTTACTTTTATCATAATTAGATTTCATGCATAGAGGTATGCATAAAAGATTATTATTTTAACGTAAAAGTGTTACTTTTAGCACAATTGAATTTCATGCATAGAAGTATGCATAAGAGGTGATTATTTTATTATAAAAGTAAATTGAATTTCATGCATAGAAGTGTGCATAAGAGTTGATTATTTTATTATAAAAGTGTTACTTTCATCATATTTGAATTTCATGCATAAAAGTATGCATAAAAGTTGATTATTTTATTATAACAGTGTTACTTTTATCATATTTGGATTTCATGCATAGATGTATGCATAAAAGATTATTATTTTAATGTAAAAGTGTTACTTTTAGCACAATTGAATTTCATGCATAGAAGTATGCATAAGAGTTGATTATTTTATTATAAAAGTGTTACTTTTATCACAATTGAATTTCATGCATAGAAGTGTGCATAAGAGTTGATTATTTTATTATAAAAGTGTTACTTTTATCATATTTGAATTTCATGCATAAAAGTTGATTATTTTATTATAAAAGTGTGACTTTTATTATATTTGAATTTCATGCATAAAGGTATGCATAAAAGTTGATTATTTTATTTTAAAAGTGTGACTTTCATTATATTTGGATTTCATGCATAGAGGTATGCATAAAAGATATTCTTTTATACTAAAAGTGTGATTTTCATCATAAATGGATTTTATGCATAACTTAGATGCATAAGAGAAATTTTTTTATTCTAAAAGTGTAATTCCTACCAAATTGAATTTATGCATAAGAAGATGCATAAAAGATTGATTTTTACTTCGAAAGTATTAATCTCCTTAAATAGAATTTATGCATAAATAAATGTGTAAAGAAATCTTATATCAAATATAAGAATTCTCTTGTATTCTATAAATAGATATGAGATGTGATAGGATGTGATAAGAGGTGTATAAGATGTGACAAGAGATGATAAGATGCTTATGAAATAAGTTATGAGGTGATAAGATGAATTAAGATTTGATAAGATGTGTATGGGATGAGGTAAGAAGTGTATGTGATAGGATAAGATGTATATGGGTTGTGATAGGGCGAGAATGGATGTGATGTAAAAGATTAGATGTGAAGGCATATGGGGTTATATGAAAGGGAATGTGGAAATGGATGTATGTATGTGGATGTGTGGATGTGGAGATGGGAGTGTGGATGTATGAATGTGGAAAGGGATGTATGCATGAAGATGTTTATGCATAGATGTGAATGTGGATGTAGATGTGGCTGTATAGATGTGAATGTGGAATGTGGATGTGGATGTATGTATGTATATAGATGTAGATGTGGATGTATAGATGTGATTGGGAATGTGGATGTGGATGTATGTATGTATGTGGATGTGGATGTATGAAAGAGGACGTGATAGTAGATGTATGCATGTGGATGTGGATGTATGGATGTGGATATGGATGTGTATGTATGAATGTGGATGTATAAATGAGGATGTGAAAATGGAGGTAAGCATGTAGATGTGGATGTATGGATGTGAATGTGGTTGTGGATGTGTATGTATGAATGTGGATATGGGATGTGGATGTATAAATGAGGATGTGAAAATGGAGGTAAGCATGTAGATGGGGATGTATGGATGTGAATGTGGATGTGAATGTGGATATGGATGTATGGATGTATGGATGTGAATGTGGATGTGGATGTGGATGTGGATGTATGGATGTGAATGTGGATGTGGATGTGGATGTATGGATGTGGATATGGATGTGAATATATGATATGTGATGTGAAGGAATCTGAAGTGAAGAGATGGAAAATGATGTGATTGGATGAGTACACATATAAATGGAATGTGATCTCTTGGGAAGTATAAGAAGTTATCTCCCAGATATTGTGGACCAAAGAAAGTAGGTGATTTAGCTTACGAGCTTCTTTTATCTCCTCATCTCAAAGTTCTGAATGCCTTCTATAGAAAAATGTGCCAAATCCAAATCATGGAAAGACGGTAAAACTTCAGTGGCAAGTTACCGTTGGCTTCTAAGTTACGCTAGCTCCTTCCTTTATATAAGTCGTAACTTTTACTTGTCATTCACAGTAATCTTACTCCCATCGATCTCCTTTCTTTCTTAATCTCCTTCATGGCTTGGCAACAAGAATTAGTTTTATCCATAATGATTCCTCACCTTCAAGACGCAAGTGAGTCTGTGAAGAAGGATTTTATAGAACAGTATGAGCGCTCACTTTTCCCTCACTTGGGAACTTCTGTAGCTCAGACCAAATGGCGGACCTATCAAGACATAACTAGGGTAACACCCTGGGGTCAGCAGCACTTTCGTAACAATGTCCGCTTAGCCATGGTTATTGAAGCTTTGGGTTTGGGTCCCCGATACTACTGCGTCATGAGATCAAGGCATCTTGGGTTTTCTGAGCGGGTCTTCTTACTGGCGTGTTTTCATCCTCATGAGAAGATATGCCTTTACCCCGTTTTTGGCTTGCCTCTCAGAGGTCCTTTTGTTAGATCACCTCATACCACTGAGATAGGTGCGGCAATAACCAGCAGAATTATTCCCATAGATGAGTTACCTTATACTTGTGCATCTTGTGAGTGCTGCTTTTGTGACCATATGATGGACGGGCTTATGAAAGTGTAAAGAGTTCTTCTATCTTTACTGTATAAGTTCCGAGAATGAATAAAGTTTAAATCTTGTTCTTATCTTGCTCTCTTCGAGACTTTTCTTGGTGGTTAATCTTGATTAAAATTTTTCTCTAAGTCTCATATTCGTGCATCTTGCGAAATTATCCTAGTTTGCGAGATGAGGACATCTCGCGTTTTTTAAGTGGAGTAGAATGTAAGATTCCTCCCCCACCCCCTTTTTGATGTCTAGTATCTTTCCCTGTAATCAATCCCTCTTCAGAAATATAAAGACCTTGTTTCTAACTATTTTAACCTAGAGAGAGAAAATATTCTAGAGAGAGAATATTCAGATTTTGAATATTTTTGGATAGAAAAATATCTCTTATAATTAAGATGAATTCCCCTGAAACAGAAATTCAAAAAGAATTTTCCAATGTGCAATTGGAATTAATTGGAAATGTGTATAAAGGACCTTAGCCTAAGGGTCTAGATTTTCAGAAATTTTTGGATTATGGTCCAATTAAGGTTCCTATGGGCCAATAGCATCAGTCCATGTGTAGAGAGGAGATAAATCCAATTTGTAAAAGAAGATACCCAAAAATGAGTAAATGCTCACATAAGATGAAGAGTTGAAAATGTACAAGGTTTATTAGTAAAAAACTATGAGCAATATTAAAAATATGAGATATTTTGGGTATCCAAAAATGAGTAAATACTCACATAAGATGAAGAGTTGAAAATGTACAAGGTTTATTAGTAAAAAACTATGAGCAATATTAAAAATATGAGATATTTTGGGTATCCAAAAATGAGTAAATGCTCACATAAGATGAAGAGTTGAAAATGTACAAGGTTTATTAGTAAAAAACTATGAGCAATATTAAAAATATGAGATATTTTGGGTATAATGATTCCATTTTGACACATATGTAAGGAAGGGGAGTTCTTTAAAGGAGGTGCATATTTCACATAAGATGAAGAGTTGAAAATTTACAAGGTTTATTAGTAAAAAAACTATGACATATATGTAAGGAAGAGGAGTTCTTTAAAGGAGGTGCATATTTCACATAAGATGAAGAGTTGAAAATGTACAAGGTTTATTAGTAAAAAACTATGAGCAATATTAAAAATATGAGATATTTGGGTATAATGATTCCATTTTGACACATATGTAAGGAAGGGGAGTTCTTTAAAGGAGGTGCATATTTCAATGCTTGAATGAGTTTTAAACTCATAAAAATTGAGATATTTCATCTCTCCTCTCTCCTCATTCAAGTCTAGTTCCAAAAAGTTAGGTTAACTGACCTAAAAATGGTCAAAAATTGACCAAACTGATTTGGAAAATTCTAGAATCAGTTTGTTTGGTTAGGAGCTCAATTTTTCCTATAAATAGAAGCCTACCCCTTGTTGAAAAATATATAGTGTTTATGCATCGTTACTCTACTTCACCTAAGCCAAGAACTGTGAATTCATTAATAATTCACTAGTTTTTGGAGCTTCCCTCTTTCTTCAATCCCCATTGGTGGCTCCATCAACATACTTAACCAATTGATTGTTGGGGGCCTCTACCGTGAACAAAGAATCAAGCAATTTGTAAGGTAATTAGTGAATTTTGATCATTTTCTATAATTTCTCAATGTTTCTCTCTTCTCAACCCCTCTCAAGCTTGAGAAGCTTAATTAGAATGGTTTTTGAATGTTATTGAAGTTAATTGATGAATGGTAGTGAAGAGTTACATAATTTGATGAATGCTATTGAAGTTAATTGATTAATGATAGTTAAGAATTACATAAATTTCTATTTATGCTTAATTCAAATGGTTTTTATGAAATTTCTCTCTCTCACTCAAGAAATGGTCATACTCATGACCCATTCTCAATCCAAATGAAGCTTTTCATAAAGCTTTTCCTTAATCCAAGATTAATCTATACTTGAGATCAAATTAATGGCTTTTTTCTATGCTTTTAGTTTATGTATTTCATGAATATTAATGATTCAATCCATTATGGATTATTGATCCAATTAGGGATCATTCTAATTAATTCTTAATGATAAGCTTTATCCCTTAGAAAAAATTGAGATTTATCAGTCACATAGCAGCGGAGCTATGGCAAAATTTTTATAAAAATTACGCATAAAATAATTTCATTCAAAGCATGAAAAGAGGACTTCCTACCATATTCTAGGAATTATCATCCTAGATTAATTGAAGATATTCATAGAGAAATTGATTTTTATATTATGCATAATTGATTTTCATGCATAGAGGTATGCATAATAGATTATTATTTTAACATAAAAGTGTTACTTTTATCATAATTAGATTTCATGCATAGAGGTATGCATAAAAGATTATTATTTTAACGTAAAAGTGTTACTTTTAGCACAATTGAATTTCATGCATAGAAGTATGCATAAGAGGTGATTATTTTATTATAAAAGTAAATTGAATTTCATGCATAGAAGTGTGCATAAGAGTTGATTATTTTATTATAAAAGTGTTACTTTCATCATATTTGAATTTCATGCATAAAAGTATGCATAAAAGTTGATTATTTTATTATAACAGTGTTACTTTTATCATATTTGGATTTCATGCATAGATGTATGCATAAAAGATTATTATTTTAATGTAAAAGTGTTACTTTTAGCACAATTGAATTTCATGCATAGAAGTATGCATAAGAGTTGATTATTTTATTATAAAAGTGTTACTTTTATCACAATTGAATTTCATGCATAGAAGTGTGCATAAGAGTTGATTATTTTATTATAAAAGTGTTACTTTTATCATATTTGAATTTCATGCATAAAAGTTGATTATTTTATTATAAAAGTGTGACTTTTATTATATTTGAATTTCATGCATAAAGGTATGCATAAAAGTTGATTATTTTATTTTAAAAGTGTGACTTTTATTATATTTGGATTTCATGCATAGAGGTATGCATAAAAGATATTCTTTTATACTAAAAGTGTGATTTTCATCATAAATGGATTTTATGCATAACTTAGATGCATAAGAGAAATTTTTTTATTCTTAAAGTGTAATTCCTACCAAATTGAATTTATGCATAAGAAGATGCATAAAAGATTGTTTTTTACTTCGAAAGTATTAATCTCCTTAAATAGAATTTATGCATAAATAAATGTGTAAAGAAATCTTATATCAAATATAAGAATTCTCTTGTATTCTATAAATAGATATGAGATGTGATAGGATGTGATAAGAGGTGTATAAGATGTGACAAGAGGTGATAAGATGCTTAAATGAAATAAGTTATGAGGTGATAAGATGAATTAAGATTTGATAAGATGTGTATGGGATGAGGTAAGAAGTGTATGTGATAGGATAAGATGTATATGGGTTGTGATAGGGCGAGAATGGATGTGATGTAAAAGATTAGATGTGAAGGCATATGGGGTTATATGAATGGGAATGTGGAAATGGATGTATGTATGTGGATGTGTGGATGTGGAGATGGGAGTGTGGATGTATGAATGTGGAAAGGGATGTATGCATGAAGATGTTTATGCATAGATGTGAATGTGGATGTAGATGTGGCTGTATAGATGTGAATGTGGAATGTGGATGTGGATGTGAATGTGGAATGTGGAATGTGGCTGTATAGATGTGAATGTGGATGTGGATGTATGTATGTATGTAGATGTAGATGTGGATGTATAGATGTGAATGGGAATGTGGATGTGGATGTATGTATGTATGTGGATGTGGATGTATGAATGAGGACGTGATAGTAGATGTATGCATGTGGATGTGGATATATGAATGTGGATATGGATGTGTATGTATGAATGTGGATGTATAAATGAGGATGTGAAAATGGAGGTAAGCATGTAGAATGTATGGATGTGAATGTGGATGTGGATGTGTATGTATGAATGTGGATATGGGATGTGGATGTGTATGAATGTGAATGTGGATATGGGATGTGGATGTATAAATGAGGATGTGAAAATGGAGGTAAGCATGTAGATGTGGATGTATGGATGTGAATGTGGATGTGGATGTGGATGTATGGATATGAATGTGGATGTGGATGTGGATGTATGGATGTGGATATGGATGTATGGATGTGAATGTGGATGTGGATATGGATGTGGATGTATGGATGTGGATATGGATGTGAATATGGATGTGAATATATGATATGTGATGTGAAGGAATCTGAAGTGAAGAGATGAAAAATGATGTGATTGGATGAGTACACATATAAATGGAATGTGGAATAAGTAATGTGGATTAATGAGGGATAATGTGGAAAAATGAGAGTTAATATAGAAATTGTATTTGTAAACTGTTTGTAAATGCTGTTTGTAAATGGCTGTTTTATGTCAAGAATGCTGGGGAAGCATTTTGACCGTCTTGTGATTAAGGTCGTGGAGACCTAACTGATAAAGTTGCAACTGCTGACGGAGAGTCAATGGAGGACGTCTCGCGTAGCAAGGTCGACCGAGGTCTTGACCAGCCTCGGTTCGATTAAAATGGTGAGCTTCCGGTACGGTGGATGAGGGACCAAGGAAGCGGCCTATGAGTGAAGCGCTAGGTCACCTGCGAAGGATCCTAGAGGGTGCTGACCATACGGTGCTCGGGCTCTGGGTCGCCTAGGATACCCACGCGTGCGTCGAGGAAGATATTGGAACAAGGAGTAAGAGTTGTTTTTTGAAACCAGGCATGGATCTGGTTGATTGACCTTGCTGGTCTTCAATGGATGAGTCCATGGCTTTTTTTATGGATCTGTTGGTTGATCTTGCTGATCTTCAACGAGAGTCCATCTTGATTTTTATAAGTGATTATATTGCCGAGTATTATGGGCTAGGAACTATTGAAAAGGCCCCTGAGTGGACAGGTGGTGAGCGTTCTAGTTGCCAATGATGCCATAGATACTCTGATGAAGGAATGATGGGAAATTATGAATCAACCGGATAAATTGGAAGATTGTGATTAGTGGTACTATGGTTTCATTAAAGGATTGTTTTAAAGTTAGCTGATGCTAAGAAAAAGGCAATTTCATATTGGGTGTGTAAGTGGTGTGGCTAGTTTTATGTTTGCATGAACTTCCGGCTAGGGGGCCTTGGAACTCTTTTCCTTGGTACGCGGGACAAAACCTAACCAAATTCCAAATTGGATCCCATCACTACAGTGGTTGGGCGGTTGGCTAACCCATGGGATTGGATGGGGTTAGGCTGGATTGATGGATCCATAAATCGAGACTCAACTTTTGTTATTACGATAGATAAAGTAAATCCCGGACAGTAATTGTTCTATGGATAGGAATCAACGGCTGTGCCTCTTGAATGGGGAAAAAAGCGTTGATCCCAATGATCCAAGTGCAAGTTTCTTCCTTGATCCGACCAAATATCTTATAGATGCAATTGGGTCAGTTTGATCAGAAATGATCTTGACTACGTTAGAGTAAAAAGTCATCCTGGTGGAATCGCCCGTGCTTTCCGGTAAAGGAAGTTTTTCCGGGTTCGGTTTTGGATTAACCGATGGATTAGTCTCTTATCCGGATATCCGTGGGTGAGGCCCCGAGTGTGGGACCCCTGTCCCGCGCGAGAAGTGCTACTTCCGCTGCTAGTACCCCGAATCCGTTGCTCGGTGGGAACAAGGATCTCACACATCTTGCATAAGTGACTCAACTGAACTCTTATCCTTGTAACTCCAGCACAAGTGACTCGACTTGTGAAATGTAAACTATGTTCATGTGTATAAGTAATGTGAACCTTTTATGCTTGGGCATGTTTTGGACTTTTGTAACTCAATGCTTGACTCTCATATCTTAGGCTCCTTTTGGCTCTTAGCAGCTTGACTTTTGAACTCTTATGTCATTGGCACATTTTGGCCTTTGACGACTTGACCTTTGTGTCAGTTGTTACATACATGATCTCATTCCTTCTTTATTTCTTGTTATTATGCATTAAGCAATGGTGAATTTAGTTTTATGACACGTGTTAAAGGGGTTTACATTATCTTGATGAACTTAGATTCTGCCCAAGTTAAAAATAAGGCTTTGATTGTCATTGGGCCTTCTTGCAAACGATGGGATAGTCTTAACGCCATGCTCATCTAAGGTTTCAGTGGTAGGTACAAAAGCTAGGATTTCTTATTGAGCAAAAGAAGGAAGATTTATTAGTAAAAAACTATGAGCAAGATTAAAAATATGAGATATTTTGGATATAATGATTCCATTTTGACACATATGTAAGTAAGGAAGGGGAGTTCCTTAAAGGAGGTGCATATTTCACATGCTTGAGTGAGTTTTAAACTCAAAAATAATGTGATATTTTTATCTCTCCTCTCTCTTGAACCAAACCAATGTTACCATATTATAGTAGTGATGTGTGTGAACACACTTAGGACCGCCGGGGCACTTTTTCCCTCACTAGGAGGTTTTTTCCCCCGTGCATTGTATATACGCCCATTATCTTCTAGGGCTTGTTATCTTTCATTTTTGGCACTCATAATACACTACTGTGTTGTGCTCAAGCTTCCTCATCTTCTTGAAGTTGTGTGTGCATTCCTGCAACCCTAATTCCAACAATTGGTATCAGAGCAGGCTTCCTCCTCCCGGGCAGCATCACCGGCACCTGCCGCTTCATCTCCTCCGATTGCAACGAGGTTTCACGAGCGTCTGCAGGTTAGTATATGCCGTGGGAGAGCCCATAGGGCTTGGTCGTTTCAGAATTTTGATCTGAAGTCATTTCGCCCTCCGTTTTTGCATTCCAAGTACTGCGCAGGCAAAATCGTCCTACTGTGCAGATTTTCTGTCAAGATTAAAATCTGCAGGACAGGTGCCCATTCGTCTGTTTTGGGCTGTGCTATATAGCACAGGTCGATTTTATACAGGTTTACCTCTTGCAGACAGCATTTACATCTAGTAGTACAGTCATTGGCCATGGCTGACAACAATGATGTATTCCGCATGTTGGCTGCTGAGGATAAGTTGGATGGCACCAACTATCCATTGTGGGCATATATGATGCGACATGTATTGGTAGCAAAGGGGTTATGGAATATTGTGCAGGGTATTGATGCACGTCCTATTGTGGCTGGGAATGCTGCAAACACATCAGAAACAGGTACTGTAGATGATGGTGCTGGCACAAGTGCTGTAGCAGCTGTTCGAGAACCACCACTTTCAGCAGAGCAGATTCGTTGGGATGGTAGAGATGCGCAGGCTCATGCCTTGATTGCGCTGTCTGTCAAACGTACCATTATCCCACATATTCGCTCCTGCAGGACTTCTAAGGATGCTTGGGATGTACTTGCCACATTGTATCAGGCAAGAAATGAGGCTCGTGTTGCTTACCTCCGAAAACAGTTGGAGAATGAGCATATGAACGAAGGTGATTCTATGGATAGCTTTTTGACAAAGATCAAGGATTTCAAAGAGCAGCTCATTTCTGCAGATGAAATCCTGTCAGACAGTTCACTTGTGCAGACTGTTTTGAATGGTCTACCAGATTCTTATCAGGGTTTTGCTTCCACTCTTCGCTTGATGATGAAAGGCAATCCCAATGCCTTATCATTTGAGGAGTTAGTTTCTGTTTTGCTGCAAGAAGACCAGTCAAGGCAAAACAGGAATAATATGCGTGTCGCAGATCAAGCTTTCGTTGCTAGTCAGAGAAGCGGGAAAGGTAAAGCTGGCTTTTCTTCTAGTAAGCAGAAATCTGCAAATGCTGCGCAACCAAAGAAGGAAGACAAAGATGAGAAGAAGGGTGACAAACAGAAGACATTTTGCAAGTACTGTAAGGGAAATGATCATGTCATCAAAGCGTGTCCTAAGCTGGCTGCGAAAGAGGCTAAGAAGAAAGAGGCTGGTATGGCTGTTGCAGATGCCTCTCCTTCTAACAATGAATCTGCTAATGTTGTGCTAGATACAGAATGGGCATTCAATGCGCAGTGCAGTTATGACCCATCTTTGCATGACACATGTATGTCTGCAGTAGATTCAGATGTATGGTACTTTGACAGTGGTGCCACTAAGCATATCACCTCGCAGCGCAGTTTATTCACTTTCCTTGAGTCTGCTCCCATAGGGAATACTGTCACTTGTGCCAATAACTCCTCTTATCCCGTTGAAGGAGTTGGACAGATTGTGCTGAATGTTGCAAATGGCAACACCTTTACACTTTTTGATGCATTGTATGTGCCAGGGATCAAAAAGAATCTGCTGTCAGTCTCCGCATTTGCCAAAACAGGTTTGGTTGTAAAATTTGTGGATGACAGATGTACTGTTCATGATCTCTCTTGTGGTGACATCATTGTAGCATCTGGTTCACTATGTCGAGGGCTGTATAAGCTCAATATGGATGGCAAATGTGTAGAGGATTCAGCATGTGCTATTATGGATACGCAGGCTATTTCAAATGCAAAACTGTGGCATGCACGTTTTGGTCATCTGAATTTTGCAAGTTTGCTGCGCCTGCAGAAATCTGAAATGGTGTCTTCTTTGCCTAAGCTTGAGGCACCTGTCAAGCATGTTTGTGAGGGCTGCATATTGGGTAAAATGCAGCGTGCTTCCTTTCCCAAAGATGGATCAGTGAGAGCTGAACGCAGATTGCAGCTTGTTCACAGTGATGTTTGTGGTCCCATGCAAACTCCATCATTTGGAAACTACCTTTACTTCGTGACTTTCATTGATGATTTTACCAGGCATGCATGGGTATATCCTTTGAAGGCAAAGTCCGAAGTGTTTTTGTGCTTCAAACAGTTTTTGGTTATGGCTGAAAATGTGTCAGAAAGTAAGATGGGCACCCTCCGTTCAGATCGAGGGGGGGAGTATATGTCTTCAGAATTTAATGCATTTCTGGCTGAGCGTGGGATAAAACACCAATGTACAGTGCCGTATACACCACAGCAAAATGGTGTGGCTGAGAGAAAAAACAGGTCTCTCATGGAAATGGCAAGATGTATGGTTAAGAGTCAAAGTCTACCACATGGTTTTTGGCTCGAGGCTGTCATGTGTGCCACTTATGTACTAAACAGGTGTCCCACCAAAGCATTACAGGTTGTCACTCCATATGAGGCTTGGCATGGCCGCAAGCCATCTGTTGGCCATTTACGTGTTTTTGGTTGCCTGGCATATGCATTAGTGCCTGTGCAACATCGCAGAAAATTGGATGACAAAGCTGTCAAATGTATTTTTGTTGGATATAGTGCTGAGAGCAAAGGCTATCGTTTGTATCATCCACAGACAAAGCGCATTTTGGTTAGCCATGATGTTGTATTTGTGGAAGATGCAGTTCAGCCCTTGGTTTCATGTACTAAGGAGACAGATATCAGCTCACGTGATGTCTATGATACATTGTTGCCTCTTTTCAGTGGTGCACAGTCAAGTGCAATACCTCATGAGGCAGTTTTTCAGCCTATGCAGGTTTTAAATGATGGCACAGATCAGCCTATATCTGATGCAGATGTGCATGATGCACTTGAGGATGAGAGACAAGAGATTGAGGGCTCTAGGAATATGCCTAGATGGCTGGTGCAGACTTTGCGTGACAGCAAGTTGGATGCCCCTTTGTCTAGTCGCACTCGTTCTGGCTCTCATGGTGCCTCTTATGCGTCAGATTGTTATGCATTGGCTGTTTCTAGTATGTGCGATGAAAGTGAGCCTGTTTCATTTGATGAGGCACAAAGTTCAGAAAATTGGATGGCTGCTATGCAAGCAGAATACGATGCTATTATGAAGAATGGTACATGGTCTTTATGTGACTTGCCCCCTGGCAAGAAGGCCATTGGCACTAAGTGGGTATACAAATTGAAGCGTAAGCCTGATGGCACAGTGGATCGCCATAAGGCTAGGCTTGTTGCAAAAGGTTATGCTCAAGAGAAGGGCATTGATTTTGATGAGACTTTTGCTCCCACATGTCGTATGACCACTGTTCGTAGCATCTGTGCATTAGCAGCTCATAATGGTTGGAATGTACATCAGCTGGACATAAAGACTGCGTTCTTAAATGGAGATTTGCATGAGGAGGTGTATGTATCGCAGCCTCGTGGTTTTGTTCAAAGAGGGCAGGAAAACAAAGTGTGCAGGTTAAAAAAGGCTTTATATGGTTTAAAGCAAGCTCCACGAGCTTGGTATGAAAAAATACATGCATATTTGACTGCACATGGGTTTCAGAATAGTCCAACAGAAAGCACTTTGTATGTTAAACGTGTGGATGGTGTACATCTAATCATTGCTCTCTATGTCGATGACATGCTGCTCACAGGACCAAATGAGAGTCATATTGCTGATTTTAAGGCTGATTTGAATGCCTCTTTTGAGATGTCAGATTTGGGGCATTTGCATCATTATTTGGGGATACAATTTAAGCAGTGTGATGGAGGTATTGCTTTGTGTCAGACAAAGTATATTGAAACATTGTTGCGGAGATTTGGCCTTGAAGACTGCAAGCCTATTGCTACTCCAATGGAGACAGGTTTGAAGTTGAGTCTTCATGATGCTGGAGATCACTTTGATGTCACACTCTATCAGACAGCTGTTGGTTGCCTCATTTATGTATGTATTACGAGGACAGACATTCAGTTTGCAGTCTCACAGGTGAGCAGATTTATGCATAGCCCAGGCATTAAGCATTGGCAGGCAGTGAAGCGTATCTTTCGCTATTTGAGTGGTACTCGGCATCTTGGGTTGTTTTATCCCAAGGGGGGATCATTGCCGCCAGATTTACATGCTTTTTCAGATTCTGACTGGGCTGGTTGTTATGACACACGCGTGTCCACGAGTGGTTTTTGCTTCATGCTTGGAAGCTCATGCATATCATGGTTGAGCAAGAAGCAGCCTACTGTGGCCACTTCTAGTTGTGAAGCTGAGTACAGGGCAGCTTTCACAGCTACGGTTGAGTGTGTGTGGCTCAGACGCCTTATGGCTGATTTGGGTGTTGGGCAGCCATCTGCCACCACCATCTTCACTGACAGTCAGAGCGCATTGGCAGTTGCGCGGAACCCAGTGTTTCATGCTCGTACGAAGCACATTGAGGTGCACTACCATTATGTCAGGGAGAGACTCTCTGCAGGAGAGATCAGTTTGGCTTATGTGCCAACACAGGATAACCTTGCAGACCTTTTCACAAAGGCTCTGCCTCGTGAGAAGTTCGAAGCTTTTCGCAAAGCTTTGGGCTTACTCCCTTTTGTGGATTCGTCCACATAGCTAGACACTTCCCTATACATGAGTGCTAGCTCTTGTTCACCGCATCACTCCAGGGGGGATTTGTTACCATATTATAGTAGTGATGTGTGTGAACACACTTAGGACCGCCGGGGCACTTTTTCCCTCACTAGGAGGTTTTTTCCCCCATGCATTGTATATACGCCCATTATCTTCTAGGGCTTGTTATCTTTCATTTTTGGCACTCATAATACACTACTGTGTTGTGCTCAAGCTTCCTCATCTTCTTGAAGTTGTGTGTGCATTCCTGCAACCCTAATTCCAACAACCAAATCAAAATGAAACCAAACCGAATCAAAAAGTAACCAAACTAGATCCAAATCTAGTCCAAATTCAACCAAATTGAATCTGGAAAATTCTAGAATTCAGTTAGCTTTGGTTAGAGCTTCCCTCTCCTATAGATAGAATATGAGTCCTTTGAAAAATATAGAAGAAGTTTACTATAGTAGAGTTATGCTGAAATAATGCTAATTTCTACTATTCTCTAAAATTCTCTCCAAATTGAAGAAATTGGAGCTTCCCTCTTTCTTCAATCCCCATTGGTGGCTCCATCAACATACTTAACCAATTGATTGGTTGGGGGCCTCTTCCATGAACAAAGAATCAAGCAATTTGTAAGGTAATTAGTGAATTTTTGATCATTTTCTATAATTTCTCAATGCTTCTCTCTTCTCAACCCCTCTCAAGCTTGAGAAGCTTAATTGGAATGGTCTTTGAATGCTATTGAAGTTAATTGATGAATGGTAGTGAAGAGTTACATAATTTGATGAATGCTATTAAAGTTAATTGATTAATGTTAGTAAAGAATTACATAAATTTTTATTTATGCTTAATTCTAATGGTTTTTATGTAATTTCTCTCTCTCACTCAAGAAATGGTCATACTCATGACCCATTCTCAATCCAAATGAAGCTTTTCATAAAGCTTTTCCTTAATCCAAGATTAATCTATGCTTGAGGCCAAATTAATGGCTTTTTTCTATGCTTTTAGTTTATGTATTTCATGAATATTGATGATTCAATCCATTATGGATTAATGATCCAATTAGGGATCATTCTAATTATTTTCTTAATGATAAGCTTTATCCCTTTAAAAAATTGAGATTTATCAGTCATAGCAGCGGAGCTATGGCAAAATTTTTATAAAAATTACGCATAAAATAATTTCATTCAAAGCATGAAAAAAGGACTTCCTATCATATTCTAAGAATTATCATCCTAGATTAATTGAAAGATATTTATTGTAATCCTAGAGAAATTGATTTTTATATTATGCATAATTGATTTTCATGCATAGAGGTATGCATAAAAGATTAATATTTTAACATAAAAGTGTTACTTTTATCATATTTGGATTTCATGCATAGAGGTATGCATAAAAGTTGATTATTTTATTATAAAAGTGCTACTTTTATCATATTTGGATTTCATGCATAGAGGTATGCATAAAAGATTATTATTTTATTATAAAAGTGTTACTTTTATCATATTTGGATTTCATGCATAGAGGTATGCATAAAAGATGATTATTTTATTGTAAAAGTGTTACTTTTATCATAATTGGATTTCATGCATAGAGGTATGCATAAAAGATGATTATTTTATTGTAAAAGTGTTACTTTTATCATAATTGGATTTCATGCATAGAGGTATACATAAAAGTTGATTATTTTATTGTAAAAGTGTTACTTTTATCATATTTGGATTTCATGCATAGAGGTATGCATAAAAGTTGATTATTTTATTATAAAAGTGTTACTTTTATCATATTTGAATTTCATGCATAGAGATATGCATAAAAGTTGATTATTTTATTGTAAAAATGTTACTTTTATCATATTGGATTTCATGCATAGAGGTATGCATAAAAGATATTCTTTTTATACTAAAAGTGTGATTTTCATCATAAATGGATTTTATGCATAACTTAGATGCATAAGAGAAACTCTTTTATTCTAAAAGTGTAATTCCTACCAAATTGAATTTATGCATAAGAAGATGCATAAAAGATTGATTTTAAATTTAAAAGTGTCATTCTCATCTAAATTGAATTTATGCATAGGAAAATGCATAAAAGATTGAAATTTAATTCAAAAGTGTCATTTTCATTTAAATTGAATTTATGCATAGGAAGATGCATAAAAGATTGATTTTTACTTCGAAAGTATTAATCTCCTTAAATAGAATTTATGCATAAATAAATGTGTAAAGAAATCTTGAATCAAATATAAGAATTCTCTTGTATTCTATAAATAGATATGAGATGTAATAGGATGTGATAAGAGGTGATAAGATGTAATAGGATGTGATAAGAGGTGTATAAGATGTGATAAGAGGTGATAAGATGCTTATGAAATAAGTTAGGAGGTGATAAGATGAATTAAGATGTGTATGGGATGAGGTAAGAAGTGTATGTGATAGGATAAGATGTATATGGGTTGTGATAGGGCGAGAATGGATGTGATGTAAAAGATTAAATGTGAAGGCATATGGGGCTATATGAATGGGAATGTGGAAATGGATGTAAAAGATTAAATGTGAAGGCATATGGGGCTATATGAATGGGAATGTGGAAATGGATGTATGTATGTGGATGTGTGGATGTGGAGATGGGAGTGTGGATGTATGAATGTGAAAATGGATGTATGCATTTAGATGTATATGCATAGATGTGAATGTGGATGTATAGATGTGAATGGGTGGATGTATGTGAATGTGGATGTAGATGTGGATGTACAGATGTGAATGTGGAATGTGGATGTGGATGTATGTATGTATGTGGATGTATAGATGTGAATGGGAATGTGGATGTATATGAATGTGGATGTAGATGTGAATGTATAGATGTGAATGGGAATGTGGATGTGGATGTATATGAATGTGGATGTGAATGGGTATGGGAATGTGGATGTGGATGTATATGAATGTGGATGTAGATGTGAATGTATAGATGTGAATGTGGAATGTGGATGTGGATGTATGTATGAATGTGGATGTAGATGTGGATGTATAGATGTGAATGGGAATGTGGATATGGATGTATGTATGTATGTGGATGTGGATGTATGAATGAGGACGTGATAGCGGAAGTAAGCATGTAAGTGTGGATGTATGAATGTGAAAATGGATGTATGCATGAAGATGTATATGCATAGATGTGAATGTGGATGTAGATGTGGATGTATGGATGTGGATATGGATGTGTATGTATGAATGTGGATATGGGATGTGGATGTATAAATGAGGATGTAAAAATGGATGTATGCATGTAGATGTGGATGTATGGATGTGAATGTGAATGTGAATTAATGTGTCGTCGATATGAGGAAATGGATGAGAATGAGTACACATTGAATGGAATGTGGAATAAGTAATGTGGACTAAGGAGGGATAATGTGGAAAGACGAGAGTTCGATTTAGAAACTGTATTTTGTGACTGTTTGTAAATGACTGTTTTATGTCAAGAATGCTGGGGAAGCATTTTGACCGTCTTGTGGATTAAGGTCATGAAGACCTAACTGTTAAAGTTGCAACTGCTGAGACGGAGAGTCAATGGAGGACGTCTCGCGTAGCAAGGTCGACCGAGGTCTTGACCAGCCTCGGTTCGATTTAAATGGTGAGCTTCCAGTACAGTGGATGAGGGACCAAGGAAGCGACCTATGAGTGAAGCGCTAGGTCACCTGCGAAGGATCCTAGAGGGTGCTGACCATACGGTGCTCGGGCTCTGGGTCGCCGAAGATACCCACACGTGCGTCGTGGAAGATATTGGAATAAAGAATAAGAATTGTTTTCTGAAATCGGGCATGGATCTGGTTGATTGACCTTGCTGGTTCTCAACGGATGAGTCCATGGCTCTTTTATATGGATCTGTGGGTTGATCTTGCTGATCTTCCACGGAGATTCCATTCTGTTATATGAATATATTGCCGGTTACTATGAGCTAGGAACTATGGAAAAGGCCCCTGAGTGAACAGGTGGTGAGCGTTCTGGTTGCCAATGATGCCATAAGTATACCGATGAATGAATGACTGGAAATAAGGATTCAACCAGAGACTATGAGGATTGTCATCAGTGACATAATGGTTTCATTAAAGGATTGTTTTAAAGTTAGCTAATGCTAAGAAAAAGGCAATTTCATATTGGGTGTGTAAGTGGTGTGCCTAGTTTTATGTTTGCATGAACTTCCGGCTAAGGGGGCCTTGGAACTCTTTTCCTTGGTACCTGGGACAAAACCTAACCAAATTCTTAATTGGATCCCATCACTACAGTGGTTGGGTGGTTGGCTAACCCATGGGACTGGATGGGGTTAGGCTGGACTGATGGATCCGTAAATCGAGACTCAATTTCTATTTACGATAGATAAAGTAAATCCCGGATAGTATTTGTTCTATGGATAGGAATCAACGGCTGTGCCTCTTAATGGGAAAAAAAGCGTTGATCCCAATGATCCAAGTGCAAGTTTCTTCCTTGATATGACCGAGTATCTTTATAGGTGCAGTCGGCGGATCAGCTTGATCAGTAATGGTCTTGACTACGTTAGAGTAAAGAGTTATCCTTTGTCCGAAAACTCAAGGATAGGTTATCATGTTGTTATATCTACCATGTGCAAATTTCATTTCTGAAGGATGATGTCAATCATATGCATAGTCAGGCCTTCGTCGGAATGCATGGTGGGTTGTGCAAATGTACATGCACAATGTGCATGGCTTCATCACTATGTCAATGTTCTGCATCTAAACACACTATGAAGAGCATTTCAAAGGTTATAGATTCTATCTTGTGCCCTAGGCAAGATGGGTCTACTTAGCATGCAGTAAAATGTCTCATGGGTGAATGTACGAAGTGTGGAGCAGAGCAACTAAAATGTTGCCCACGCGAGCTGTTTGAAGATGCAAAAACCATCGCAGTAGTGAGAGTATTTGAGGATGTGGAGACAGGCACTTATGAAGGTGGAAAGAAGAAAAAAAGAAAGGACCTTGTATGCAAGGAGATGATTTGCACTGATCTATTGTAGTTGTTTAAGAGCTACCTTCAAAAGTTCATCAAACATGACTTCATGTATCGATGGCAGGCTAAACATTTCAAGGAGCACATTATGCATTTTCTAGATGATGTAGTTGTTTCAGTCATGGACTTTGTTGAAAATTACTTTTTCAAGGAACAAAATGAAATCCAATCCATGCATTGGTACTCCAATCAAGTCACCATTTTTTGTGCACATTACCTACTATCATGTTGGAGGTGAGGTGAGAAAGACTATACACTTCTTCATTTATGATGATAAAAAGCATGACACTCTGTTTGTCTGATGGGGCTACATCTCAATTCAAGGCAAAGAGGCCCTTCTACTTTGTTGGGAGATATTCTGGGTTAACAGGAAAAATAATGGTATGGAACTTTTTTGGTAGTGGTTATGGTAAGGGAGAACATGATGGGGCAGGTGCATTTGTGAAGAGGGCTTTAACACACGAGCAATTGAAGGACAATGGAGCTGAGTTGAAATTTGTAGTAAATGTCATATAATTCCTTCGTCAACACTTATCCAATGGATCCATTGCACACTACCCTTCCAAGCATAGGCACATAGAACGTATATTTTGGGAGGTCAAGGTGGGAGATGTGAATTGAGAGACTCGATGGGACTATCAAGCTTTCCTAAGGCACGCTCATTGCATTGTATTCGTGGCTACTCAAAACAAGATGGCTCCACACTTCATATAGACAATTGTCTTATTATTGTAGTGCATTCATGCATGATCAACAATGAAGAAGATGTGGGCACAAAACACATGTGACCAGCTGGAGCTACCATAAGATAACTCCAACTGATGATGAAAACAATGATGAAGAATTTCATGAGCCTACATATGAAGGGCATTATGTGGCATAGCACTCCAAATAGGAGATAACTTTGATGTCAATGCTGAGGAGGGAAATGAAGTAGGCGTGGACTTCTACTTGATCAAGTGCACATGTACAAAGGAGCAACTCAAGGTAGATGAGGAGGACAATTGGGGTAATGAAATTGAAGCAGGGTCCAACATATTGAAGGGACTCTTTTATAAGAAGCTGGATGAATCCTGTTACAAGCTGTTGAGTAGAAAGCCTATCGTCTACATATACTCCCATCTTGTTAGATGTATTAAAATTACTATGACACATGTTCAAGGTGCCAAGGGATTGTATATGATTTTTCCTGAGGTCTTTGAATCTGTATACAACAGCATGCCATGGGAGGTGTAAACTCATCTTTGGTTATTAAATATGTTTTACATTTTGGCTTCAGTCTAGCATCATTCACAAAAGTGTCATCAATTGGTGAACAAATATTTTCAATCAAAAGTACTTATTATCAACCCACCTATACACCGCTATTAACAACTATTAGCAATTAACAAGTCATAACACATCTAGTATAGCTATTAACACAAAAAAAGCTTTGCATTATATATCATTGCACATGTCCATTACAGTATACTCTCTACCATAAGATAACTCCAACTGATGATGGAAATAGTGATAAAGAATTTGATGAACCTACATATGAAGGGCATTATGAAGCACTAAGCAAAGCACTCCAAATAGGAGATAACTTTGATGTCAATGCTGAGGAGGGAAATGAAGAAGGCGTGGACTTCTACTTGATCAAGTGCACAAGTACAAAGGAGCAACTCAGAGTAAATAAGGAGGACAGTTGGGGTAATGAAATTGAAGGAGGGTCCTACATTTCGAAGGGACTCTTTTATAAGAAGCTAGATGAATCCTGTTACAAGCTGTTGTGAGTAGAAAGCCTATGGTCTACATATACTCCCATCTTGTTAGATGTATTAAAATTCCTATGACACATGTTCAAGGTGCTAGGGGATTGTATATGATTTTGCCCGAGGTCTTTGAATCTGTATACAACAGCATGCCATGGGAGCTGTAAACTCATCTTTGGTTATTAAATATGTTTTACATTTTGGCTTCAGCCTAGCATTCAAAAGTGTCAAAATCAATTGGTGAACAAATATTTTCAATCAAAAGTACTTATCAACCCACCTATATATCGCTATTAACAACTATTAGCAATTATTAACAATTTTGAACAAGTCATAACACAGCTCTAGTATAGCTATTAACACAAAAAAAGCTTTGCATTATATATCATTGCACATGTCCATTATAGTATACTCTCTACATTTCCACTACAGAGGAGATGAGAATATATTACATTACATCAAAATGTTACACCACCGTGCAGTCGCCAACCAAAATGCAGCCCCATAGAAGCCCTAATTTCTTCGTGATATCCTTGGCCATTTGTAGAAAGATGTATCCCATACCACCTCGGTTTCCTCTTTCTCTTCTTGAGCATCCCTGTAGGTGTCATCGTGTGCCATCCACATTTCATCCTCGGTCTTAGGAGCTACATGGCCTACCACAACACCCCCACAATAGTTTAGCTTTCTCTTGGCATGTTCTTCAATAAGTGTGATAACCTGCAAACCTTCTGCATTGCCAAATTCACCAAAGACATCACCTCTCCTAACAAAAGATCTTCTATCCAATGCTTTTAGGTACTTCCACAACTATGGGGCCAACTTGTAAGTAAGAAATGGTGCACACCATGAATCACTCGTGGAGCCAAACTTTGGTACAATACAGAAGGTGCCAGGCACATTATACAAGCACTTGTAAAGGTTATCACTGATAAGCAATGTGTTGTCTTCATCAAATTGATTGTTTCTCTCCCAAAAATCATCAGGTTTCTTGCCATGCAAATGACACCCTTGCAAGACATCACAAGAACGTTGCCCAATGAAGCCTGTAATCACACCACACAGACCTGGAAAGCAACTACGGAATCGCTCCACCAAGTTCTTTTCTGTGCATGAGCTCCATATGAAGACTTTGAAGTGCCTACTGGCCCACAACAAAAACTAGACAGCAAAAGGGCACACAAGGAAGTAAATTCTCCTTGGCTTTAGCACCAAAATCTACTGATATTGAATATGCCAAGATGGGAAGAACAACTCTTCTTGTAGATTCACTTTATGAATGAGAAGACCATTGAGGTCAAGAATTAGAGCACGAGGATCCTCCTCGAGAGACTGATTGGGGTGGATGAATTCTCCTTAGGTGCTTCAGGCATCCATGTTGGATCATTGCAATTTGGAAAAGACCATGCACAATAGCTAGACTGGAATACATGTCTCAGCTTTTTATAGTACATGTCCTTGATCTCCTTCCGCCACTTCTTCAGGCTATCACGATATGGGTGACAGGGGCTACATAGCTTGGGCCTCATCTTGTGCTTTTTGGGTTCAAAGCATACTAAATCCATGCTCATTTCTCTATGGATGACTGCACACACAGCATCGCATATCAGGCAAGGAACTCGACACTAAGCACAAAATATTACATAGGCAAGTATAGATTCAAGCACAAAATGTGATGTATGCACAAATTGAAAAACTTGATGGTTGCACTCAGAATCATCAAATGTCAAAAGACCAATACATGATTCAATGTTTCCTTGGCTCTTGGCCAAAACAGAGTTATATAGGCATATTTTGGGACAATAAATCACCATTGTCAGCGTGGCTTTCAAGAGCATCATGCTCAGGAGAAGTGTCACACCAACAATGGTCTCTGTTGCTCAGCAACAATAGTATTCTTCATACTTTCCACACACACACACAAGTTGTAAGGTTCCTCCCTTTAAAAATGGGAGAAACACTTAAGATAGTCCGCTAAGTCTTATCTTGGGAAAAATTTCCTATTCATCGACACCTTGACCCTGTAGAGATTCAAGGATACGATTTATAGGTATGACCTAGCTCTATCCCGCAGGGGGAGCGTGATCTTCTAAACATCAAATCACCCATAGGGCAATTGATCAAAAATTGGGCAACTACTAGACTTGATTTCTAGAGACAATGCTTTTTTCCTCATCTTTATGCAAGGCACAGCTGGCCTAGTCCTCTAGAATAGAGTTGCCCAAGAACCTAACTATCTAACGTAGGGCTTTCACTTAATCTGTTGGAAAGCTACCCGACTAATCGGGTCCACCCGTCCGTAGGATGGTGCCGTCAGGGCATTCCATCCTCCCACTTTTCACCCTACTCACGCATCAATTTGTTTTCTAATTAATACTACCACACTGTTTGACATAAATAAACATATTCCTTAATTAAGGCCCTTCTTCACAAGGTTCGTTAAAACAGCCTTCTTACACAATACAATCATACCAAAGACAAGATGTAATTATATAAAAAGTTTATACATGATCAATCTGCATACAAGCCAAACTGGCTCTCTTATTCTTATTCTGCCGATGATCTAGAATTCGGCCTTCCAGCCTCTACATGCTGGGCAAAACCCTACGGGATCATACACCTCATCGTCGGCCGCTGGCGAGGATTCAAGCCGGCCTGTCGCCCTCTCAGGCTCCATCGCTTGATCCTCCCTCCCCTCAGAGGGATGTCTGCACACTAGGGTGGGCTTATTTACCGCACTAGCCTGGGCCCTCAGAACTAGGCAGCCTCATAATCTCTCGCCTCAATTGGCGATCCTTATTCTCCCAAAGGTATGAGGGATACCTTGGGCCATTCCCGGGCTTTGCTAACGACGCCGCCCGGCTACACAAGCACGGAACGGAGTTAGCATTGAAGCCAAAAAATCTTGAATTCTAAAGATAACAACTTCAATGCAATTTACTAAATATAGCATTCACAATTCATGAAGATAACAATTTCAACGCAATTTATCGAATACAACATCACATAATTCGTAACTTCATATAATTTTTATGTCCTCATTTTAAAAGAAAAAGACACCATTTATTAATACTAATTTAAGGAAAAATCTCTTCTTTTGAAAACTAACTAAGCTAACCTGGCCACCGTTTCCTTGAGGGGCTTGAAAGGGGAGGACTGGAGCCGTGTTGGGCGCATCTTCCCCCATCTCGTTACGTGCTCCTCTTGAGGCAATATTTTGTCGTCTCCGAGATGAGGCCATCTTAGGCGTCGCCTTGTTGAGCTCGCTGCTGCGATCGAAACGCTTCAGTCGGATCTGAATTCCGAGCTCGTTTGCTCACCGTATGAGCAAAAGAATATGGCGCACGAACCCTCGCTTGAGTCAAAAATCCCTTACTAAAGTCTACCCAAATGGGAGGGGGGGATTGTGAGATGTCCTTAAGGGCAAAGGCAAAAACATGGAGAGGGCTGGGAGGGGTTGCTGCAAGCCTCTCTGTAAGTCTATTCACACGGAGGGGGGGGGGGGGGGGAAGAGTTAAGGACACTGGCCCATAGCAAGAGGAGGATGGAGGAAAATTGGCTTATCTGAAAAGAGCCAAATGAGGGGGTGTGAGAGGGGTGGCTGCAAGGGCGGCTGTACTTGCAGCGAGTACGCTACGGCGGTACGGACGGCAGCACAACAGGGCATACGCTACACAGAAATGCGTGCCGAATGAGGAGCACCCCGAGGGTTTATATAGCTGAGGGGTGAGGGTGCGGGCGCTGTGCAAAGTAAGGACGAAAGGACGGTGTACCTTCAAAGGCTATGGATCAGTGGCCTGCATGGGTCTAGGGGAAAGGTACGGTGTCGGTTGTCTGGGAAAGGAGTGGTACGCATGTACCTTATCTGGTCTGGTGGGTGTCCACCTAAGGGTACGCGTGGACCATACAGTGGGCGGTCGTCCTTTGGTTCTTGGGCGGCCATTGTACGGGCGCCCTAGTAAGTGTGTACGGACCAAATTTTAGGACGGGGTACCCAAATTTGGGGCGCCTGTCTCGATTTGCGTGCCAGACCGCCCCGGGGGAAATTTTTTTTTTTTTTGTTCGGGAGGTTCTCCTGGTCGCAGGGGTTCAGACCGTTCGTCAATCGGACATGCGGTCGTGCATTTATTAAGGTTTAAAGGTCGCCGTTTTTTAACTAAAATGATTGAAATTAGCGTATAGGCTTGATCCGGTGTCCGTTTTGGATGCTGTAAAATCCTATATTAGGGTAAAATCACACGCAGATTCCAAATTTGGGCTCAAAATTTGAAGATTCTAAGTAGAAATGACTCAAATAATAAAATCATTGATATTTATACCATAAAAACTCATAATTACATGGACATTTCTTTATTAGTGAAGATGGGTACGTTACATCCTTCCCCCCTTAAAGAAATCGAGATGTCCTCATCTCGTCATGAATTGGGGATAATCCTTTAAGAGTGTAGCTTCATCTTCCCAAGTTGCATCCTCTTCAGGGTAATCTTTCCACTGAACTAGATGTTCTACAAGAGTTCTATTTCGGAGTTGCCTTTCCCTAGAATCTATGATGCTACTGGGCTGTAATTCAAGGACTCCTTGAGTAGGGATTACAACTTGTTCATCATCAAGAATATGATCGAGACTGGGGACATATGGTTTTAACAAACTTACATGAAATACATTATGGACTTTGATATGGGCTGGGAGTTGGAGTTTATAGGCACTTTTACCTAGACACTTGATAACTATATAAGGACCACAATACCTAGGGCTGAGCTTCTTATATTTCCCAAGTGATAGAGAACTTCGTTTGGGTCGCACTCATAGAAGGACTTTGTCTCCTTCCTTGAAGATCCTTTCAGACCTCTTGTTGTCAGCATAAAGCTTTTGTCGATCTTGGGCAGCTTTAATATCTTTTTGGATTGCCTTGGTTTGTTCCTCCATTTCTTCGAGCATTTTCCTGGATGCCTCAACTCTTATGGTTGGATCAGAGAAATTTAGAGGAGACAGGCATTCTTGCCCATAGAGTGCCTTGAATGGTGACATTCCTATGCTTTGATGATAAGATGTATTGTAGGCAAATTCTACTAGGGGAAGGTATTGAATCCACCTTCTTGGTTCCCGTCCACAATATGCTCTGAGAATGTCTTCAATTACTTGATTGACTCTCTCAGTCTGGCCATCGGTCTCTGGATGATAAGCTGTGCTAAAGCAAAGTTGAGTTCCGAGAGCTTGAAATAAAGACTGCCAGAATTTTGAGGTAAAGTCAGAATCCCGATCACTTACTATCCTTTTTGGGAGACCATAAAGTTTGAGGACTTCCTTGATATTCGAGCAACATCAGAAGCTTTGAAGGTCTTCTTTGCTGGTATAAGGTGAGCTACTTTGGTAAGTAAGTCCACTACTACTAGAATGGAGTCATATCCTCCTTGAACAGTGGGGAGACTCGTGACAAAATCTATGCTAATGCACTCCCACTTCATTTGGGGAATATCTAATGGTTGAAGTTTTCCAGGCATCTTGACCCTTTCAGCTTTGATCCTTTGGCATGAGAGACATTGCTTCAAGTACCGAAGCACATCATTTTTCAAGCCTGCCCAATGAAAGCTCCTTCTTACAGCATTTAAAGTTTTTGCATAACCTGGGTGTCCTGCAGCAGCAGGGCTATCATGAGCTTCATGGAGGATTAGTTTCTTTAAAGCAGGATCCTTGGGGATACATAGCCTGTGATTGAAGTAGAGGCTTCCTTCATGAGTGGAGTATCCCTTGATTAGATTCTTCTCTTTCTCTGAATGTCCCCCTTCTTCTACTAATTTTTTCATCCTCTGATAATCTGGATCATGAGATGAGACTTCTTCCACCTTGACCAGTATGGGATTATTTGGCATTGAAACTGCATTCAAGAAAGATTTGCGGCTAAGTGCATCTGCGACCACATTATCTTTCCCAGGGTAAAATTTGATGTCGAAATCATATTCTTGTAGAATTTCAATCCATCTCCTTTGCCGCATGTTGAGGTTAGGCTGGGTGAAGATCCACTTTAGACTTTTGTGGTCAGTTTTACAAGCTGGAATTTGCCTCCCAAGAGATAATGTCTCCATAATTTGAGGCAATGAACAACTGCTAAGAGCTCCAAATCATGGGTGGCATAGTTTGCTTCATATTGCTTCAGCTTGTGGGAAGTATAAGCGACTGGTCTTCCTTCTTGGCCTAAGACACCACCAAATGCTAGACTACTAGCATCGGTAACCACTTCAAATTCCTTGGAGAAATCAGGAAGCTTTAAGACTGGGGCAGAAGTAATAATGACTTTCAGCTGATCAAAGCTGTTTTGATGGATTGGCAGCCACACTATTTTGCAATCCTTCTTAAGAAGATCTGTCAAGGGTGCAGCTACCAAGGCATAATCTTTGATAAAAATCCTATACCAACCCGTGATTCCCAAGAACCCACGAATTTCACGAACTGATTTAGGGGGTGGCCATTCTAGAATATCCTTGACCTTGGCAGGGTCTACTGAGATGCCATCTTTGGAGACGATGAATCCAAGATACTCAATTTGATGAGTAAAGAAGGTACATTTGCTCTTCTTGGCATAGAGTTTGTGTCTGCGCAGTAATTGCAGAACTCTACGCACATGCTCCTCATACTCTTCCATTGATTTGGAGTAGATTAAGATGTCATCAAAGAAAACAAGCACAAATTCATCCAGGTAAGAACGGAATATATCTTGCATTAGGCGGTTGAAGGTTGCAGGAGCATTGGTTAACCCGAATGACATTACAGTAAACTCATAGTGGCCATAACGGGTATTGAAGGCTGTTTTGGGTATATCTGCTTCCTTGACTTTGATCTGATAGTAACCAGACCTCAAATCTATTTTTGAGAAGACTTTGGCCCCATGAAGCCTGTCAAGAAGTTCATCGATGCGAGGGATAGGATACTTATTCTTGACAGTGACTTGATTGAGCCCTCGATAATCTATGCAGAGGCGAAGAGTCCCGTCCTTTTTTTGGAAAAGAACAGGTGCTCCCCAAGGAGAGCTACTGGGGCATACAAATCCTTGTTCAATGAGTTGGGAAAGTTGCTCCTTAAGTTCAATGGCTTCAGGAAGGGACATTTTATAGGGAGTTTTTGAGACGGGTTGAGCTCCAGGGATCACCTCGATTTCATGGTCGACTTCTCGAGGAGGCGGTAACCCTGTAAGCTCGTCAGGGAAGATGTCAGAGAATTCTTGGAGCCAAGAGGGTTCTGTCTCCATACTAGGTTCAATGACTTTGTTGAGTTTGACTAAGAAAACTTGCTGACCCTTACGTGTTCCCTTGAGAAGATGTTTTGCCTTGACTACCCTAGACTTAGGTTTTCCTGTGATCCCCTGAACAGATATTACTTGGCCATGCTCATTTTCAAAAGTGATACTCCCCCGGTTACAATGAATGCTAGCTTTGTTTGCAATTAACCAGTCCATCCCAAGGATTCCATCATAAATTCCTAGTGGCAAGACTCTAAAGTGACCATGAGTTTGCTCATTACCTAGCTCAAAATCAAGGTTTCCTATAGAGTGGCGAGATACTACTTCTTTCCCACTGGCTAACTCTACAATCGTTTTTCTAGCTGTTTTTTGACTCAAGTTTAATTTTTGCAAGCACCTAGGAGAAAGGAATGAATGGGTACGCCACAATCAATCAAAAGCTGAAATGGCTTACCATGATGAGTGGCGGGGGTTTGGATTACACCAAATTGTTTGTTCGGACCTTGGTGTTCTACTGCCGCATGGACGGTGGCGCGCTCTTCTTCAGCCGTTTCCAAGGTCGGTTCTTCACTTATAACACAGGCAGTTCTAGCAACTGCTCCTCCACGGCCTCTGCCACGGCCACTGCCTCTTGCACCTTGGTGGGTAGGGGTTCCACGGCCTTGATTTCCTCTATTACTTTGGGGAAATGATGTTGCCATCTTGGGACAGTTGGCTCTAAAGTGTCCCGGCTCATTGCACTCAAAACACAGAGAGCCTTCTCTGGAAGAAGCAGCATACAAGCGGGGGGCAAAAGAGTTGCCTTGTCGCCCTCTGTTGTAGTAGGGAAAATTCTGTTGAGGTTTCTTGTAGGGTTGATCTCTAAGGTTTGCCTCAGGGTAAGATCTCTTTTGATTCTTCGGTTTGTTAGCCTTCATTTCTTTCACAAGGGGCTTTGCTCGTATGAGAGCATCCTGTAATGTGCTTGGCCTCATTGCTTCAAGGCGGGAATCTAGGGGTTCATTTAGCCCTTGGCAGAAACGAGCCACTTGCTGGGAAGTAGTCATAGCTGGGGCATACTTCCGAAGGGTAATAAATTTGGAATAGTAATCCTCAAGAGTTAAGCTGCACTGTCTAAGACTAAAAAACTCATTCATCTTTATGGATTCATGGGATGGAGGAAGATATCTTTCCTTCACTGCCTGCTTGATGTCTTCCCACGTTTGAGAATGTTCGGTGACTTCCTTGTCACGGCACCACTGTTTCCACCAGAGTTTAGCATCTCCAATGAGGCGGAACCGTGCGAGCATAGACTGATTTGCTACTCCAGTACCAGCAGCAGAGAAATAATCGTCCATCGCCTCAATCCAGACTTCAGCATCCTTCTCAACCTTTGAACCTTCTCCTTTAAAGGAGGGAGGTTGCATTTGCTTGAGCAGGAGCTTCTTCTCCTGGGTATCGGTGTAAAGCGCATTGGGAAGTGGAGGGTGGTCGTCCTGGCCACCATTGTAAAAACAATTTTAAGATTACAAGATTCATATTTGCACAACTCTTAACTTTTGGAAAGTAAAACATTGAAATTATTTTATTTCCAAATATTTACAAGGACAAGTTTTATTACAAAGATCTGAGACTAATATAATTAGTCTTATTTGACATCAAGGGGAATTCCTAGGCTTGACTATGACATAAGGGTAGAGCGGTCCACATAGGTGAAATATGGGGGTTCCGCTGTAGTTTCTAAGACTCTAAAAACTGATGGTAAGGGTGGTAAACTCTGGATTGGGGTAGATCCCAACACCGCTACTCTATCAGCAGGTAAGACCTGCATCACTTTGTCATACACCCAACGATCCTGAGGTATGCGAACCCCATCTATAGTCACCGAGGTGTCGGCCCTGGGGGTACCGACGAACCAAAATAAGCGGATCATCTTCAGCTTCTCAATCCAACGAATCCGCTTAAGGTCGGTGGTGAGGTTCCCAATCTGATCTGCTCGGATGATGAAGTATCTCAGCCCACGACTCCAGAAATCTCTACCCCATCCTCTTTGAATACGAGAGAAATGAGGGAGGGATATCTTCTCTAATATCTGCACCATGGTGTCGCGGAACTCGAAATTCGAGGAGTGACTAGCAGTCTCGAAGATGCATTGGAAAACTAGAAATTTGGAGTAGGCATCTTCCTCTTCCTACAATCATTCAAACATCAATTTAACTTATTTGTTTTAGTAGGATGTCTTTACTAATTAGCATTACGTTAGGTAAAACATTTATTACAAAACAGTCCTTAAACTGCAATTCCTAGGAGCCAAACTTGCTCTGATACCAATTGTAAGGTTCCTCCCTTTAAAAATGGGAGAAACACTTAAGATAGTCTGCTAAGTCTTATCTTGGGAAAAATTTCCTATTCATCGACACCTTGACCCTGTAGAGATTCAAGGATACGATTTATAGGTATGACCTAGCTCTATCCCGCAGGGGGAGCGTGATCTTCTAAACATCAAATCACCCATAGGGCAATTGATCAAAAATTGGGTAACTACTAGACTTGATTTCTAGAGACAACGCTTTTTTCCTCATCTTTATGCAAGGCACAGCCGCTGGCCTAGTCCTCTAGAATAGAGTTGCCCAAGAACCTAACTATCTAACGTAGGGCTTTCACTTAATCTGTTGGAAAGCTACCTGACTAATCGGGTCCACCCGTCCGTAGGATGGTGCCGTCAGGGCATTCCATCCTCCCACTTTCCACCCTACTCATGCATCAATTTGTTTTCTAATTAATACTACCACACTGTTTGACATAAATAAACATATTCCTTAATTAAGGCCCTTCTTCACAAGGTTCGTTAAAACAGCCTTCTTACACAATACAATCATACCAAAGACAAGATGTAATTATATAAAAAGTTTATACATGAATCAATCTCCATACAAGCCAAACTGGCTCTCTTATTCTTATTCTGCCGATGATCTAGAATTCGGCCTTCCAGCCTCTACATGCTGGGCAAAACCCTACGGGACCATACACCTCATCGTCGGCCGCTGGCGAGGATTCAAGCCGGCCTGTCGCCCTCTCAGGCTCCATCGCTTGATCCTCCCGCCCCTCAGAGGGATGTCTGCACACTAGGGTGGGCTTATTTACCGCACTAGCCTGGGCCCTCAGAACTAGGCAGCCTCATAATCTCTCGCCTCAATTGGCGATCCTTATTCTCCCAAAGGTATGAGGGATACCTTGGGCCATTCCCGGGCTTTGCTAACGACGTCGCCCGGCTACACAAGCACGGAACGGAGTTAGCATTGAAGCCAAAAAATCTTGAATTCTAAAGATAACAACTTCAATGCAATTTACTAAATATAGCATTCACAATTCATGAAGATAACAATTTCAACGCAATTTATCGAATACAACATCACATAATTCGTAACTTCATATAATTTTTATGTCCTCATTTTAAAAGAAAAAGACACCATTCATTAATACTAATTTAAGAAAAAATCTCTTCTTTTGAAAACTAACTAAGCTAACCTGGCCACCGTTTCCTTGAGGGGCTTGAAAGGGGAGGACTGGAGCCGCGTTGGGCGCATCTTCCCCCATCTCGTTGTTACGTGCTCCTCTTGAGGCAATATTTTGTCGTCTTCGAGATGAGGCCATCTTAGGCGTTGCCTTGTAGAGGTCGCTGCTGCGATCGAAACGCTTCAGTCGGATCTGAATTCCGAGCTCGTTTGCTCACCGTATGAGCAAAAGAATATGGCGCACGAACCCTCACTTGAGTCAAAAATCCCTTACTAAAGTCTACGCAAATGGGGGGGGGGGGAATTGTGAGATGTCCTTAAGGGCAAAGGCAAAAACGTGGAGAGGGCTGGGAGGGGTTGCTGCAAGCCTCTCTGTAAGTCTATTCACACAGGGGGGGGAGAAGAGTTAAGGACACTGGCCCATAGCAAGAGGAGGATGGAGGAAAATTGGCTTATCTGAAAAGAGCCAAATGAGGGGGTGTGAGAGGGGTGGCTGCAAGGGCGGCTGTACTTGCAGCGAGTACGCTACGGCGATACGGACGACGGCACAACAGGGCATACACTACACAGAAATGCGTGCCGACTGAGGAGCACCCCGAGGGTTTATATAGCTGAGGGGTGAGGGTGCGGGCGCTGCGCAAAGTAAGGACGAAAGGACGGTGTACCTTCAAAGGCTATGGATCAGTGGCCTGCATGGGTCTAGGGGAAAGGTACGGTGTCGGTTGTCTGGGAAAGGAGTGGTACGCATGTACCTTATCTGGTCTGGGTGTCCACCTAAGGGTACGCGTGGACCATACAGTGGGCGGCCGTCCTTTGGTTCTTGGGTGGCCATTGTACGGGCGCCCTAGTAAGTGTGTACGGACCCAAATTTTGGGGCGGGGCACCCAAATTTGGGACGCCCACCTCGATTTGCGTGCCAGGGACCGCCCGGGGGGCGAAATTTTTTCTTGTCTAGGAGGTTCTCTTGGTCGCAGGGGTTTAGACCGTTCGTCAATCGGACGTGCGGTCGTGCATTTATTAAGGTTTAAAGGTCGCCGTTTTTTAACTAAAATGATTGAAATTAGCGTATAGGCTTGATCCGGTGTCCGTTTTGGATGCTGTAAAATCCTATATTAGGGTAAAATCACGCGCAGATTCCGAATTTGGGCTCAGAATTTGAAGATTCTAAGTAGAAATGACTCAAATAATAAAATCATTGATATTTATACCATAAAAACTCATAATTACAATGGACATTTCTTTATTAGTGAAGATGGGTACGTTACACAGGTGTTTCCTCATATACTTCCACAACTGGATTATGTGCTTGCGTAGGAGCTTTCTTGAGCCTCTTGGATGACGCTTTCTCATGACTTGGTTTCTTTCGCTTTGCCTGCATCAAGCTTTCCTCTTGCAAGGTGTCCTCACATGTGACAAAAATTCCTGCACATAGACAGCATGGCATTTTAGGCAAGAAACTTGACACCAAGCACAATATTTTACAATACACAAACTAAACTGTCAAAATGGCAACAAACCAATGCATCATTTAATGTTTTCATAAGCATACTTTGAAATGATAAATCACCGTCAGCATGGCCAACATGCTCCGTATCACGTGCACCCTAAGATGCACGTGTGACCCTCCTTGGCACTCGCTTTCCTTCACCGCCTTTCTGTCGCTTTGCCTTCTTCAAGAAGTCCTACAAGGTGTCTCCACATGCTTTATCCACTTTACTTGGTATATATTGGTCTATACTAATATCAAGTGACCTCTTGGGCGGCGAAGATGCTGCCAAAATAGTAGGAAACATTTAACAAAAAATCTAAAACTATTAACAACTAACACATCCATCAGCATGTAGGCATCACACAGTTATTAGCTACTAGCAATAAAATTGTTAGGTACTACCATTTGTTACCTGTGCTATATCAAGACTAACATTTTTGACAACATTTTGAACCATGGCAAAGCTTCAATGGCAACATCCCAAGGGTCATCGACATCGATTACCGGTTCAAGCGTGCTCTTGAGTGGGTTACAAACAGACCTGGTTGGGCCACTTTCAAGTGATACCCTCCTCGGTGAACATGCTAAAAAAATAGTAGAGAACATTTAGCAACTGTTATCAACTAATAATACAACTTTAAACACAAGTGCCATATTTATTACTACAATTATTAACACAAAACAACTATTAGCACAACTATTAACAACAGCTATTAGAAACACTATTAGCACTTAACAATAGCTATTAGCATGCTTATTAGCTCTTGCTATTAGCACATATATTAACAACTATTAACACATGTTTAGAATTCAGGACTTAACAACAACTATTAACACATGTTTAGAATTTAGGACTTAACAACAACTATTAAAATCTATAAGCACAGCTATTAAAAGCTATTAGCACAGTTATTAAAAGCTATTAACATAGCTATTAACAGCTATTAGCACAGGTTTAGAGTTTAGGACTTAAAGACAATTAGGGTTTAGAGTTACCATAGCTATTACCACAGCTATTAGCACAAGCATACTAAAAACTATTAACTTATATTACACAGCTATTAGCACAACTGTTGGTAGCTATTAGCACAACATGCATATTAAAAGCCTATGCACAGCTCTATTAAGAGCTATTACTTCAGCTATTAGCAACTATTAGTATAATTAGGACTTACCACAACTACTAACAACTATAACCATTAACATCTATCACCACATCCACTAACATATATTACACAACTATTATCACACCTAGGGTTAGCTATTAGCAAAACATGCATATTAAAAGCCTATTAGCATAACATGCATACCCACAGCTGTTAGCACATTTGTTGGCAGCTATTAGCACAAGCATATTAAAAACTAATAACATCTATTACACAGTATTAGCATAGCTATTGGTAGCTAGGTTGAGCATTGCTAGTAGTCTAGGTGCCAGCTAAAGACTATGTCAGGTCAAAAGGGACGCCTGGACCAACAGAGACCCAATATGGGTTAGTTGTGGGTGTTCAGGAGTGGTCTTGGTCTCTCTCTATTGAAGTGGAAAGTTTTAAGTTAGGTCTGACTATCAACCATCAGCATAATTAGATAAAATTGAAGGAGAAGGTATCCCTGAGGTGGTAGAAGACCGTCACCAGCTATGAGCTGTGAGTATAAGGAGTTGAGTCTAGTGTAGTTTGAGTGTTTTGAAGGCTTAAGAGGGTTGGTCAGTGGACATATAGGAGTGGAATTATGATCCAATTGGGTCGACTGGGTCAGTTTGGTCAAAATAGTCAAAATACAGTCTGTTGGAGTTAACAATGAGTCTTTGGTGTGGTATCTCTTTGAGATTGGAGCAGCTTGAGAGTTAGGGAAGGTCAAAGGACCCGTGAGTGAAGAATTCTGCATCAATTGAGACAGTTGGGTTAGTCAAGACTGTTTTGGACAGTTAGGTTTATCTCAGCCATTCAATCTTTGAGGATAGTCAGGTTGGAGGTAGCTGTGTGTCAGTTGTAGGCAACAGAGTTCCTCTAGGGTGATATCTTGATCAGATAAGGGTAGCATGAGAGTCAGCGGATGTTAGAGGACACTTGAGGAATGGTTCTGTTTTAGTTGAGGGCTTCTGAATCAGTCAGTTCTGAATCAAGACTATTTTGGACAGGTGGGTTTGTCTCAGCCAATTCAATCGTTGAGGATAGTCAGGTTGGAGGCAGCTATGTGTCAGTTGTAGGCAACAGAGATCCTCTAGGGTGATATCTTCATCAGATAAGGGTAGCATGAGAGTCAAGAGGAAACTTGAGGAATGGTTCTATTTTAGTTGAGGGCTTCTGAATCAGTCGGTTCTAAACCAGTCGGTTCTCAATGAGTCGACTCTGTGTCAGACTGCTGAGGCAGTTCTCAACAGGTGAAGGTCAGAGAAAGGTCGGAAGAGGGTTAGCAAGGGGTCCAAGAAGGACGTGAGGGGGTTGTGTATTTAAGGTTAGTTAATGTTGGAGGGGACAATAGAGGATCTTGGAGGACACATTTAGAAAGGAAGTGAGTGTTAGCATTTGGAAGTAGGTATTCTGTCAACATCTGATATGTCTGTGGTAGTTGAGAGTATTTGCGATTAGTTTTATTAGTAGTCAGTTGAGGTCAGCTAAAGGATTATAAGGTAAGATCAGGGCCATTAGAGATCATAGCTAACTTGGGAGGACGTCGAAAAGAGGCAGCTATGCAATTTGATAAGTTTGGAGTGTGTTGAAGTGTCCACCTGTGTCAGCTGAGGATCAGGGGACATCAGCTGAGTTTATTGGTGCCTTGATTTGGTGTTGTCTGCTGGAGTTGTGGTGGGGATGGTAGTTTCCTCCTCACACTGGTGTGCTTTGGACAGGCTATAGAGCCAGATTCTTGGACACATCATTGTTTTGGTTCCCCCACATAGGAGGGCTTTGAAGTACCTTTTCAGTCTGTTGTTGCAGGTTTGAGATTTTTTAAAAGAGCAGATGGCAGCCATTCATATCCGGTGTTCCATGGGCAGCGGGGATAGAACTGGTAGCATTTACCTTCCTTTGGGAAGGATAGAGATGAGGATAAGTTAACCTTGTTGTCAATGTTTATTAAAGGGAGATGCCAAAAGGTGGTTTTAGACATGGAGAGCATAGCTGAATCAAGGTCGCGCTTATGAAGATGTCAAAGTGGCCTTGGTGAAGCATTATAAGCAAGGGGGAATCCCCAGATGCTCTATGGCAGGAAATCCATAAGTTGAATCATAATCTGTCAGATGTGTTTGACATATTTGTGGACCATTTTGATGATGTCACAGTGGCCTTAGTGAAGCATTATAAGCAAGGGGAATCCTTAGATGCTCTACGGCAGGAAATCCAGAAGTTGAAGCATAATCTGACTGATGTGTTTGAAAAATTTATGGACCATTTTGAGGACTTATGGGTAAGATGGGATACGTCCTTGGGAACAAAGAGCATCCGCCTATTCTTCTGAAGAAAGATATGTTTATCCAGTCCCTTCATTTTCAGATTTGAAGGAGATGGTAAAGTTGAAGACACATTTGCATGCAAGATTTTCCTCTAGTAGGTGTCCATGAGGAAGAGTATGACTTGATGAAAGACCTTCAGCAGAAAGGTCCTCATTTGACATGGCCCCAATTGTTGCAATTATGCCCTAAACTCAGAAGGACATGGAGCAAGTTGGTCAGCACAAGACAACCTAGAAAAGAGAAGAAGGGGGGCAAATTAATATAGTGCATGTGAAGGGAGACAAGGATTATTTGCCAGTTATGGATGCTTGGGTAAACAAGCACAAAATCCCTAAGGTATATATTGATGGTGGTGCACAAATCTGTGTAATGACCCGTGAGACAATGGAGGCTTTAAGACTCAGGCTAGAGCCCCATCAGAATTTAGAGTCTGAATGGAAAACAGTGCAAAAGTTAGGTGTGTGGGAATTGTTAAGAAGCTGCAGGTAAATGCTTTAGGATTTGAAGCAGAATTAGATGTTCATGTGATGCCATCAAAATCTGAAGCATAACCATTAATTCTTGGAAGGCCATGGCTGATTGCCATGAGGGCAGGACAAGACTGGTGGAGAGGACATCTAATTTTGGGTTTGGACCAACCAATGAGAAGACAAGTCAGATATGACATGGCCAAAGGAAAGGAGTTGATTCCAAAGAGTAGTACATCAAAAGAAGAAGATGAATAGACCAACTCTAGAGAGGATTATAAAATAGAGGAGCTCAGTTCAGAGGATGATGGAGAAGAGGTCTAGCAATTGGAGCCCGATTTTAACCTTATGTGTATGTCTGCATAGCTCTATACAGAGGAAGGGGAGAAGCTAAAGCCTGAAGATGAAGTATAGCTAGGTGGAGAGGGAATGTTACAAAAGATGCTGGCTAAGGATCTAACTCAGGGTGAGAGAAAGGAGTATACAAATATGTTGCAGTAGTTTCCAGACATGTTCATCTCCTCTTATACACAGGTTAGGGGAGTATTTGCAGTGCAACATCAGATCCCCAGCCAGCTGAAGCAAGAGGCTAAGCCATGTGTATAGAGATTGAGAAGATTGGGGCTTGTACAGCAACATGTGTTGAGATAAGAAGTGGATAAAATGTTGAAAGTAGGGTTCATATATCCAGTTGATAATTTTGAATGGGCTTCTCTAGTAGATTAGATGATAACCCCAAAGAAAAATGGGAAATGGAGAGTCTGTGTTGATTTTAAACCTCTAAATGCAATGACCAAAAGAGATCATTACCCACTGCCTTTTCAAGGTGAGATCCTAGATAATGTGGCTAGACATGAAAGATATAGTGTATGTAATGGTTATTCAAGATACTTTCAGATCTCAATTCAACCAGAGGATCAGGAGGAAAACCGCCTTTATTACCCCCTGGTGGTTTTTTTCTTACAGGGTTATGCCTTTTAGGTTAACAAATGCCCTTGCAACCGTTCAAAGGTTTATGAATTTGGTGAGCCCTACCTAGGGTCTTTTATCATAGTGTCTATTGATGATTTTTGTATACAGTGGCAAATGAATCCACTGTGAGAAGTTGAGGTTAGCTTTGAAGAGAGTGGATGATCTAGGTGGTCAGCTGAACCCTGATAAATGTCACTTGGCACAAGCTAAAGTGACTTTACCTAGTCATATGGTTTCAAAGAATGGGATTGAAGCAGATCTTGAAAGGGTGAAAGCTTTGCTTTTATTGGAAGCTCCTTAAGATGTGAAGCAATTACTGACTTTTACCCACAAAGTAAGATATCTGGCTAGGTTCATCTTTCTTTTGTCTCAAGATGTATATCCACTATAGTAGGCATCCCAAAGGGATCCTTTCAGTTGGCAAGACAAGGAGAAAGAGGCCTTTATATAGGTGAAGGAGATCCTGAGTACTTTACCTATAGTCATGCTTCCTGATTGGAGTAGAGAATTTTTTGTAAACCCTAGTGTGGGTGAGGATGCTGTAGGAGCAGTACTATTCAGTAGGGGAAAGAACACTCTTATATGACGCCTGTATACTTTGTCAGCAGAACAAAGAATCAAGGGGAGAGGTCTTATTTTGAGGCAAAACAGGTGATGGTGGCTGTCGTGTTTTCTTTGAGGACGTTTAGATCCTATCTACTCCCAAAGCCCTTTACTATTCTTACCCACTATTCTCTACTTCATCTGATCTAGTATGACATCCCCTCTAAAAGATTGTCCAAGTGGTTAGTTGAACTACATGAGTTCTAGTTTACTTGCATGGTGGAGGATAGCACAAGGGCTACACTAGCTGACATTCTAACATATAGGCAGAATCTAGTAGTGTTGAAAGAAGAGACGGTAGCAAAGAAGAAGGTGCCTAGATGGAAGGACCCTGAAACAGGGTTGTCAGATGCTTTCACTCTATTTTTGATGGTGATTTCAAGAGAAGCTCAGGAGTGGCCAGTGGAGGTATAGTTTTGTTGGACCGAGAAGGCAAGGAAGTATTTAAAGAAGGAATTAAATTGCACGTGCAGACCAGCAACAGTGAGTGAGTATGCTACCTTAGAGTATGGGCTGCAACAATATATCAAGAGGGGAATCAAAAGGCTTATCATCAAGGGGGATAGCTTGTTGGTCATTAGACAACTGCAATCTGTTTGGAAAGCAAAGAATCCTAAATTGAAGGAATGGAATTTTCAAATAAAGAGGATGTTACCCAGGTTCTAGGAAGTACAGATACACCATGTGAAGAGAGAGCAGAATCAAGCTAAAGATGTATTAGCAAAGGAGGGGTTGGGCAAGAACATGGATGTATATGCTATCACTATTGCCCATCCCACCTATGTTGGAAGATAGAATTTACAGAAGATTGAAGATTTTCTACACACAGGTCTTGTACCTGCAAATTTTTCCAAGAGGCATAAATATGGTTTTATAAGGAAAGCTTTACACTACACCCTTTTAGATGATCAACTGTATATGAAAGGTAAGGACCTGATTATGAGGAGAGCTCCAAACAAGGAGGAGATCTTTGCCATTATGGCCTCCTACCATGAAGGGGTATGTGGAGGGCATTTTTCCCTGAAGTTAACACTAAGAAAAGTTTTGACAGTTGTATGGGCTAGTTTGAGAAGGGATGTGTATCATTGGTATAGGAGTTGTGAGCCTTGTCAGAAACAAGGTAGAAAGGTTTTGCAATATGAGTTGAGAAAGATTATTGTATCATATGGACCATTTTGAAAAATTTATGGACCATTTTGAGGACTTATGGGTAAGATGGGATACGTCCTTGGGAACAAAGAGCATCCGCCTATTCTTCTGAAGAAAGATATGTTTATCCAGTCCCTTCATTTTCAGATTTGAAGGAATGGGGGTTGGATGCAATTGATCCTCTACCCACTACTTCTAGGGGCAAGACCTACATATTGATTGGAGTAGACTATCTGACCAGATGGGATGTGTGAAGAATGTAATTGCTGAGAGGTAGCCAAATTTGCATTTGAAGACATATGTACTAGATTTGGCATGCCATTGGAGCTGTTGATTGACCAGGGGCTTGGATTCAGAGGAGAGGTTTCACAGAAGTTACATATCACACATAGATTTTCTACTCCTTATTATCCACAATGCAATGGGCTAGTAGAAAGATTCAATGGAGGGTTGTGTACTATGCTAACTAAGTGTCTAGAGAAGCATCCCAAGCAGTTGGATTTACATGTTTCCTCAGCACTTTGGGCTTACAAGATAGCTGTAGGCCCAAAGTGTTGATTTAATAGGATAGCTGTTAAATCAGCTCTACTACTGTGTTTTCACCATATCATCTTGTTTTTGGGAAAGAGGCTATGATGCCCATTGAAGTTGATATTCCTAGTTTATAGTTTCTTCTGAAGCATCTAGACAGTGGTTTGGATGTGTATAAAGAGAGATTGTTGGATCTACAAGAGTTACAGTTAGCTAGAGAAGAAGCCTTGGACCACTATACCCAGTTAAGCAATAAAAGAGCTGAGCATTTTAATGAAAGTGTCAAGGACAAAGGCATCAAAGAAGGAGACCTGGTGCTTAGATAAATCAACAAGCTGGACACAACACCTTCCAAACCAAGTTCCAGATTAAGTGGGATGGTCCTTTCAAGGTTGCACATATATATGAAAATGGTACTTATTTATCAGCTAGCTGACCTGGATGACCAACAATATTCCAAGACAGTCAATGGTTACAGGTTGAAGCCATATTGGTGTAGAATTATGACAATTCATAAGGATTCAGAGATGTTGGATACAAGCATGCTTGTTGATGTAGATGTTATAGCTAACGTAGTAGTTACTTCTTGGGATTTGGATTTACTTTTCTTCGAGGATTGTCTTAGTGAGCTAGCAGCATATGGTTGAGCATGAATTCTCTAACCATGAAGGTTGGACAAAATGTGATAGGTTTTTTTGTGCCTAAAGAAAATGCCCAAATCATATGTCCACCCTACCCCAAGAAAATAAAATAAATTATTGATGTATGGTTAGAAACCTTATGAAAAATAACTACTGCATGGTCACTTCGAGAAATGAAAATTAGTCATTGCCACCCCAGTCCCACAGAAGAAAAGTACACTTGTATGGAGTAGAGAGGGGAGATTGCGAGAAGAGAAGGACAATAGATGTGAGAAGTGGCGGAGAGAAGCTTGGAATTGGTGACACTCGGAAAAAGAAGTTTATAGACATAGAAGATTAGATTGTGTGTGAGTTGTAAGTCGAGAATAGAGTAGAGAAGAGAACCGAGTCAAAAGGGTGCATGGAAGAAATAGGGTCGGGAGTGAGTCATAAAAGAGATGTAGGGGTGAAGCAGTTCGACAGAAGTTTTTTACGACTATTTTATTTGAGAGAAGAAGAAGACGCCACATGTTTTGTCTGAGTTTGCCTAGAGCAAAAGTTCCAAAGGTGAGAGGGTCTTATAGGAGGTGGGTTCCCTAAGACCTCTGAGACTACAATTCTATTGGAACTTGGACCAACTCAAAGCCTTCATCAACAATCCTCTGCAGTGTTTGTTGGTGGGTGTCTGTAGAGTATAGCTGTAGTGTTTGTTGGTGGGTGTTGACAGAATTTAGCTGTCAACACCCACTCAAAGCCTTCATCAACAATCCTCCATAGTGTTTGTTGGTGGGTGTCTGCAGAGTATAGCTGTAGTGTTTGTTGGGTGGTGGGTGTGACAGAGTTTAGCTGTAGTGTTTGTTGGCGGGTTTCTGGAGAGTATAGGTACAGCCATGGTGTTTATTGGTGGGTGTCTGCAGAGTATAGCTGCAGCCATGGTGGTTGTTTTTGGTTCGTTGTGAAGTTGAAAATATAGGGTTTTGTTAGAATAATTGTGAAGAAGTCCCTTGGTTTTGTGGTGCTTTTCTTTTTCCTTCTCTATCCCCAAATCTCAAGGGTGTTTAGATTTGCTCAATGGTATATATATGTCAGGCGTTTTTCTGTAGAGGTGTTTTGAGTCCGTATGGGATGCATGGTGTGCAATAAAACTTTGCCCTGAATGCCCTGGCAAATGTACAGACTGAATGGCTTTGGAGTGAGTTAGTGCATGCATTTTTCTTTGGAGCAGCTGTTGGAGACTTGAAGTTTTTATTGTATGAGCTTTTTGTTGGTCAAGAAGGTGTCTTGGATGTGTGTAAATAAGAGGTGGATGAGCATGAGGATATCAATGATGGGGTTTTGATGAGCTCACGGTGGAAATGGATGTACATATGCTGGTTATGTGGAGAGAGCCCAATTTAGACTGTAAATATGGAAATCTACAAGGGATGCCAGCAAAATATTAATTGCTCTTGTGCTTGAGTTTGGAGGGTCTTTCAGGTTTGGAATGGCCGTGTCTTGGTAATGATGATGCTGATGATTATGGCCGTAGGCAGCTCTTATGGTTTTGGAAGGCTATGGGCGCGGCATGTTCACCCGGAAAGCAAGGTAATGAGGAGCAGTGTGTGGCCATCCTTGAGGCTTTGAGGCTTTAAAGGAAAGAAAATAAATAAATATAACAATCATCGAAGTGGCCAGCTGTATATGGCCACGTGGAAGCTTGTTTGGGTGCCAGCGCATGGGAGAATGCGCCAGAAGGTTGGCGAAAGAAAAGAAAAAAGCAAAGACGTGAGGAAGAGCCTGGTAGAATGAGCAGCCTGGTTCAAAAAGGACGCTTGGCTGGGGATACTGCAGGCGCCAGAAAGGTAGCTGCCTTGTGGACCGCCTTGCTGAAGTGAAAAGGAGCCGGGTGAAGAAGGAGTGCGACGGCCTTGCTGAGGCGCTGCTGTTGTTGCAAAGGCTGGCAAAGAGAGAGGACCAGCTGAAGGCACTCTGGTGCGTGGCTAAAAACAGCAGAGCAGAGGGGCGAATGAGAGAACCTTGAAGAGCAGAGGGGCGAATGAGAGAACCTTGAAGAGGAGAGCTGGTTGGTGAGATACTGAAGACGACAGTGTGGAAAAAGCAGAGAGGGTGGCCGCTTGTGAGAGGGTACCACCTTGTGGGAGAGCTCCAAGTTCTCGGGCGTAGTAGCAAGCACACGCTAGAAGAAGCCGCCTTGCTGGAGAAGTTGGTGAGAGCGCTGACAGGTTGGCGTAGCTGCTGTAGGCGCTGCTTCTTGGTGGATAGGTGTGCTGTGTGGTGCCTCTTCCATAAGTACAACTAGTACTTGATGGCTACCGTCAAGAAGCTTGACCACACACATACGTACACCTTTCTCTCTCTCTCTCTCGATCAGAATCCAAGGCAAGGGCTGCTGGAATCTCGTGTGCAGCGCTGTTTCAAGAAAGGGGAATGAAGATCATGACGAGATACAAAGGCACAGGCTGTTGGAGCCTCGTATAGTGTGCTGGACATAGCTCTTGTAGACTCATATGCTGCGTGAAGTGTTGTTCGTAGCAAGGGGAAGGAAGACTGTGATGAGAAATCAATGTAGGGGTTCTTGAAACCTTGAATTGTGCATGGCAAGGGTCTAGTGGACACGTGAACCAAGTGTGGTTCAGTTTCTTTTGAGTCGTGGGCTACTACAGCCCACAGACAAGGGAAACAAATCTATTGCAAGATTGCAAGGCGGGTGATGCTGTGTGAGCTGTGAGAGGGAGTGTGTGATGTGTTAATAACGGAAGTGGTGGCAGTTGTGAACTTGTCTTTGTGTGATGGCTCGCCTGCTGATGTGATCAAGCTGGAGCTCGACAAGCTTCTGTCACTATTTTCTGTGTTTGTGTTTGGACAATTATAAGTTCCCCTCTGTACTCCGCCGATTGAGTTGCAGATTAAGCAATAGAGGTGTCTCGCTTTTCCGATTTAAGCCTGTGGTGTGTGATGGTGGTGGATGGATGAGGATACAAGAGTAGGGATATGAGGAAAGGTGTGGTTTGCTGCCTGCTGATTTTCTTTCCAGCTAGAGAAGCTGGTGGTGCCCCTTGTGCTTGTGAGTGTTCCGAAGGTGGTGAGTCGGCGAGCTATAGCGGCCTTCCTGTGTTTTTGAGCTGCCTCACAATATATATAGGGTAATGTGGTTGTGTTGGATTGATAAAATCTTATGTTTTGGTTTTAGTTATGTTATTTTGGATGGAGTTTGTTGAGAAGAAACAACTGTGAGTGAAAAACTGACTTGTGTTGAATCAGATCTGTAACAGTTAGCTTGTGTTTGAGTCAGCAAGTTCTAAAGGAGGCAACTTGATTAGTTGTGTGTTAGCATAGGCAGCTGAGGTTGTTAAAGTATTGGTCTGGTCTTATTTAACATTTGTGAGGTTTGGGCTAACAATAAAAAGTAGTCAGAAGCTAGTTTGCCAGGTTGAGTATTGTTAGTGGTCTAGGTGCCATCTAAAGATTGTGTAAGGCCAAAAGGGAAGTAAAGACCCAATAGAGGTTAGTTGTGGGTGTTTAGGAGTGGTCTTGGTCTCTCTATATTGAAGAGGAAAGTTTTAAGTTAGGTCTGACTGTCAACTATAATCAGACAAAATTGAAGGAGAACGTATTCCTGAGTGAAAAGACCGTCTCAACAACTGTGAGCTGTGAGTATAGGAAGATGAGTCCTTATGGGGTTTGAGTGTTTTGAGGGCTTAAGAGGGTCAGTGGACATAGAGGAGAGGAATTCTAATCTAGTTGGGTTGGCTGGGTCAGTTTGGTCAAAACAGAATAGTCTGTTGGAATTAGCAGTGAGTCTTTGGTGTGGTATCTCTTTGAGATTGGAGTAGCTTGAGAGTTAGGGGAGGTCAAAGGACCTGTGAGTGAAGAATTTTGCTTTAGTTGAGACAGTTGGATCACCCAAGATTGTTTCGGATAGCTGGGTTTGTCTTAACCAATTCAAGCTTTGAGGACAGTCAGGTTGGAGGTAGTTGTGTGTCAGTTGTTGTAGGCAGCATAGATCCTATAGGATAATATCTTGATCAGATAAGTGTAGCTTGAGAGTCAATGGATGTCATAGGACACCCGAGGAAAGGTTCTATTTTAGTTAAGGGCTTCTGAATCAGTCGGTTCTGTTGTGTCAAGTGTCAAACTACTGAGGCAGTTCTCAATAGGTGAAGGTCAGCAGGGAAAGGTCCAGCAGGGGGTCCAAGAAGGACCTAGGGTTTTGGATTTCAGATTAGCTGATGTTGGAGGACAATAGAGGATCTTGGAGGACACATTTTGAAAGGAAGTGAGAGCCCGCATTCAAAAGCAGGTCTTCTGTCAACATATGATCTGTCTGTGGTAGCTGAGAGTATTTGTGGTGGTGAGTTAGTAGTCAGCTGAGGTCGGCTAAAGCCTTATAAGGGAAGATGAGGGCCATTAGAGATTAGAGTTGACTTGGGAGGACATCAGAAAGAGGCAACTATATAGTTTGAGAAGTTTGGAGTGTGTTGAAGTGTCCGCCTGTGTTGGAGTTTGGAGTGTGTTGAAGTGTCCACCTGTGTCAAATGAGGATCAGGGAACATCAGCTGAGTGTATTGGTGCCTTGATTTGGTGTTGTCTACTGCTGGAGTTGTGGTGCTGATGATAGTTTCCTCCTCGCGGTGGTGTGCTTTGGACGAGCTATAGAGGCAGGTTCTCCCGGACACATCAGTGAAAGCTTAGAAAAGAGTTTCAAAACAAAGAAAGCTTATTTAAAAAAAAACATACTCATTTATAGCATGAGGAAAACAGACACGTATGAAATTGATGTTAAACCTACTTCAAGAGCACTAAAGGCCTTTACTATGAACCAATTATTAAAAATGATAATACAGTGAGCTGTAGTGTATCAAACCATGCTTTCTCAAACCCACTTAGCCTTTTAGTCCTAGCAAATGACCAATACTCAAACGACCACCTAGCCTATTGGTCTTAGCAAAAAACCAATACTCAACAAAGTGCTCCCTTGTTGAAGGAAAACCTCCTCGAGGGAGGAGCTATGGGACGAGATGAGCCAAGGAAACACATATATGAGTAGAGGAATAGCGGAACACTTAGAAACAAGAGTTGTTAGGATACACTCAATGTCCACCTCTTAGCATGTGTCTCACATGTATGTTTGGTGCACATTTGTAAAGGCCCCCCTTATGAGAAGAAGCCATTGGTGCACATGTCTTTGGTGAGAACCCTAGCTTAGACACCGATGGGGTCATTATTATGACCATTGATGGTTAGGAGATGGTTAGGGGTGCAAGCGTTAGCTAGGGCTTGGGGATGGTATGGAGAATATCCCTAGAATATTCCTTAGGATACCTAAGTTCATTATTAGTGCAGTGGGACAGTTGGCCGCATTCTTGATACATGGGTGGACTGCATCTAGCATAATTGACCACGTTGTATATGTGCATACCACACCACTTGTAGCACTATATATGGAAACAGTGATCACAAGCTAATGCATCCAATGATTATGAGTATCCACACCCTATACGCTTAGTACTTCCTCCATCCAGAGTCTATCTAGATCGCCATCTAAGCTCTACTTGAGAGCGCACAGGTAGACACAAGATTGGGTTAATTTGTCCCCACACAAGAATAAGCCCACGCTTCCTCTTGGATTGCTTCAAATAACTTGAGGCGTAAAATAGTGTCCTTTTACAAACATGTTGATTTTTTCAAAAATAGCTTGCTTTATTGGATGTGCAAGCTAATCTACTTCAAAAATAGATGTGAAACTAAAACCATATAAATGTGTCAATATCTTGTAAAATCAAATATGCACAAGGGAGCTTTCATAAATTCCAAATAATATATATATATCGTCAATAAATATGGATGGCACCCAAAATGAATTAATGGAGCTTGTTGTCATAAAATCAATTAATATTTTTTGACACTCAAAATTGATTATCTCAAAATATTCATGACTCCACCACCAAACTCACCTCCATATCCAATCCAATGCTCTACATTTACATCAACTATTGACACGAATCCACTTCTAGGAAAATAGAGAAAATAGAGACTTGCAACTATCCAATCCAATGCTCTACATTTACATCAACTATTGACACGAATCCACTTCTAAGAAAATAGAGAAAATAGAGACTTGCAAGAAAAATATTATTCAACCTAAGTAACTCATCAAAAACCAAAGGTTCAACATAATCAATAATTCAATAAATAACTTACAAAAATACTTAGTTCATAAAAGTGACACAACAATCGGTGCAATCTTCTCCCCTCATGTTTGTGGCCTCCCCCCACACACGAGTATTTATGTAATTTCATTCCAAGAATAGACCATACCCTCCAAAAAATAAACAAGTGCGATTTTCTTTGCATGGCACTCTCTTATACTCAAAATAGAGTGTCCATAAATTGAGGCTATGATTAAAGCATATAACGCATTATAAAAGTCTTAAAGTTTGAATGTTCAAGTCTAATCTTGATAAATCTAAGCTTCCAAAGTAAATAAAAATGTGCACAAGCTAGCATAAATATATACAAAGCTTATTTCCAAAATTATGTGCCATCAAATGTTAATGTGTGCATCCTCCTCAATGTTCTTAATCCTCTTCACGTATAAAATAATCAACAATAAATTGATTAAAAAAATATTCCATAAACATACAAACCATCACCATACACATATTTTCCAGGCATAACTAACCCAGGAATTACCTTGTCATCATACAAACCAACTATAACAAACATTGGAGGCCCGAAATATACGTCAATATACACCAAACGTATTAATATTTACAATGGCTTCACCCATGATATTAACATAATTTGGCATAATGTAAAGATAATCCAAGCATTCTCAAATTATCTAAGAGGGTAGAATAATATTTTTAAAAGAGCTAAAAATACATTCTCATAACATTCCCTCTTTCTTGACTTTGTAATCACCCTCAATTGTGGGTTTGTTGAAAAGAACGGAGGATAACAGGGAAGGCACAAAAATATTTCTCATGTAGAAGGCACGAAAATATTTCTCATGTATCTTCATGAGGATGATTTTGAGAAATAACTAAGTATTTGATATATTGATTTCTAGTATGAGTCGATGTAATCTATTGGACAATTATAGTATCTAGGATAAAAAGTTCTTCCTCGACCTTAATAAGAGATGGATTCTCATACACTGGATGAGTGGGAAGTGATTCCCTAAAGGATTTAAGCAAACTCCCATGAATGAATTATGAATCTACTAAATGAGAAGGTAATTCTAGTATATAAGCAACCTTATTAATTTGGTGAATCACCTTAAAAGGTCCATAAATCTTGGGGTGAGCTTAACAACTGGGAATTTCTCAACACTCTTAAAACTGCGTTTCTCAATTCTTAAAATTACATAATCTTCGATTTCAAAAGAGATAGCTTTACGTTTGCGGTTTGCTTTCCTAACATATTTCTCTTAAATCATGTGCAATAGAATGTCTTACATCATTCAAAATGCTACTAAAGTCAATAGTGAATTGATCAATAGCTTCAATTTTGTGGGAAAGACTATTGATCAATAGTGAATCTTACATGCATAAGCATTTTAAACCATAGCAGTAAAGTGCCTAAAGCACATAAAAACCTATGATTTTTGTTTCAATGGATATACCCAGGTATGCCTAGAATAATCATAATGAATGTGACAAAATAGAGGTAGTCCCCAATAGATGGTGTCCTCATAGGATCGCATACATCACTGTGTATAAGTTGTAATTTTTGGACAACTCTAATTGAACCATTTTTGGACAACTCTAATTGAACCATTTTTGGGAAATGATGCCCACTACATTTTTATACAGTCCTCAAACATGTTTGATAGGGGCTTCAAGATGTGGTAACTTAGACACAATGTTATGTTTATGCAAACGCAACAAATTGCCAAAGTTAAAGTAACCAAAGCATGTATGCCACAGCTTAGCATTACCCATTATCTTTGTGGTAGAAACTGTACATGCAACATGCCTTTGTCTTTCGTATGCCTGTAAGGGCTATGAGACAAAGTACCATAAGAAATAATTGTCTTGCCGTCACTACGATCATAACAATACATCTATCATTCTCAAACTAAACCACTAAGTCAGCCTTAATAATGGCAAAGACATATAACAAGTTCTTCTTGATCCTTGGTACATATAATACATGTGAAAGCATGATTGTTCCACCATTCACAGTAGTGAGAACAATTTTAACAACTCCTTTTACAAGATACGAGGAGTTGTTTGCACGTATTATAGTGTTTCCTTGCTGTGGACAAGATTCAAGTGATGAGAACAAACTGCGATGAGAAGTAATGTGCTTACTAGCACCACTGTCAAAATAACAGACATGCACACCTGTAATAGCCATGCATACATCCTTATGCAAAGGGTCATAACTACATTGCACAATGAAAGCCTAATCATCATGTGCATAGTTTGCAGATTCTTTGTTTTCTACATTGGATATACTGATGCATTAGCTACTACAACCATATCTGAGTCTTTCTTTTTCTCCTTCTCGAGCTGTTTCCAAGTTTCCAGCAATAGTTGCACTTGCCCTTTTCTTTGGCTTGTTGCCTTCCTTGTCTGTAGGCTTGTCCAATGACTTTGATTTTGGCATGTAACTACCCTAAGAAAAGGATTGGCCTTTGACTTTTTGTTGATCTCTTGTACGCATAACATATCTGTTTTGCTTGGAATGCTCTTCTTACAAGAGCACAGAACTAAATCTTCAAACTTCAAGGCATTTGGATTGCCTTTCATCATAAGTTTAATGGTAGATGCAAAACCTTGATACGAGTCTGGCAACACATTCAAGATAGTATGCACCAAGGATAAATTTCATAACCACTGGCCAACTGCTCCTTAAAATCCTTGATTTTTATAAGGAAACTGTCCATGGAGTCTCCCTTATTTATATGCTCTAACTCTAATTGCTTCTGTATATAAGTGACACGTGCTTCATTTACGTACCTAGTATAATGATGCAAGTACATCCCAAGCATGTTTGTTAGCAATCCTACATGACCGAATGTGAGGAATGATACTTCTCTTAACTGACAAAGTAAGCAACGCATGTGCCTGCGCATCTCTTCTATCACACTTTTGCTTGTTCTTGTGTAGGAGGTATGCTATGTTGTGGTAATGCACCATGCGAAACTAAGTCTGTGTTTGCAAATGTGCCTTCTACGTCATGTTCATCAGAAGAACCAAGACATGTCTCAATGCCAACCACAACATTCTATAGCCCTTTAGCTACCAATACATGCTGCATCATATAGGACCATAATGGGTAGTTAGTACCGTCAAGCTTATCCTCAACGAATAATATCCGAAATACATCATTGTCTGTCATTTCTGATAATACCTAAGCAAGTAATCATGCAACCTGCAAAGTACTGAGTGCTCTTTCATGCAACTAAGGTTGCTGCTAATAATAAGGTCTCACTAACAATGGAGACCTGCAAGTGTATGAAAGAAATGCAGAGTATAGTGAGCAGAAATTTTACTCGTAAGATGCATTTATCGATGTCGTTGAAGTGAAGCGCGTAGATGCATTCTCGTGTATCTACACACCTATCTGTAGTAGATCTGATGAAAAAACTCCAAAATTCGATGAAGAATAGTGCAAATCTAGTCCTCGAAGATGTTTGTAAAAAATCGAATACCGCGTGAATGGCCCCCAAAATGCGCTCGAAATGAAAATCTTGCTCGAAAAACTTTTGTACAAAGTACTACACACTTCACAGTCCTCTTTCTTCTCCCAAAAGGGCTCCGATTAAAGAAGACAACTCGGGGTAAGGAGTAGGAGCATCACAGGGGTGAGGAGCATATGCACTAATACCAAATGTTAGAAATAGGGTTGTGGGAATGTGCACGTGCACGCGCACACACACACAGAGTGGAGAAGCTCAAGGGAGCACACAATGAGATGATAGATAGATAATGAATGTGTGTTGTACAAAGAAGATAAGGTATACCGCAAGATGGGTGTATATTAGCACGGGGAAAAAACCTCCTAAAGAGGGGAAAAGTGCCCCAACTAGTCCTAGTGTGTTCACACATCACTACCAAATATGACTACATTCGCCGCCCAATTGCACTTGAGAGAGAAGAGAAATAAATAAACCTCTAATTCTTTCCTTTTGAAGGCCTGAAAATCGAACTTGATTAATCTTTAATCAAAAGATTAATATTCTGCAACAAAAAGCGATCTTCCTTCTTTTCATCAAATTGACTTGAGAGCCCAACACAGCTATCCATTATACATTTCCAACAGCTCCACTGGTTTAGCAATCTAAGAATTGAGCTTAAGCCTCCTTTAATTGCTAATTTCATTCGTACGGTCGGATCATGGAGAGGTTAAGAGTTGTTGGGAAAAACCACTTTTCAAGAAGAAGGGTGGTTTTTAGTTTTTGCATAGTGGTTTACCACCTTCTTTTGCCTTCTGGATTTTCCCCTTTGGATAAAAGCTTGCAACTCTTCAAACTTTTGATTTAATCCTTCAAGCTTTTAAATCTTGCCTCTAGCTTCCTAGACCCATAGCTCTAATACCACTGACATGGATCCATTTCTAGGAAAATAGATAAAATAAAGAATTGCAAGAAAAATAGTATTCAACCCAAATAACTCATCAAAAACCACAAGTTCAGCATAATCAAGAATTGAATAAATAACTGCAATCTTATCCCCTAATGTGTGTGGCCCCCCCCCACACATGAGTATTTACGTAATTTCATTCCAAGAATAGGCCATAGCCTCCAAAAATACAAAAGTGTGCTTTTCCTCGCATGGCACTCTCTTATGCTCAAAATAAAGTGTCCATAAATTGAGGCTATGGCTAAAGCATATAACGCTTTACAAAAGTATTAAAGTTTGAATCTTCAAGTCTAAGCTTGATAAATCTAAGCTTCCAAAGTAAATCAAAATGTGCACAAGCTAGCATAAATATATACAAAGCTTGTCTTCAAAAATGTGTGCCATCAAATAATCATTTACGCATCCTCTCCTCAATCTTTTGAATCCTCTTTACGTATAAAATAACCAACAATAAATTGGCGAACAAATATTCCAGAAGCATATATATAAACCATTACCACACACATATTTGACAGGCATAAGTAACCCAGGAATAACCTTGCCATACAAACTAACTGTAACAAACATTGGAGGCTCTAAACATACGTTAATGTACACCAACCACATTAATATTTACAATGGCTTCACCCATGATATTAAAATAATTTTGCATGACACAAAGATAATCCAACATCCTTAAATTATCTAAGAGGGTAGAATAATATTTTTAAGAGAGCTTAAAATACATTCTCATAACAACTATGCCAATCAATAATAAATTAATGAGCTAAAAATACGAATAACCATATGAAACTCATAACATGAAGACGATACAACCAATACTCCCATGCATGTATAGATTCACATGTGTATGCGTAAAGTAAGCTACGATCGCCCGGACTAGAAGGGCACCAAATCTAAACCTGTCTAGGAGAATTCATAAATAATGGAGAACGTGGAAATATAAATATTCAATGAATTAACTTCTCATAACATGCCCCGAGGTTGACAAGTAACTATCCTCGGTTGTCACAAAATTATAAATAATTATCATGGGCTAGTATGAACATAAGATGCAATCAAGGATGGATAGGTGATGAGGGCAAGATATGTAGCCATTGAGAATCTTTGATGGGGTGGCCTTTATGCTTGACTAAATATCTATGAAAAATATTATCTTTTCTAGTTGTTGTTAGAATTCCTAATAAGAAGGGTTAACAATATAAGATTATATTTAATAAAGGAATCTCAAAATGTTATGAATTAATTTGATGCTAGAACGATATGTGAATAGAAAATTGGAATAAAAGATTTGTCATCCCCATGGGTGGTTGATGTTCTATAAAATAAAAGTGTAATTCTCGAAACGCATGTGTATGCATCATGACAAATATATTTTTAGGAGGTAAGTGAGATTGAAGAAGACTTAAGTGAGAAAGAAATTGTTCTCACGGGCTACGATGGTGTCATTTTTGATTATGTATCAATGAATAATTCCATGTTGCTCTGTGAGTTGACAAAATTGAATATTAGGAGAAAATATGTGAGTGTTCTAATAATTTTTTGAAAATTCTCAAGAGCTTTTGCAAGAAATTACACACGTTTTCAACCACTTACACGTGTCAGTTTCAATCTAGGTAATACTATTTACTATTCCCTTTTTTTTAATAAGACTAATAGACTCGAGACTTTCTTTTCGCTAGAATGTTTACTACACATCACAATGACTTGCCCATCCCCTCATAACCCATGTCAACCATATGAACTCCTACAACTCATGGGTAGAATGTGTGCAACTTGCTTATATATCCACACACAACGCACACTTATTCAAGACATTATTGTGCATCTTCATGGAGACGAACCTAGAGACGAATGATCAAAGATCTAGATGAACGATCATGGAGCATGCTTTGTCATGATCCCCATTGGAGAGCTTTCACATGTCCCAAATGATATATATATATATATATATATATATATATAATCAATAAATATGGATGGTGTGCATAAAATAAATTAATGGCACTTGTTGTCACATAATCAAAGAATATTTATTGACACTCAAATCGATTATCTCAAAATATTCATGACCAACCACCAGCTCGCCTCCATTATCTAATCCAATGATTTGCACTTACATCAACTATGCCAATAAATTAATTGATTAAAAATACAAATAACTATACAAAAATCATAACATCAAAACGATGCAACCAATACTCCCACGCATGTAGGGATTCATTGAGAGAGAGAGAAATGAAATGAAATGAAATAATATATTAACGTCTTCAAAAGGCCAAAATGACCTATGAGACCAAAAAGGTTACAACAATTGGTGGATCTGATATAATGTCTGTGTAAGAAAAGCTAAAACAACTAAACAACTAACCGAAACTGAAACAACAACTATGGGGAAAAGTAAGGTAATAGGAGCTCCTAATGGATAACATTTGGGAAGGAAAACTCCAGCAACAAGCATCGATGTCTCTCAGCGGTCGATGGCAGATATCCTCAATGTCCTCCATGGTGAGTACTCTGACTGGACGTCTCCCATGCCGTGCTAGTATGGTCCTGATCCTCTGTAGTCTCCGCCGGTGTCGAGATGGGCCTCTCATCTTGGGGTGCCTGGACCGCCCCAGCTCTGTAGCCCGGTCAATCAGTGTACCTCTGTGCGACTATACTCTGGGGCTAGCTGCAATGCCTGCTGGCCTGACTGCTCAATCTCTAGTCAAAAGAAGTATGTAATCTGCGTCTGTAGGTGTCTCTCCCTCTATGATCCCCTCCCTCTCAAGAGACCCTCTCTATGTCTACGCAGCTCCAGCAAGTATAACCTGAGGCATCTCTGATCCTGGTATCTCATGACTCTGGAAAGTGGTCCGAAACCCTCTATGAACAGGCAGTGAAAATGGCCTCTTATCTCATAACATACTGGACAGTGACATATGTAATGTAACTCTGTCTCTAGCTCCATCTCGCACAACTGACAAACCTTGGCCTCAGCTGGTACTCCTCTAAATCTGCCAGTCTCAATCTCTAGCTGGTGTGAGGATGTGCGCATCTGACCAATACCACACCGTACCCCATGAGAAAGATGAGTATCCATGTAGCTGGGTCTAATCACAAACCCATCCTCATGAGCTGGAGAAGATGATCTCTATAGAAAGCCATCTTCGTACCAAGCTCATGTGTCGGCTGTATCCATGTCCTCCTAGTGTCCAGCTGAGTCAAGTCCTCCTAGTGTCCAACTGAGTCAAGTCCTGCCTGATAAGTCTGGTAATCTCTGCCCGTGTGAGAGAGAGGGAGGGTGCATCCCAGGGAGTACTGAAATGGAGGTAGCCTGTCCATACTAAAGCCATGCATCTGGAACCAAGCTGATATCTGTGCATACCAACATGATCTGTCTCCCTGTGATGCCAACTGTCGTGAAGACTCCAGGGCTAAGCGAGCATATATGTCTCTAGGGAGAGCCCAAGTGCTATGTATAAAGGAGACTGATCTAGTGAGTGCATGTACTACCAATGGGGGGGCAGCCATCTCTGCACGGATAATATCATGTGGTACGGAGGCCTTGGCCCTAATCATTCGGGAAATCATAGAAACCAAGGGCCTCTCCATACATCTCCATCCATCAGTGCTACCAACTCGCGGCTGTGGTGATCCACTGAGGATCCCCATATCTCCACTCCATACAGCATGGTTGAAGTGACCAAAGTGTCAAAGAGCCAGAGCTTTGTTCGAGGTTCATGAAATTGAACCTGTGAACACATCCTCTCTAGTCTCCCCAATGCTGCATAAAGCTATGGTCAATCTAGTCTCCGCTGCTCTCCTCAAGGAAAATAGTGGGCCACTAAAAACCACACCAAGGTAAGTATATGCATCTGTATACTCCACTGTCTCCTGACCATATGTAAAGGTGGGTGCTGACCTCCTAACCCACTGTGCTGTGGTGTTAAACACCATCAACTTGGTTTTACCAAGGTTAACAGACAATCCACTATCTTGTGTAAACGTGTGCAATGCATCCAAATGACGCTGCATCCCCTCTGGAGAATCTAAGATCAACACAATATCATCAGTATACAATAACAACGGAATCCATGTCCCTACTAGCCGTGCTCCTCTGTCACCCTCCTGCTCTACATAGTCCGAAACCTCATCCACATACATCCCAAATAAGGTGGGAGAAAGGGGGCAGCCCTGTTTCACCCCAATAGTGGAGTGAACCATCTCAAATATACCGTGAGTAGTACGTACCTGCCCCATAATTGTCCTATATAAAGCCATGATTCCCCAAATCATCTCTGTGGGCACTCCCATCTCCTGTAGTCTGCACATCTGTCTGGCTCTCGGTACCGTGTCAAAAGCTTTGCGGAAATCCACAAAGCAACAATAAATCCTCTTGCCATATGATCTGCCCTCCTCAATAATAGCTCTGAGTGTCAAGATATGGTCAAGAGTGGAGAAACCTCTCCTGAACCCTGCCTGACCTGATGCGCGTATGTCCTCTCTCTCTACCCATCTACTCAACTCCTGCTCAAGAATAGATGTGTCAGGACTATGGTCCTACGGAAGTCGAACCCTAGCATAAGTTAATAGCTTATGCTAGGGTTCGACTTCCGTAGGACCATAGTCCTGACAAGATGCATATAATCTAGCCAATGTGTGACCAATCATGATGGTACAATAATTCCCAGGAAGCATGGGATCCCCTGACTTGAAGATAGGCACAATCGTGGACATATTCCAAGTCTCAGGAAAACCCTCACACATGGCTTGGTTAAACATCATAGCAATAAGCTCTACAAGCATATCTCTGGCATGAATAAAGTGCTCTGCTACCAAACCATCATGATCATATGCTCTCCCCCAGTCCTCATCCTGTCAATAGCATTCCTTACCATCTCAGCAGTAAAGAAAGCACATGTCTCTGGGGTGGCTGTCCTGGTGCTGTGTACAGGGATGCTGCATACTCACCCCAAAGCTCTGTGGAGGTAATGGCTGGTGATGGTGAATGCTCATGGAATAGTCTCCATGCCTTGCCTGAGTCCTAACTCATAAAGAACTGATACAAATCCCTCTCTAACTGAGCAAGATAAGCTCTCTTCTTCCGTTGCACTAGGCGCCAGAAGGTAATCCGTGACTGTCTGTGAGTGGCAACACCCATGAGCACCTCTCGCTGTAATCTGATCCTCATCTCTTTGCACTCCTCATCATACCAGCTGTTCTGGGGCATGTTCCCAAATCGTCTCCGTGTAGGCTGACTATGGGGATATGCCTCTGATGCTGCAGCATGAAGCGTCTCTATCAATATCTGAGTGAGCTCATCTAATGGCCGTCCTGGCTCCTTGGCACATAAGTGTCTGTATGTCTCATTCGTGTACACGGTGTCAGTCTCCCTCGTAAAGGTATAACGTGTGTGTGTGGAGACCTGTCCCAATGGAGCTGTGCTGAACTGAAATGTGAGAGTGAAGGACAAGATAGCATGATCCATTGCTACTCCAACCGGCCTAGTGCCTACCATAAAATCCTAAAAAGAGGGAATGAGATGACTGGGCTGAGCCATAACATAGTCCACTGTACTAGCACCATGCCGATGGGGAAAGCAAGTGAAACCACCCGCTCTGCCGGGAATCTCTGTAGGCCATTCAGGATGGCCAATCCATGTGCAGTCCCCATGTCTATCAAATGCCGCCCTTATTGAGTGTGTTCCTCATCATGTGAGAGTCTATATAGGCCCATACCCCCCTCAACATCTCCTCTGAGGTATCATAAAATACTGTCTGGTTATGAGCGGTCCTGGCATTGAAGTCCCCGAGGAGAATGATGTCACCATCCATGGAGAACTCCCAAACGTCATCATCCAAAATAGAAAAGGGAGACTGCCCGCTAGGTGATGCATACACTGATGTACTAGGAGCAAAATAGCATATAGCAATGTAGAGATATCTGCCTGTCTCTGCCCTTAGTCTAACCCACATGTACCTAGCCTGCTCATCTTTGCGGACTATATGTATCAGTGGCTGTAGCTCCTCTCTAAACAATACTGCCACTCCTCCTAAGCCCCGTCCTCTATGCTTTGAACAAGTCTCCTAACTACAAGCTGTCTCCCATCGGTATCCACTAACATGTGGCATGGACTGTCCAGGAGCCTGATGCGTCTCAGAGTAGAAGATGATGTCCCTGCCAGTGAAACTATCCACAGAGAGAGAGAGAGAGAGAGAGAGAGAGAGAGAGAGAGAGAGAGAGAGAGAGAGAATTTGCAATCTCGTGTTATCTGCGACATGATCAGAGTGTTCTTTTTGCTTTCGATCCTAGAGGGTTCGCGGTTGTTCGCTACACTGCATAGAGGAGAGAGAGAGAGAGAGAGAGTTCGCTAAGGTTTGTGACCTTAGGTTGTTAACGTTTTATATCTTAGATTATTCATTAATTAGTGCCTGTTTGTTTGCAGGCACTAATTAATTGAATAGGCAGTTGGAGTGAATATGTCTAGTGAATATGCATGCTTAAGAATTCACTCGATTTTCTTAAACAAATCCCAACATGGTACAACGGAGTGCAAAGGAGGTAGCAACAAAATCAACAAGTTTTTAAAGAAGAGCGCAAAGGTGGTAGCAACAAAATCAACAAGTTTTTAAAGAAGAGCGCAAAGGTGGTAACAACAAAATCAATAAGTTTTTAAAGAGGAGTGCAAAGGCAGTAATAACAAAATCAACAAGTTTTTAAAAAGGATCTCAGGCAATAGCAAGCAAGGTGGCCCTCTTCTTGCATAGACTAGTAGAGAGATGGAAGAGAAGCACACATTAGAGGTAGGAAGAAATTCGCCTTCTAGGGGTTATTTTGAGGAACCATTTCCCCTCTTTCCCTCCTTAAATATCGAAGGGGGAGAAAGGGATGCATGCTCCCCTCCCACCTAGATTTTTGAGGAACCATTTCCCCTCTTTCCCTCCTTGAATGAAGGGGGAGAGAGAGAGATAGGTGCATCCCTCCCTATTGGATTTAACAAGACCAGCAAGAGAGAGAGAGAGAGAGAGAGAGAGAGAGAGAGAGAGAGAGAGAGAGAGAGAGAGAGAGAGAGAGAGAGATCCTCCCTTTTTGTGTGAGCCTCTACTGCTTAGACGTCTGTCAAAAATACAATCTAAAGTAAAAAATGCTTAAAAAGGAGGATAATTTTTTTTCAAATGTACATATGACCACTCAGTCATAAGCCATAAATCTTAAAGGTCTACATTATTACCAAGAGAATCTTGTCTATTAATTAATTAATGAGAGAAAATAGGCCACCAAATAATAAATAATAATAATTGGGTGATCGTAAAAAAAAAAAAGCTGATCTATTTATTAAGGCAGGGGAAAAAAATTTCCTTAGCTATTTCCCAACGTTCGCAGAGAGGAGGGGACTTGGTGCAGCCTTGCGTAAAGTATACACGCAGTTTCGCCTACTGTTGCCAAGTAACGATGGCTTCCAACGAGGGCCCGGATGCGCGGTCGAAACAGAATGTGGATCTTCACCTGCAGCAGTTTGCGAAAGACAAGCTCGGCATCGCTGTGCCCTTGGAGCTCTACACCACCCTCGCCGCCTTGCTAGCCACCTTCTTCTTCCTTCTGCTTGGTATGGCCTTTCAGCTGTTCCGCTTGTCTGAGATCTTGTTTTGCTGCTGCATTTTTGCAGCATCCCGTGGTTGATATGTGATGCCCTTTGGTCCCCCCATCTCAGTTGCACGTGCTGTGTTTAGACGGAAAAAACCAGACACCATCTTGCTGGTGGGATTAAGTGGAGCCGGAAAGACTGCGCTGTTTTACCAGGTACCTATACACATCCATCCAGTCATACATACATACGTGTATACACTCCCAATTATACATACATATACATACATGCACACACTACACATCCATCCAGTCGTACAATTATACATACATGCACACACTACACATCCATCCAGTCATATGTATACACTCCCAATTATACGTACATATACATACATGCACACACTTTTATATGCAAGTACATGTACCCACATCTACATCCGTACATCCATCCATCTATCCATACATATATAGAGACATCAATGCACCATACATAGGCATACATGTATACATCCATCGATCCATACATGCATATTCATTCATACAAACACACATACATACATGTATACGAACAAGCTTGCATTTTTAAACATACATACTTACATACAAAAAAAAAAACACTGTCTATATTAATGTTCAGAATCAAGCTCTGAAAGAGGGAAAATGGTGAAAAAAAAAGATCAAATTGAGCTTGATCAATATGCTGTAGCTGATAGTTGTCGTGCCAAGATTGTTGTAAAGATTGATGGAAATAGAAGTACTTTTCAATCTTTAACGGATGGAAAACCATCTGATTGTGACCAACCCATATGGTCCATAGTGCCCAAAATCGCAGCCAGGCAATAAAGAGAGTATATTTATCCATTCGTTGTGCATATTTTCCAAACATCCAAAAGTTCTTGGAAAATCTCACCACAAGAAATCCAAAAAGTCTTTGCAAAAAAGATCAACTGGCTGAACAGTACCAAAATAAATGTTGCACTTTTTCTTTCTGATGCTGACAAGAATGGCATTTAGCAGACCCAATGTGCATGTTTTCTAGAAATTCTCCAACAGGGAATACTATAGCAATACATCTTCACATGAAAACATTTGCTTCAAAGGTAAATTGCAGTCCCAGATCTTATGCAAATTTTGCTTCCACCATTTTGTGGTTTGATTGATTCCCCAAAGATGATTAGTGTAATTAGAAAACCACGGTTTTGGGAGAATCAATCAATATAATCTAGAAACAATGAGCTGTGATAAAGGGACTTTAGGGAATGGTCCATGTTCCATTCTTTGCAAAGTCCAGTCTTCAAGCCGCCCTTCAATAGGGTCATCCAATAACTCACTGAATGGCTCTAATTGCTCTCTAATTAGTGTTCAAATTGGTTTGCAATGCATGCCCAATTGCCAATGTTGCTATGCTTTTAGAAAAGACATTACTCTTCCTTGATTGGTGATGACATCTTGACACAAGTAAATCTCCTTTGTGGACGGGAAGTATGCCTTTCACACATACACAAAAGCAACCATGCACACACATACACACATTGCGGCATACATACAGTTTGGTAATCCTTAACTTGTAGCCTTATCTCCTCTGTCAAGGTTTGCTGGTAGCACAAAACACATCAATTTTTGTATGCATGTCATATATATTTTTTTTTGTTGGCCCTGAATGCTTACGCGCTCCATGATGTTAATATGCAGAGAGCACAATTGAAATTTAAATATTATAGTCTTCATCTGCATATGGTTGTGCTGAAAATTTAATTGTAGCTTATCACAAATGTGGTGATGTTGATGCATGAAGTGACCTCTTGAAATAGGTCATGCTCTTATGATCACCTGCTTATCATAATATATCAGATAAACCACAAGGCTGCATTTTCTGTAGCCTGCACTAATTGTGTTTCAACTTTGAAGAGCTTTCATATTATTTTTGGGTGGATACAGTTGCGTGATGGGTCAACTCACAAGGGAACAGTCACATCTATGGAAGCGAATGTTGATCGTTTCATTCTACATTCCGAGTCTATTAAGGTGATTTCTGTGTTGGTTTTGTTTTATTTAAATCCTTTCATGGTTTTTCTTGTGAACCAAGCATATGTGCACCTAAAGTGTGATCCTGTTAACCTAATATCGTGATGCCTGCATGTTGTGGAAAACTTGTGCTGCTGTGTGGAAGCAGCATGAGTACCAAGACCTTGCCCCTATGAAAGCATACTGCTAAGATATCACTGTGCCTCAGCCAGCAAGCAAACAAGAGCAAGCACTCTTCAAGGATGCCATTCATCATGGCTCGAGCAGCAATGACATGGCTATGAAGATAATTTGTACTTGTTGCAAGTGCATGGTATCCACAATTTATTAGGGGCTTGTTCCACACGTCCAAAGTAGTGTATAGGTCTTGTATTATTTAGAATGGCATGCAACACTTTGATCTTCTCATCAAGAGCTTTCTGATGTTATATATTGTCATATGTGGGCTCCACATGGATTGCCATACCATCACCCTAGGTCCTTGTCATCACCTCTGGGGCAGCGGCATCAGCCAAATATTTTGTTTTCTTTTATATGTTCCTCAAGATCTTCTACCCAGCAACTTCTAGGAGAGCTTTCAGACCATCAAGGGAGAGTTTGAAAGAGGCTTCGATAGTTGTGAAAAGGCACATGTGCAGATGGGTCAATTAATCCAGGCTAAAGGTCCAGAATGGTACAGCCAACTGTGCTCAGAGTAATATCTGGAGGTATTAATTGATAGAGGAATAATACAATATAGGGAAAGCATATATTTAGTAGACTAAAGGCGAATGTGCACATGAACCTGCCCTTAAGTTATCCTCTCACTTTTATGTAGATGTTTTCTCTACCTTGTAAGGGGCTTTATCTAAATTTTCACCCTACATTGTGAGTCTACAATCCCGCTTCCAACATCTTGTTCCTTGCCATTGGTTCAAGAGCAGCATTAAGGAGAATGTAACTTGGGAAGCAAGGGGGCATAAGTAATGGGAGTGAGCAAGCTAGAGCTTACACATTGGCATTAGTATTATGAGTGGAAGAGGTGTAAGAAGGGAGTGAGTGCTAGCAATTAGCTAGGAAAGTTAGGTAAGATAAGAACAGGTAGATGAACATTGATATTGTGCAAGTAATCTCTTGAGAAGGGATTATTTTACCAACTGGGATCTAACAAAATTTTGATATTCTTGCTGTGAATTAGCATGCCTTTGGCCAACTTTTTATCCCTATAAATAGTCCTCAATGCTCATTAGTGAAGAAATCTGCACGGTGAGGTAGAGTGCATTTGTGCCTCCATACGGGACCAATTGGGGCCTCGAGATGCATAGGAAAGCTTTCAATACCCGTGCTTTGGTGCAAGAGTTATTAGAGAGAAGACACAAACCCAAGCTAACTCACAAATAGAGCTAAATCCTACTTCATATTACATGTACAAGAATGCTACAACGATGCAACAACAGATTGTTCAAAATACAAAATGAAACCCAAAACGTAGTTGTCCTAATCTCAGATCAATGCTGCTGTTATATGCCAGCGCTCAGCCCAACGCTGTCTGCTGCAGATCGTTTCCAGCTTCTCCCAATCGCTTGTTGCCTTGTGCTTAGATTGGTAAGCTGCAGAACTTGTGAGATGGGTGGATAAGGGGTAAGGGTGTAATTCACCTTGGCGGGTGTGAACGCTCTTAGGCACGTCTCTTAAATAGTTAACACGTAAGCACTTAATTTGAATGGATCAACACAAGGCAAGGTACGAAGCTGAAAATGAAATGATTCAATAAACACCACCATTGGTGCCGGACAGGGCCGCCACGACCCTCCTGCCCCAAACCCCACTTCCTCCTCTCAATACTGATGTATATTATTGGAGTATTTCATTTTGTACCAAATTCCACGGGCTTTCAAGTCCGATTTTCCATGAACAAACTGAATAAAAACATGTTACCAAACAAGAGCATCGACGGAGATTGTTGGACTAGAATTTTTGTTGTCGATGAGTAGTCATAGGCAATCCTCACCTTCTTGCGGCTGGGAGAATGTGTCACTGGCATTCTGGGACCTCGCACAACACTGGCGCTCCTGTACTAGTGCCCGACTCTTCTCAATCCGTAGTAATGGCATCGGAGGTCACTCGGGCACAAACAAGGTTGTGTGCACTTGGTATGCTATGCCTCAAAGTTTTGTATGTAAGACATTATGTGAAGGTGCGAGATGAGTAGTTCCATGGTCTCGTGATTCTTTTGCTCTATCTTGTCTCACTTCTTGATGATCTTCTTCATGTGTGTATAAGCTTAAATCTCATCAGTGGGAGTTACTATTATTTGGTTATGCTTACTTTAAATAAGTCCCATCATTGTTGAGAAGCACGAATTGAGCTCTCTTAATGATAATCAACTTTCTAAAGAGATGCTAATCCTACTCTAATGACAAAACAGTTAACATGGCTAATCTAAGGTGGATGATGCCTAAGTGAACTCATGATGATGAGTGTGTTAATTAAATTGGACTTAGGTTAATTAGACTCAAAAATATATTAACTTGGACACATAGAGAAGGTACACTCTTGGGCTTGCACATCAATGTGGCATAATTCCTTTTGCTCATGTGGCTTTATGGTAGACTTTGCTTTTGCTTGGCTACTCATTCTCACTCCTTACGGTGCATAGGGTGATGATAGTGTCGAACTGTTATACCTTGGTATATAGCCTTGTGTCACGTGCACCTTGCACTGGGGTACATAGTGACACACTGGCAGTAGAACCTTTTCTAGGATTATTTGTCATACGCCGTGATTCCATTGTGAGCACTCAGTCCAGAGACAATCAGGCACGAGCTACGTAGGTCAGTCTCTAAACTTTAGAGGTCAGTCAGTTGTCAGTTCTCTTAACCCACTTTGGAGAGCATCAGTCAGGAGCATGTATGTGTCAGCCTTAGCTTTAGACGCATGTAGAGCATTGTAGGTGCATCCACATGGGAGGGGGCCAGCCCCAAGGTAGCCCAGCTTGGCTAGCCTTGTAAAGGCAGCCAAGGCCTTGCCTCACAGTCGGGTAGCACCCGACTAGGTACTGTGGGCAGCCGACTGGGCATATGGGTAGTCGTGAGCAGTTAATGAGCTAGTCGACTGGAGGTGCAGTCCCCGACTAGTGTTTAATGCTGGCCAACTGGTTTTTCACAGTCGTGAGGGTGCTTTCAGCCATAGTCGCAGGGGATGGAGGGGACGGAGGGCCGGGATGCGGAAATGCCGTCCCGAAACGACATGGTGCTCCGACATAGATTGGGTACGGGGGGACGCCTCGGGCATCTGCGTTACCAGGGGACGTCGTCCCGGGAACGGTGGAACGAGATTAACTTGTCAGGGACCGGTCTGGGACAGGACGGCCGGGACTATGTTTTTTTTGCTATTTTTTTTTGCCTTTTTTTTTTCGTTGGTTTTTTCATTGTTTTTTTTCACTTTTTTTTTTCACCATTTTTTCTGCCGTTGCTTCTGCCCGTTATCTTCGGTTGGTGGTTGGCAGCTACACCCGTTTTTCCCGTTGGCACTGTGGCTTGCCGTGACCCGCACCATGCTTGGAACCGCCTATAAGGCTTGAGCTCTGTATCAGATCCACCAATTGTTGTAACCTTTTTGGTCTCATAGGTCATTTTGGCCTTTTGAAGATGTTAATATATCATTTCAATTCATTTCATTTCTCTCTCCCACTCTCTTACTCTTGGCTAGCCGCCCCACTCCCTCTCCCCACTCTTGAGCTTAAGCAGCAAGCTCTCTCTCTCTCTCTCTCTCTCTCTCTCTCTCTCTCTCTCTCTCTCCATTTTGTTGGGATGACAGAGGATACCCCACACAGGTACACTGATTTGTCTCATAGGCCGAGTTCGGTCTTTTGGAAGACGTTAATAAAATCTTTCTTTCTTCTTTTTCTCTCTCCCACTCCCTCTCTCTCTCTCTCTCTCTCTCTCTCTCTCTTTCTCCCACTCCCTCTCCCTCTCCCTCACTCCCTCGCTCTCTCTCTCTCTCCCCCCCATCATACACATTGCACACCTATAGATCTGGGAGCATGCCCCAGAATCGGTGGTATGATGATGAGTGCAGAGAGCTATATAGACACCTCCGTGCCCAAAGAGCATTGGGGACCATTACATAGAGACAGGCGAGCCAACAGATGAGGACCCTCACACGCCGTAAGAGGCGGGCATATGAGGAGGCGCAGTACTGGGATATATACCACCTACTCATGAGCAGAGATGCAGCCACTGCATGGCGTAGGATGAGAGAGCCTTGCCCTCGTACCCCGATTGAGGATCCACACACATGGCACACATATGCAAAGAGCCTCTACCATATCATTCATCAGCCGTCCATCGGCTCAGGACCAATATATCTCTTCAAGAGACTGACATGGAAAGCATTATGAATCCGCCAATGATCTGTCAACACCAGCTTGAAAGCTACCTCATTGATCTTTTCCAAGATCTGAAATGGTCCATAATACCTGCAAGATAGCTTCGGATAGTTACCATCTTTCCCAGTTTGCTTGCGAAGGCAAGCCTTTTGGAATTTTAATAAAACCCAATCTCCATCCTTCAAATCCAATTGCTTTCTATGCTTATCTACAGCTTTCTTATGCTTATCCTGGGATCTCTATATGGCTGTCCGAGTTGTGCAAAGGCCATATCCAAATTCCTTACATACTCATCTGCTGCAAATATCTCATCCTTCGTGCGAAGGATAGGTGGCAAAATAATCTTGCCATAAACAATCTCAAAGGGCGCCTTGCATGTAGAAGTATGCACTGTAATGTTGTAAGCAAACCTTACCAGTGAGACAAATACTTCTCCCAATCTGATTTGCGATCAGCCACATAGCATTTCAAAAGATCAAGCACTGCTGAATTTGCAATCTCACTTTGCCCTTCTGTCTCTGGATGATGTGCAGAAGAGAAATTTAGCTTCGTTCCCATGTTATCAAACAATGATCGCCAAAAGAGACTTGTGGTGCGAGGATCACGATCCCCCACAATCGTTTTTGGCATACCACGATGCTTGAAAACCTGTGCCATAAATATCTTTGCCATATGCTTTGGCTTTATGATCTTCCGTACGTGAATAAAATGTGCCTTCTTATTGAATCTATCTACAATAGTCCAGATGGCATCATTCCCTTGCTGCGACTTAGGAAGACCTATGATAAAATCCATGGCAATACTCTCCCAAGGCTGATTCGGAATCGGCAACGGTTGAAGCAACCCCGGTGTCTTATGCCTGTCAAACTTGACTTTCTGGCAAACCATGCATTGACGCACATAGTCATCTATGTCTTTACGCATTCTTGGCCAGAAAAAGTCTCTCTCCAAAACCTGTGTAGTGGCAAGGATTCCTCTATGCCCTGCAGAAGGTGGTGCATGGCATTTATCCATTACTTTTTGCCTCAAATCCTTATGTACACATAAACGATTATGAAACATCAAATACCCATCACGTATGGAGTAATTCGGGGATGTAAAATACCCTGTTGAAAACCAGCCCATGAAAATCATCATCCGCATGATAAGAATTTTGCATATTTGATAAGTCCTAATGATAGGCTACTGTAATAGCACTTACTTGAGGCCTTCGGGATAGTGCATCGCCACTACATTCTTCTTACCAGGAGTATGTAAAATCTGAAAATGAAACATAGATAGGAAGTTTGCCCATCTCATATGTTTCTCAGATAGCTTAGTTTGTGTAAGAAAATACCGTAGACTTTGATGATCAGTCTTAACGGTAAATTCAGCTCCCAAAAGATAATGCTTCCACATCGTGAGAGCATGAATCACTGCCAATAACTCCTTCTCGTAAACCTGCAAGTGGAGTTCGGCATGTTGCAACCGACAGCTCTCATATGCCATTGCATGGCCTTCTTGGTTCAACACTGCACCAATACAACTCCCACATGCATCACATTCCACTGAGAAGGGGTTTATGCAAATCTGGAATGATCAACACCGGTGCAGTCATGATTGCTTCCTTTAACTTAAGAAAGGCATTCCTTTGCTTGTCACCCCAGTGAAAAGTAGCTTTCTTCTTTGTTAAATCATGCAAAGGTGAAGCAATCTCGGCGAAGAGCTTAATAAACCGGCGATAATATGAGCATAATTCCAGAAAACTCCTAATCTCATGTACATTCTTCAATTCAAGCCAATCTTTTATAGCCTGCAACTTGGCGGGATCCATACGTACTCCATCCTTGGATACGATATGACCAAGGTTGTGAATTTCAGCCAAGAAAAATTCACTCTTCTTGCCATTAATGTAGAGCTTATGGCGACGAAGCTCTTCAAACACTATGGCCAAATGTTCCTTATGTTGCTCTTCATCTTTAGAGAACACAATGATGTCATCAAAGAAAGTAGCTGTGAACTTTCTGTGTGCTTTGGAGATACGATCCATCATACGGTTAAAGGTGGTAGGAGCATTGGCAAGTCCAAACGAGACCACCAAGAACTCATAAAGCCCAAACTGCGTACGAAAAGCATTTTTGTGAATATACTGAGGGGCCACCCGTATCTTCTGATGATATCCACTCTTAAGATCGATGAGGCGAAAACATGCTGCACCCTCTAACCTATCCAAAATATCATCGATAGGTGGTATCGGAAACTAGTTCTTTATCGTCACCTTGTTAAGGGCATGATAATCCACACACATCCTGTACGTCCCGTCTTTCTTTTGCCCCAGCAACACAGGTGAGCAATAAGGAGATGAACTAGGGTGTATCAACCCTTTCTCAAGCAAGTCATTAACCTGCGCCATAATCTCTTCTTGTTGACTTGCACTCACCCTGTAAGGGGGTGTATTCGGGGGCATACTCCTAGGTATCACATCAATACGATGATCCTCAGGACGCTCAGGTGGCAACTCTCCTGGTAATGCATCCTTGAAACAATCACCATAACCATGCAAAAAGTCTATGCGCTCTCGAGTTAGATGATCTACATTTACATTCTCATGTTTAGATTGTTCTTGTACAAAAACCAAGTAAGAACAGGTTGACTTCTTCATTATTTTGGAAACCTGAACATGACTTACAATAGGTATGGTACTACCTGGAGTACCAGCTTCTATAACAAGCTCTCTACCTCTATGAACAAAGCTGATTTTCTTGGACTTATAGTCCTTCTTGGGCTCCATACGAGCATGCCAAGGCATCCCCAACAAAACATCACATCCTGTGAGAGGAGCAACTAAGAAACTCCAATGATCAAGATATCCCTGTATATGAATTCGGAGTTTGCCAATGATCGGCGTTACATCAACTCCTTTACCCTCCTCAAAAGCGGCATCTGCATTCATTTGAGTCCCAAAATCTGATACATCGAAGCCTATGGCAGCAGCCATTTGTACCGAATTGAAATTAGCCATTCTCAAACTTCACATCTTTGTCTCCTGACTTGAACTCTCGTCTTTTCTTTTTAGAACGAGACCTGTCTCTAGCCTCATGTCTAGGCTTAGGAGACTCATGCGTGGGTCTCTTCCCACGTACTCGAGACATGCTTTTGGATTGGTGAGAATCTGCACTTGAAGAACGCTCTCGGCGTGAAGATGCATAACGGTGACGAGGATCTACATCTCCTGATGTACTGGAATCTGCATGTGCTTCCACGCGGGGAGTCCTTTTTGTACCTGCATCACCCAATACATCCTTTTTGCCTTTCAAATAAGATATGGCCAGCTCTCTAGGATCTTCATATCCCATCTTTGCTGCTATGGCCTCAAAGGCCGCATCGTGACCGGAACCCTTCTTTTTCTTTTCATTCAAAACCCTTTGCACATCAGGGTCATTCTTGAGAGTCCGCAATTCAGCTGTCTCCTCACGATAGCGTCTAACTTGACGCTTGAGAGCCTCTAGCTCTGAAAGTACATCGGCCTGGTCAGAATATGCGGATTTAGCAGACCGCTGTGCATCTGAATGCTCACCAGACCTTGCTTGCATGCTCATGTTTCACAATTTGTATGCTCAGCAAAAAGCTTTCCGTATGCCCAAAAATCGTCTTTCTCAAGCAAAGAAACAAACCAATGCTCTGATATCACTGTCACAAGCGGGCACGTGTATACGGAACCAATTCACTACCAAAACAGCATACATACATTAACGATTCTTGGCATATACATGATTACCATCATTGTGAAACATTACATGAGCATATACATCCTGCAAACATAAACCAACTTCCCATGACACAGCACTAGGGGCTGAAGTTGGGCCAGCCCCCCCCCTGAGGTATCTTTATTATCAACAGAAGTATTTATATGTACAAGATGCGAGTGCCCGGAGAGTACACACTCATCCAGTCAACACCAGATTTATCCAACTGTGAAAACAGAGGTAAACACATTACCTGCAACTCCTCGGTCACCAACCAAGATTGAGTGGCCACCAACCACTCCTGTTGCAACACCCTCGGTCACCAACTAAGGTTGAGTGATCACCAACCGCTCCTGTAGAAATACCCTCGGTCACCAACCAGGGTAGAGTGATCACCAACCACTCCTATACTTTGATAGAGCAGTCACCAACCCTCTAACAAAGTGCTGTCGCAAACCTGCAAAACAGTAACCAGCCGTGGTTTTGGCTCACTGGCCACCCACAGGTTCCACCAAATCACATTCCCAGGCCTTATGCTTGTCTAGGGACATGTTTGCTCAAGTTTCGTCGCGAGAAACCTCTTGCAAACCTGTAAAAACAGCCAATAATGGCCCTTACAACAGTCGGCCAGCTCCTGTTGAGGCTCTGTTCACTCCGTCCAAGCCCTGTTCTCAGCAGAGTAGCACAAAAACAGTCCCAACAGCCATGCGCTAGCTACTGGAAACAAATCTAACAGCCTGCAGCCTTGTAGATGCAGTCGGCCAGCCCTGTAGAGAGAGAGAGAGCAGCCAGCCAACCCTGGGACTCTTGCTCTTGGCATGTACTCCACTTGTAGCTCATGCAAATTGAGTAAACTTGCTGTTTTTCTTGTCCAAACAGCTCCTAACAGCCCATGTTTTTCAGTTGAGTGCTCTACAAGTCAGGGCTTGCCCACTTTGGCCCTCCCACACCGAGAATAGCAACTCGTTGAGCTATTCGGGAGTGCCGGGTGCCCATCTCTCATAATTGGCCTTGGTTCATTAAAAATAGTCCAGCGTGATGTGAACTCACTTATAAAATTATAAGTGTGTCCGCCCACACTTTAAGTGAATCTGAACCCTGCACCCAATAAACCTTAGTAACATGAAATAATGAATAAATTGGGTTAAGTGTGCACACTTACCACCTACAAAACACACAAGGAAACTATATGAGTCCCAAACAAGTGTGCACACGCGTATCCACGGGTTGTCTAGGCATCAAAAACAAGTCATCCATGCATGTGCAACTCACATACGTATGCTGGTGCACAAACATAGTGGATGAAATCTCCCAACTTACATCTTGTACATCCAACTAGCCCGTTCATAGGCGTCGTCCACACAGGACCAAAAAGTACTCACCAGGGTGGTTCCCTTCCATGAGTCCAGAGTCACTCAGCAGGGTTACCACCTTTCCATGAGTTCATAAATCATGCCAAGAACTCACATCAGGATACCAATCCTTCCATGGAGCCCTTCCACATGTATTCAATAATGACATCATTCCAGACGTCACCAGAGAAGTGGTGACATGACTAATCTTGAGGATGAGTTTTATAAACTCACTCAGGGTGGTTCCTCTTTTTTGATCTATTCAAACAAGGTCATTACACTAGCCCAACAATTGGGCATATCAGAAGAAGGTAAGCTCAAGCAGTTTATTCGAGGTCTAGACACTACCATTAAGTACCCAGTTCAGAATTTTGAGCCTCAGATTTATGCACGGGCACTGACCCTCACTCAGAATCAAGAGCTGATGTTGGTAAGCCCAAGCAGGTACAGTCTACCCCAAAGCCCCAACAACAGTCATCCACCTAGTAGTCATCTACCCAGGGTAAGGGGGCTCAGAACAACAAAGACCAAAAGGACCAAAAGAAAAATTCTTCGGGTCAATCGGGCCATAAGAAAGATTCTATGCCCAAGAAAAAGCTAAGGAGGCCATAACTGGAGGTTATCTCCAGCCTGATGAACATACACGGTACTGGACAGAGAACCGTTGTTTCTTCTGTCACATTGTGGGAGACGGGAAGAAAGATTGTCCTAAATTCTAGGGTGAAAAGTCTGCTAAAGCATCCACTCCAAAGTAGCCACCGTAGAATCATCCACACCTCCACCATCAGCGTCGAATGCCGTTTAGCTTTTACCCTCTTTGAATTCAGTGCCACGAGTGGTATTTGATGATAAGCCGGATGGTGAGGTTGAGGACAAAACAAAGGCTCTCATCTGTGCCTATGGCACTTCAAAGGGACATCAGTTCATTGTCCTCTTCGACATGGGCAGTTCTGAGGATGCCATCACTCCGGAGTTGGCTACCAAGATGAGCTGTACCTTGGTTCCTAATCATTTGGATGTGGACGGGTTTACCCCTGGTCTATGTACGCACATTACTCATAAAGCTCTACAATTTGAGTTTTAGGTTTAGCGGGCCACATTTCTGCAGGATTTCATTGTCTCCCCTCTCTTAGGGTGTGACATGATCCTCGGGATCTAGTGGTTTAGACAGTATGCACCCACTCCTGATTGGAGGCAGGACACTTTGACCATCGTTGAAGGCTTTCCCGAGCCTCTCATGATTCGCGGGGATGGGAGCATTCTTGGCATTCCACTCATTTTTCACATTCAGGTCCAAAGAGTGATTAGAAAAGGAGTAGAGTGTGTGTTATTGTATGTCCGCTCTCAGTCTAATGTAGTTCAAGTAGCAGTGGATGGCTGGTCTTTTGTCTGAATACAACATCCCGCCCACTCTCCCACCCAGTAGACCTGAGGACCATCGCATAGAGTTGGTTCTTGGTTCAAGACTTCCCAGCAAATTTCCCTACCGCCTTTCTAAGGCATTGGAGAACGAGCTGGAACAACAGTTAGCTCAGTTACTCCGGTCCGGTTTTATCCGACCATCCTCCTCACCATTTGCCGCTCCCATTCTGTTTATCTAGAAGAAAGATAAGTCTGCACGATTATGTGTGGATTACAGGGCGCTCAACAAGCTAACAGTGAAGAATAGGTTCCGCATGCCCAAAATAGAGTACATCCTAGAACGACTCAATGGTGCAAAGAATTTTTCTAAGATAGATCTTAAGAGTGGCTACCATTAGGTTCGGATCTTTGAGGCCGACATTTCAAAAATGGCCTTTAGGACCGAGCGTGGCCACTACGAATTTGTGGTGATGCCCTTTGGTCTCACCAATGCACCAGCGACGTTCAACAAAATGATGTCTCGGGTTTTTCGGGATCTCATTGGCAAATGCGTCTTCATCTTCTTAGATGACATTCTTATCTTCTGAGGGACTGCAGAGCATTATTAGCGAGATTTGACACAAGTTTTGCAATTCTTGCAAGACAATGAGTTGTTTATCAATACCAAGAAGAGTGAGTTTGGAGTACAAGAAATCCATTACCTGGGATACATCATTAGTTCTTCAGATATTAGCCTCGACCTTGAAAAGATACATGCCATTCTCAGTTGGGATGTTCCCACTACAGCCCAGGAAATCCGCTCATTTGTGGGTCTTTGTTAGGCCTATAGCACATATATGGACAAGTTTTCTGACCTTGCAGCACCTCTTACTGACTTGCTCAAGTGTCCGTCATCACGGTAGAGGCATTCCAGGCCATGAAGAAAGTTGCCTCTGAGTCTCCAGTTTTGAAGTTGGCATCATGGGATGATCCTTTTGAGGTGATTACTGATGCCAGTAATCTTGCCATTGGAGCTGTTTTACAGCAAGATGGTAGACCAATGGCTTATTATAGCCGCAAGTTGAATAACGCCGAGAAGAATTATTTGGTGTATAACAAAGAGCTCTTGGGGGTGATGACCGCTCTTAAACATTGGAAGCACTTCCTTTACGGGAGGGACTTCACAGTTAAGACAGATCACCAGGCACTTAAATGGTTGCAAACCATGCCTAGTGTTCAATGGAGTGACAGGCAGTCTCGATGGAGTCAATTGTTCCAACAGTTGGGGGGAATGATTGAATACGTTCCGGGCAAGCATAACCCCGTTGCCGATGCTCTTAGTCGTAAGGGCACTATTCAGACATTGCAGGAGTCCACTGTGCTTGAAATTCAAGGCAAAGACTTAGGCAGTATGAAGGCATAGTATCCGGATTCGGCATAGTTCGGGACTCAATATCAGTTGGCCCTTAGCTCCGACCCAGGCCATTACAGTATACAGGATGGTTGGTTGTTTTTTCAAGAACTGCCTTTGTGTACTCAAAGACAAGTGTCAAGTCCTTCTCCATGATGCCCATGATTCTCTGGTTGGGGGTCATAGGGATATCAACAGTACCTTGGAGAAGTTAGAGAGGTCATTCTATTGGCCTTAGATGCGCCGGGATGTCTACCAACATGTTCAATCATGCCAGATATGTCAAAACGTGAAAGTACCTCATACCAAACAAGCAGGGTTGCTACAGCCTTTGCCTATTTCTGAGAAACCCTTTTATGACATCAGTATGGACTTCGTAGGCCCTCTTCCCACCTCAGCTGGATCTAGAAACGCACAGTGTAGGGCCATTGTGGATAGATTCAGCAAGTTTTGCATACTCATTCCGTGCAAGCACACAGCCATAGCCGAGGACATAGCTCGCTTGTTCATTCGGTTTGCCATGGTACCCATTGGTGGTTTGCCATGGACTATCACATCAGATAGAGATCCAAAATTTACGTCCCACTTTTGGAGAGCATTGTTTGACAATTTTGGGACTAAGTTGTAGTTGTCTAGCGCATTCCATCCTCAAACAGATGGCCAAACAGAAATTTACAATCAATTGGCCTTTGACGTTCTCAAATCATACTACCATGACTAGCAGTCGAAATGGGAACAATATCTTCCTTTGGTGCAGGCAATCCTAAATGATACTCGCTCATCGAGTATTGGTCGGACGCCGTATGAGGCAGCTTTTGGACGCCGTTTCTCATCTCTTTTGACGAGACAGGTGTCGCTATCTCTTGAGGCCAATAAGACCACCGAGACTTTCGAAAATCATGGAGTCAATTAAGGAGCGCCTTGCCAAGGCTCAGGAAGCATATACCCGGCAAGCCAACAAATCCAGGTGAGATGTCCATTTTAAGGAAGGGGATTGGGTATATCTTTGCGTCATGAAACAATGGCTAAAGCAAGTGGGCAAGTGTTGTCCTAAACTCTCATTCCGAAGTTTCGGCCCCTTTCCAGTCATTCAGAAGTTAAGTGATGTCTCTTTAAAGTTGAAGTTGCCGGAAAGTTGGATTATGCACAATGTCTTTCATGTTTCTTGGTTGAAGCCATATGTAGGTCCAACATTGCAAGATATCTCAGAAGAGCAACAACCAGATATGATTGACGAAGCTGAAGTTATAGCACCATAACAGATTCTCCTCCACAGATGGAAGCATGGATCCGGTCGAAGAATACGACAATTCTATACGAAGTTGAAGGATTGCGGAACCCATGAAGCAGTTTGGCTTGATGAAGAGTTCTTTCAGGAGTAACCCCCAGTTGTTGGTGGACTACATGGAAGCTCTGAACCTGCCACCAAGTTAAGTAGGAGGGAATGTCACGTGCACCTTGCACTGGGGTACACAGTGACACACTGGCATGATCTTTAGTGCAGCATTTGTATAGAAGTAGAACCTTTTCTAGGATTTTTTTGTCGTAGCCGTGACCCCATTGTGAGCCCTCAGTCTAGGGACAATTAGGCACGAGCTACGTAGGTCAGTCTCTAAACTTTAGAGGTCAGTCAGTTGTCAGTCCTCTTAACCCACTTGGAGAAAGCATCATTCGGGAGCATGTATGTGTCAGCCTAGCTATAGATGCATGTAGAGCACTGTAGGTGCGTCCACATAGTAGGGGGCTAGCCCCAACTTGGCTAGCCTTGCAAAGGCAGCCAAGGCCTTGCCTCACAGTCGGGCAGCACCCGACCAGGTATTGTGGGAAGCCGACTGTGCATATGGGCAGTCGTGAGCAGTTAGTGAGCCAGACGACCAGCATTTAATGCTGGCCGACTGGCTTTTCACAGTCATGAGGGTGCTTTCAGCAGCTGACTGGGCAGTATGCAGTCGTGGGAAATAATACAACAGGCCAACAGCCTTCTTAGGCAGCCGACCAGCAATATAAAAGCATGTGCCTCAGTCCCATTTCAACATTCAGGTATTCAGCAGAAACGACTCCAGTTTGCAGCTTCCTGCTCATCTCCAGGCAACAAGGAAGTTACTCTACATCTCAGCCAGCATATGTGCCGTCCTTCAGTCATGTGGACTTGCATCAGTGGCCAAGGAGAGTTTTCAGCAGAGCCTCGGGATAGCTGGATACTCCGCCGACGTTTGGGCCTCCTCGTCCTTGCGTTGGGCATTCATATCATTTGTACTCAGCATTGTACAGCATTTCTCCAAAGAATAATATAAGCAAATACTCCTGCTTGCAGGGGGGGGGGGGTGTGCGGTCCTTCAGTGGGTATTGGGACCCAATCCGGTGTCGTCTTCTATATTCTACATTCTCTACTCTCTCCCTATTCTCTAAAGTTGATGCTACATATTCTCACCACATAAAGGTATAAAGAAGGCCCTGTTGTGCGTTATCACGATCATCCTCATGTAACCCCTTGGGTGTACTCTAGGAACATACTTACATGCCTTAATTTGGATTTTTAAGTGAAAGTGTCATCACTAAAGGCAATTTTGAATTGTGGAATGAACGCCACATCGTGGTCTTGGTAGCATAATACTCTCCATGGTATGATTCAAACTTAACCGACTTGTCGCGGGTCTTGAGTTCTTTGAGCTTCTTTGCATCATGATTTTCCTCTTCATGCCTTCTTTTCCCCTTATTGAACGGGGTAACCCTTGCTTCATGGGGCTCGTGGACAACATGAAGCACAGAGGCTTATGCTCTATGAACTGGCGGCCTAGATACACGTGGCCTTACTACATAATGTGGAAATTTCAGCCCATGATGCATAGGCTCATCATGTGACGATTCCATAGGCATAGATCTTCAGCTTGCATGCCGACCACTATCACCACGAGATGCATACATGTTAGTATTGGTACTGTTACCATGCTAGTGTCAGAATATGCAGCGGAGATGAAGACAAAATCTGAGAACACAAGAGCAAGTGCACTGCAGATTTAATACAGCAATAGAGAAGGAGAGAGTGAGGCGTGTAACTCTACTATATATACACAAGAAAATCCCGGTAACTGAATACAAAATGTGGGGGGCCATGGGGCCATTTTATATGGCCCCATCAGCTAGTCGGCCTGCTTAAAAGACAGTCTACAAGACAAAAAATGTCCACGATCAGGTCAGTCTCCAGTCGGCCAGCACACAGGACAAGTCGGAGACCAGAAGAAGCAGTCGGCCACCATCCAGGACACCCAGATCAGCAGTCGGCCAATGTTTGGATCAGCCAGGAGCCACAGAATAGCCTCCCACACCTGGTAAAAATAGGGAAAAATGTGGAGTGGGAAAAAAAATGAGAAAACACCTAAATCGGGCGGGCACACCCACAACAGAGGCCCTGGTGTAAATATTCAGACAGGAGATGATTGCTAACACCCCCTCTTAGCTGCTGGATGTGAAACCAACCTCAGGGAGCTGGAGTGCCGCCGGAGCAAATCCTGAGATAGAGACTTCGTGAAGAGGTCCACCGCACTGTCCTCCGTCGAACAGAACTCTAGCAAGATGTCATCAACAATGATCTTTTCACGAACAAAATGCATCTGGATGACTGTGGGTTCCACCAGTGGAAACCCAATCCTGCCAAGCAACCTTTGCAACCTCACCACCTCACAAGCAGCACCACAAGCAGCTCGGTACTCTGCCTCTGTCGACGACATTGAAATAGATGGCTGTCTCTTACTGCTCCATAAAAATGCTCCTGAGCCAAGGGAAAAACTGTAGCTTGATGTCAAGGTCCTCGTGTTTGGCTCTCCTCCCCAATCTGAGTCACTCCAACTGTGGAGTCTGACTCCATCCATCAATCCCCCTCCTGTATAAAAGAGTCCAAGATCCTTCGCATGTTGCAAAAACCACAAGATACGCAATCCTGCCTCCAAAAAAGTCCTCTGCAAACATGAGCTCAACAGCCTTATCAGGAAGCTCTTGTCCAATCTGGTAATCAGCAACCAAATCAATGAACCATTCTACTTCCGAGTCAAGGAGGCATCATACTGCTCACAAGGATCAACAACTGTTAAGGTGGGATGCCAAGTCTTGGAAACCTGCTGAAGACCACTCAAGGCCTTCGTAAACCTGTAAACCACCCCCTCTAAGTCCGGAACCACAAAGCCTGGAGAATGTGCAACATCCATCTCCTTCTGCAAGTAATCAACTGCCACCTGCTTGGCTTTCCAATAGGTCTCCATGGAAAGAACTTCCTCATCTACAGGAGTTTCTTTGTCCCGAATGCTACGAGACATCAAAGCATAGGTTACCTGTAAAGTTTTCTTTGACTGACGAACACAAGAACTACCAACATCTGTACTGGAAAGATCCTGCCAACTGCTGCCATCAATTGGCAAGCTATCCACCATCTGGTCCGGGAAAGCCTGCACTTGCAGCAGCGTATCCACACTTAAGTGGCCATTATTAGACTGCCACTCATCACAAAACTGAGGACCTGGGAGAGAGAGTGTTGAAAGTTTGTAAACTCCATTCTCCACTCTGCCTTTCCAAACTACTGGGCTTGTTGCCTTGTCTCGGAGAGCAACAAAATGCTCATCAAACTCCACCCGTACGCTAGTCTTGCAAACTTGATGCACTGACAATAGATGAAAACCAAGTGACGGAACATACAACACTCGGGAGGAATGCTTCCCTCCCCTGCCATCGGGAACTATCATCAACCTGCCCTCACTGTGAACTGGGATAGTGGATATATCCCCAGTAAGAATGTGACCAAAATACTTGCAAAGATCCTGTAAAGCCGAACGGGAAGGAGTCATGTGCCTGGAAGCACCACTGTCTAGAATCGACTCCTGAGTATCCGTAGCGGAGAGTCCTCCAACCTCCTCCCTGCCCAAAGAAAATGAAACATCAGTGTCCATCATGTCACCAGCCTGGACATTTCCCAGTCTCAAAGGGATCTGGTGGACTCAAGGATGTTTAAATATTTGGAAAGTACAAGCTTTGGGAATGGGGGATTATCCTAGAATACAAAGGACCACACTCCTAAAATTTAGGAGAGTTGCTATTTTTGGCCCGACTCCGATGGAAATTCTGTTCGCGTCATTACATCTGGAATTGAGCAGATACCGGCAAAGTGCCTATGACAGAATGTCTACCAGTTGGGATATTTTTAGAGATAAAGTTTATGGAAGGACCCATCTCTTAGATTGGGACATGTGGCAAGGAGGTGGATCAAAGTAAGACAAGTGGCCTGACACTTGTTAGAAAATGGATCAAAGTGAGACAAGTGGCCTCACACTTGTCACTTCAGCTATTGTGTGGCTCTCCACTTGTCATTGTAGCCTTCTCTTGCCATTTTAGCTCATGGGAGGCCCAAATCTATAAATTGGAGCCCTCTCTCTTCATTAATGGAGGCTCTCTTGCTGCACACTAGCCTCTACCACCGTTGAAGGTTTCTCTAATGATGGCTACTCTCTGTCTCTCTCTCTTGAAGGCTGCCCATGAAGAATACGGGCTGTTGGGGACTGTTTTGGAGGCTTCCATCGCGAAGAAATACTGAAGGCAAGGGTATTCAATCATTTATTATGATTTCTAGCCATTGTATGTGTTGTACCAGCATTTGTACTTGCTGTACCAGCCACCGTACTGGCTGTACCAGCCATTGTACTTGCTGTACCAGCTTCTGTACTTGCTGTACTTGTTGTACCAGCCACCGTACTTGCTGTACCAGTCACTGTACTTACTGCACTAGCTTCTGTACTTGCTGTACCTGCTGTACATGCCACCGTACTTGCTGTACCAGCCACCGTACTTGGTGTACCAGCTTCTGTACTTGCTGTATCGGCTGTACCAACCACTGTACCTTCTGTACCAGCCATTGTACCGGCTGTACCAGCCATTGTACCTATTGTACCGGCTGAATGGAGAGTTGTACTTGCTGTACCCTTTCTATTGCATGAAGACCCGTGGTTTTTGGGGAAGAATCAGTACCCACATGTAGGTATATGGATCATATTGTTGGCTCGGCATTTCTACAGCCTATGTTCCGGCTCAGTTGCCTTGTGTTGGGCTGTGTTATGGCATTTGTATATGGATAATCCGGCATCTCCCGTGGGGAGAGTAAGGCCCTCAAAGCTTGTACATGATATTATTCTCCTTGGGTAATAAAATACTCCAAGGGGGGGGTCGGCCCATTCCGGCCTCTATGCGGTGTCACACGTGCAAGCTCCATTTTCAGCATTTGTGGATGTTTTGTCCAGCTTTATGTTTTATGCAAAGTGATGATGGATATGTGTTAAGGCTGTGGCCATGTTTAAATGTTTTAATATGCATTGATGGTATCAACAAGTGTGTCAAAGGCCCTAGTCTCCCGGGCACCCGCCACGAGTTTCATTGGTATCAGAGCATAGGTTTTCTTGGAAGCGGAGGCTTCCTTCTATCAATAAGGAAGAGAAAAGATCTGGAGTGGGGACCACACTTACCATCATTGCTATTCAGCCACTTCAGAGCCTATGAAGCAAGAGCATGAGCAATAGACAGCTTGGTCTAAGGATTTATGAATTCACAAAATTTATCTTGGAAGTATGGAGTTGACTTTATGTGCACACGTTTAGCACTCTTTCCATATGGATATTGTGGATTATATTATCAAGCTTACAAGCAAGCTATATGGAGAAATATCTCGGCCCTCAGGATATCTTAAGGATATGGTGAGGAGATATTTCTTTTGGCTTCATGACCAACCTGGCAAAGAACAGCTAAGTATACTTTGAGTTTGCAAAGTTGGTGCTTTGGCTATTTACTATGAAGTGTTTTTGATGTTCACTAACCCTTGTATAGCTATGCAAGGAGAAAGGTGTTGTTGTTTGCCTTGAGATGGTTTCAGGGAAACACTGTTTATGGCTCCCTTTAATGGGATGAATTCTTTTCATGGCTCCTTTTATTGGGATGGATTATATCTATGGAGATTTCTTTCTTGGACGAGATTTATATGGATATTGGGCTTCACAAGCAATTTCTATGGACGAATCTGTCCGAGTTTATAGAGAAGAAATCTTTGGATATCTCATGGATATGATGCTTTTATGGATAAAGTCCACCTCTACTCCAAGGTGTGTGGATAGCACGGAGTATGTGGTAAGAGTTATGGTATACAAGGATTATGGTATACAGGTCTATGGATTCCTGGACTTCTTTTCTAGGGATTTGGATCCATCCTCAGGTTTATGGATTATGTTTATGGCTCCCTTTTACTGGGATGGATTATTCTTTTTGGCTCCCTTTATTTGGGATGCATTGGACTTATGAAACTCATGGTTCACATACTTTGTGTAGTGTTCTCTTGTCCTACGTGCTCTCTTGAAGATTGTTTCTACCATGTGTGGGTGGAACAATAGAGAGCAGATGGAAGGGAACATGGGCACTTGAGAGGGTAGTGTGAGTTGGTGGCCGAAATGCCTATAAACTATGTGTAGCAGAAATGCGTATGGAACACCAGGGTATCTATGCCTGCGAGTGATTGTTTTCAGGACTCCTTGTTTAGCCGCCCTGTGTAATATTTCTCTTGTCCTAAGTGCTCTTCAAGATGTTGCTACCTTGCTTGGTAGAACATAGAGCCAATGGTAGAGAATATGGGCACTGAAGTCGGGCCGGGCATCAAGGCAGCTCCTTGGTGATCTACATCGATATACCATTGTTTTCTAAATGCTGAATTTCATATGCATTGGCATGGAGAATTTGGCAATGGATGCCTGAATTTCTCCAATAGTAATACAATTTACTCAAGGGAGGGGTCGGCCGTTCTAGCTCATTGTGTGTCTCTTGTAAGCCCACCTCTCATCCAAGGTCTGTGGTCAGAGTACCAACACGGAGTGCAAGTGGTAAAGTGGACATGATACTTGGTTGGCACAGGACTTATGTCTATGCCAAGGGTCATGTGGACCGATGCCTTATTGGCAGGAGACTTATTTTGTCTCGCCCATTTACTTGGGACATGGATTATGATATCTGGACTTATGGGACTGATTTGTCTCGCCCATTTACTTGGGACATGATTATGATATCTGGACTTATGGGACTGTTTTTGTCTCGCCCATTTATTTTGGGACATGATTTTGATATTGGTATTATGGAGACTTATTTAGTCTCGCCCATTTCTTTGGGACATGGATTCTTCAGTTATATTGGATTTTTGAGACTGTCTCGTCTCGCCCAATCGATGGGACATGATTATATCTTGAATATATGGCTTGAAGCTTAAAGTTGCGGACAACTTTTAAGAAGTTGGGGAGGATGTCACCAGCCTGGACATTTCCCAGTCTCAAAGGGATCTGGTGGACTCAAGGATGTTTAAATATTTGGAAAGTACAAGCTTTGGGAATGGGGGATTATCCTAGAATACAAAGGACCACACTCCTAAAATTTAGGAGAGTTGCTATTTTTGGCCCGACTCCGATGGAAATTCTGTTCGCGTCATTACATCTGGAATTGAGCAGATACCAAGAGTTGGCAAAGTGCCTATGACAGAATGTCTACCAGTTGGGATATTTTTAGAGATAAAGTTTATGGAAGGACCCATCTCTTAGATTGGGACATGTGGCAAGGAGGTGGATCAAAGTAAGACAAGTGGCCTGACACTTGTTAGAAAATGGATCAAAGTGAGACAAGTGGCCTCACACTTGTCACTTCAGCTATTGTGTGGCTCTCCACTTGTCATTGTAGCCTTCTCTTGCCATTTTAGCTCATGGGAGGCCCAAATCTATAAATTGGAGCCCTCTCTCTTCATTAATGGAGGCTCTCTTGCTGCACACTAGCCTCTACCACCGTTGAAGGTTTCTCTAATGATGGCTACTCTCTTTCTCTCTCTCTTGAAGGCTGCCCATGAAGAATACGGGCTGTTGGGGACTGTTTTGGAGGCTTCCATCGCGAAGAAATACTGAAGGCAAGGGTATTCAATCATTTATTATGATTTCTAGCCATTGTATGTGTTGTACCAGCATTTGTACTTGTTGTACCAGCCACCGTACTGGCTGTACCAGCCATTGTACTTGCTGTACCAGCTTCTGTACTTGCTGTACCTGTTGTACCAGCCACCGTACTTGCTGTACCAGTCACTGTACTTATTGTACTAGCTTCTGTACTTGCTGTACCTGCTGTACCTACCACCGTACTTGCTGTACCAGCCACTGTACTTGGTGTACCAGCTTCTGTACTTGCTGTATCGACTGTACCAACCAATGTACCTTTTGTACCAGCCATTGTACCGGCTGTACCAGCCATTGTACCTATTGTACCGGCTGAATGGAGAGTTGTACATGCTGTACCCTTTCTATTGCATGAAGACCCGTGGTTTTTGGGGAAGAATCAGTACCCACACGGAGGTATATGGATCATATTGTTGGCTCGGCATTTCTACAGCCTATGTTGGGCTGTGTTATGGCATTTGTATATGGATAATCCGGCATCTCCCGTGGGGAGAGTAAGGCCCTCAAAGCTTGTACATGATATTATTCTCCTTGGGTAATAAAATACTCCAAGGGGGGGGTCGGCCCATTCCGGCCTCTATGCGGTGTCACACGTGCAAGCTCCATTTTCAGCATTTGTGGATGTTTTGTCCAGCTTTATGTTTTATGCAAAGTGATGATGGATATGTGTTAAGGCTGTGGCCATGTTTAAATGTTTTAATATGCATTGATGGTATCAACAAGTGTGTCAAAGGCCCTAGTCTCCCGGGCACCCGCCACGAGTTTCATCACCTCCAGGTGCACAAAAGCTGGAGTCTTCACGGTTGCTGCTGAGGATTCTGCACCCTTCTCGGTGTTCCGCTTGGGACACTGCCTCCAATAGTGGCCTTTCTCGCCACAATCATTATAGGTCCTCTCTTCCCTTAGTTTCTCGCGGTCTGAGTCGGACTTCTTCTCAGAAGACTTCTCCGGTGAAGCCTTCCCTTTGCCCTTGTTGTTACGGCCTTTCGACCGTTGGCTAGTTAAGGCCTCTGAACCTCTGCCCTGTGGAGGGTTCGTGAATCTTTCCTCCTGGTCCAAGACCATGGGCACAAGCTCCTCCCATGTGATGGTGCTGAGCCTGCCATTGGTAATCAAAGAAGAGTAAAATGTTGAGTATTGAGAGGGCAAATGTGACAGCAACGTTATGGCCATATCCTCCGACGATATCTCTTTCCCAGCCTAGAGAACTTCCTGCTGAAGAGCTTGCAGCTTGTTGATGTGCTCCCGCATCGTCAACGACTTTGCTGGATTCATCACCCGCATGTTGACTTCCAAGGAGATTCTCTTCATGGGCGATACCCTGTTGAAAAGAGAAGCCAAATGCTGCCATATACCTCTGGCCCGCGTCATATGCTTGATATGATTGATTACATGCGGTGTGCAGTTGAGGAAAATGAAAGAACGGACCCTGGCATTGACATGATCCCACAACTGTGCCTGTGTCTCGCGTTCCTTCCGAATCGAGTGTAACTCCCCTTGCTCTAACTCCGACCTCGCGTTCCTTCCGAATCGAGTGTAACTCCCCTTGCTCTAACTCCGATCGTGGAACCCCAACAACAATGAAATCAGCAAGGTCGTAAGACTCCAAAACAGATTCCATCATTATCTTCCATACGCCATAGTTGTTCCCGTCCAACTGACGGTTTACTGGGAACGTGGGGAGTGTCGGGATCTTCACATGCTTCTCAGCCATCTCAAGTAAATTTGCCATTGCGGGGGAGTAACTGAAAAGGGTGGGTGGGAAAAAAAAGAACTTAAACCTGCAAGTGGCTGTCCAGCAAATCAGCCCGCCTTCCTCTTGCTTCTCCTCTTCCCAAACAGTCCAAAACAGTCCACCAATCAGCAATACAATAGCCCCCCTCTTGCTTACATAGTTCCCAAGATCTATCAAGAGCCTAGAGCTCTGATACCATGTCTGAATATGCAGCGGAGATGAAGACAAAATCTGAGAACACAAGAGCAAGTGCACTGCAGAAAAATACAGCAATAGAGGCAACTCTGCTATATATACACAAGAAAATCCCGGTAATTGAATACAAAGTGTGGGGGGCCATGGGGCCATTTTATATGGCCCCATCTGCCAGTCAGCCTGCTCAAAAGACAGCCGACATGACAAAAAATGTCCACGACTAGGTCAGTCTCCAGTCGGCCAGCTTCTCGGAGAGCACACAGGACAAGTCGGGGACCAGAAGAAGCAGTCGGCCACCATCCAGGACACCTAGACCAGTAGTCGGCCAGTGTTCGGATCAGCCAGGAGCCACAGAACAGCCTCCCACACTTGGTAAAATTAGGAAAAAATGTGGAGAGGGAAAAAAAATGAGAAAACACCTAAATCGGGCGGGCACACCCACAACAGAGGCCATGGTGTAAATATATAGACAGGAGATGACTGCTAACAGCTAGCCACTAGCACTATCAAGGACGTATCTATCATGACTTGTTGCATGTGGTTGTTGCATGTGGTGTAATAACATGAGCTAATTTTTAGCTCGTTTAAGACACAATTTGTCTCTATTAATGAGTTAAATAACTTCCAAAGGTTGTTTAAATTGGAGCCTAGACAACTATTCCCAGGAGTTAAAAGACTTGGTGAACGGTGTCACGTGCATCTCGCACTTGGATGCCACATGGACAAATCTATACAGCAGGTGCAAGACTTGGAGTGGTAACTTGTCCCTTGTGAGCCCTAGTCTGGGGCGAGTCAGCCAGGGTTCCGCTCTTAAGTGCCCAGGGTCAGGTGTACAAGTCCTGCACATGGTCTTGGCTAGGTGTGCAGGTCCTGCACATGGAGCAGTGCTAGTCCATACTGTGAGTCACCCTCTGGAATGATGTAGAGGTGTATCGGGCTTTGCCTAGGACACCAGTCATAGGTTTAGAAGTCTTGTAGCACACATACCTTGGTATGTGGGAAGGCAGGCAAAGGGATAGCCCTGTGGGCCACCTCAAAAGGCCTTAAGGGCCTTGCCTAAAAGGCTGGCAGGCCTTGTGAACCACCCTAGGGGCCAAGGAGGCCTCATGCCCAACAGCCCATGGAAGGGCTGGGCATCCAGTTGGCAAGGCCTAGGAGGCTGGGCAGCAAGTCGGCAGCCATAGAGGGCCAGGCCATAGTTGGCCAAGTCAGTCGGCCAGCACAATAGCAATTTGGCCAGCCCATGAAGACTCAAGTGTGAAAAGATGTTCAATCTAGTCATGGGACTTCAGCAAACTGGCCGACACCCTGTGCAGCAAACTGACCAGCCTTCATGAGAACTATATAAACATAGGCTTGCTAAAAGTCAAACCATCTCATTATTCACAAAGTGCTGAAGAACTCCAAGGTCCAGGACAGCCAAAGGGAGCGTGAACCAAGGTGAACTTGAAGGTCAAGAATTAGGTCATCTCCAGGCAAAGGGGCAGCCCTGTGGGCCACCCCAAAAGGCCTTAAGGGCCTTGCCGAGAAGGTGGGCAGCCCTGTGTGGACCACCCTAGGGCCAAGGAGGCCCCATGCCCAGGCACAACAGCCCATGGAAGGGCTGGGCATCCAGTTGGCCAGGCCTAGGAGCCTGGGCAGCAAGTCGGCAGTCCATTAGAGGGCCAGGCCACAGCCGGCCAGCAGCCAGGCTTTAGTCGGCCAACACAATAGCAATTCGGCCAGCCTATGAAGACTAGTGTGAAAAGGCGCCTATTTAATGGTGTTTAATCTAGTTGTGGGACTTCAGCAAACTGCCTGACACTCTCTATAGCAAACCGACCAGCCTTCATGAGAACTATAGAAACATAGGCTTGTCAAAGGTCAAACCATCTCGTTATTCACAAAGTGCTCACAAGTGCTGAAGAACTTCCAAGGTCCAGGACAGCCAAAGGGAGCGTGAAGCAAGGTGAACTTGAAGGTCAAGAATTAGGTCATCTCCAGGCAAAGGGGCAGCCCTGTGTGGGCCACCCTAGGGGCCAACATGCTCAGGCACAACAGCCCATGGAAGGGCTTGGCATCCAGTCGGCCAGGCCTAGGAGCCTGGGCAGCAAGTCAGCAGCCCATTAGAGGGCCAGGCCACAGTCGGCCAGCAGCCAGGCTTTAGGCGGCCAACACAATAGCAATTCGGCCAGCCCATGAAGACTCTAGTGTGAAAAGGCGTCTATTTAATGGTGTTTAATCTAGTTGTGGGGCTTCAGCAAACTGGCTGACACTCTCTATAGCAAACCGACCAGCCTTCATGAGAACTCTATAAACATAGGCTTGTCAAATGGCAAGCCATCTCAATATTCACAAAGTGCTGAAGAACTCCAAGGGCCAGAACAACCAAAGGGAGCTTGAAGCAAGGTGAACTTGAAGGTCAAGAATTAGGTCATCTCCAGACTGCAGATTTACAGCTAAGGAAGATCTCCAAGAAGTCAGTCTTTTTCATCATTCAATAAAGCAAATACACCAGTCCTTGGTGGGGGCCCTTCAGGACCCAATCGGGTGTACTCGTCTTTGTTTTTCTTCTCTCTCTCTCTCTCTCTCTCTCTCTCTCTCTCTCTCTCTCTCTTTCACACTCTTTATCTCCGCTACATTGTGCAATCATCAAGAACTAAGGTGTTGAATATTCCTTATCAAAGTACAAGGTGGAAAGGTACGGAAGTTAAGGTACGCATTCAGGTACGGGTTGAGATTTTGAGGTATGTTAAATACGTAAGGTCCGTAAAAACATAAAAATATACTATATAGTGTACATATATATACAGGAAAATGAATGAAAAAACAATTCATTTCTGAACATTCAACAACAACACAATTACCAAAATGTTTCCTTCGCTATCATACTCTCAGCTCTGGCTCTGCAATGGTGGTGACCGTAGCGGCTGGCATTGCATCATCATCATCTCTCGCTGCAATGTTTGTATCAATGAGAGAAATGGCTTTGTTCGCACTTTGCATAAGTTCGCTAAAATCGGCGACGGCAGCCGGCCTAGGGTTTTTTATGGCCCAAAATGTTTTTTAAAACTGCCATGTACTTGCCAGTGAGGTGATAGCTCAAGTGGTGAAGGTGTTTGCCTAGGAGCAAGAGGTCTTGGGTTCAAAATCCCCCTTGGTGCTTCCTCGATGGCATCGCCTACAAGTGGATAAATAAGCGGCTATAGGCGGGTGCCTCCGGGCGGTGAAAAATTAGTAACTACGGGAGGATCTTGGGCCAAAGGTCAGTCGGGGGGGGGGGATACTTCCACGTACAAGATCCGTCAAGTATACTAAAATGTACCTTATAATAAGATACGTATTTACAGATGCAATCTTGTCAAAGTATAATCCTATTTGTAAGCTTCCGCATGTTACAGTGGTATCAGATTAGAGCTTTGCCTTTTAGTGAAGAGATTCAGCCAAGAAAAAGAAGATTTTTTTTTTCTCGGTTGTGTGGTTGGTTTTCTGACGCCAATTGCACTCCCATTCCGGTGTGACTCTTGTCCTTCGAAGGATGGTTGGTTTATAGTCTCTAGAAGTGACCAAAAACGTCTCCCATACACGTAGTGGATGGTTTTATTGCAGTCAAGGAAAAACTTGACCACTCCCACTATGGCGAATTCTGACGATGAGAGAGAACACCAGATTCCTGAAGAAATTGTTTCTTCGGCAGCGAGATTGCTTCCAGAAGCCAAGTCACTAGTGGTGATACAAACGCCATGTTCCAGTAATTTATGTGTATCATAGCACAACAAGGAAAGAGATGCAGGTGTGCACGATTTCTCTATAGGCCTTGGAGAAATGGATACCTCTTCAGGATACCTCGATACCCATCCCACCGCCTCTCCTCCGTCGGTCACCAAGATCCCTTCCTTGACCCCTTTCCCAGATACCTGCTTTGGCTATCTCCATTGCGGAGTTAACACAACAGTCCCGTGCATTACATGATTTATAGGTACTACGAGAGTTAGAGCTTTGAACAAAAAGGCGACAGATCGCGTCGCCGCATTGGAGGAACAATGCCGACATGTAGAGCACAAGCGATTCCTTGCAGATCTCGACGCAAGAACGCTACCAGTCACTTCTTTGACTCACCTTCATGAAAGGGTGAATTTTAGTAAGTATGACGGTAAACTCGACCTCACAACTTTGTACTCTTGGATTCATGAGTTTGAAGCCTATTTTGTTGCTGGTAGGAAGTCAAATATATAAAAGGTTGTGTTAGCTAGTTGCTACATAGAATGGGATTGAAGCCTATTTTGGAAGACAGATATAGAAAAGGTTGTGTTAGCTAATGGCTACATAGAAGGGGAAGCCATCTCTTGGTATGCACATTGGGCCTTAGAAAATTCTAATTATAGAATTACTACCTACTAATACCAATTTGTCATGGACCTCAAGAAATGGTTCCTACCGCCTCACTATCTTGAGTGGCTTGAGGATGAGTATTGGGGATTGCGCCAAAATGTGTAGCCAGTCCTCCAGTTTGCAAATAAAGTCACTCACTTGGTTTTGAGGACAAGAGAGGTAAATTCTTGTACGGTTTAGACACGTAAATCCAATGGGATGTGCGTATGTTTGAGCCATTGACTTTTGATCGGGCACTTTCGCTTGCACAAAGTGTCGAGATGAAATACAATAATGGAAAACCAAAGACCTCTCATCTTGGAGTAGCCAAGGCAACCATTGCCAATGGCAAGGGCCAAAATGAGACCCAATCAGGGTCTACCTCGAGAGCCTCTAGCTCCGAGAACTCGAACAATGAACCTCGCCTTACTCGAGACCAGAAGGCTCAGGCCGACAAGACAAGTGGTAAGCACAGTCTCAAGGAGCACAAACAATATAAGGAGGGGCGATGTTTCTTTTGTCATACAAAAGGACATACTTCTAAGGCATGCCCTTGCACTGTCATGTGCAAGACATGTGCATGCTCATTCCTAGGGTTCTTGAAGGGTAGTAGATAAAGAACCAGTTTTAGAACTAGAGTCTTGGGCTACAATAGCTAGGCATGGGCAAGAAAACTGTGGAATCACCTAGGAAGCTATCGGTTAGTATTTATGGAGACATATCTGTGTCAGTCCCAACAAGTGGGGGATTTGTCCAGGGGACCTGGTGGCCGATAGCAGGTCGGCCAGCCCACAAGTGTTTTCCAAGCCTATAAATAGCAATTGCTTGGCTCCTTGATGATCATTCAGTCCCTTCTTGGGATTGGGTCACATACTAGGATTAGATAGGTGTTTCCACCTTTTCAAGGGCAGCCAATGGCTAGCCAAGTTGTACACCTTTTCGTACTATATTGAATATACTGAAACTTAGCTATCTCTCTCTCTCTTCTCTGCATCTCTCTTGCTTGCATTTTGCATCAGGTTGTTCCAGGATGGTGTTTAGGGCTGAAAGAAGACTCCCAGAGCTTTCGCATGTGACATTGGTATCAGAGCTTCAGGCTCGTTCTGAGATATTGTTGCTACCCATGTTCCACCCACCCTTACTGCATCGCACATGGATGAAACCATCGCCCGTGTCTTGATCTTTTGGTAGTGTGGTGACCAAGCAACATTGTATCAGCCTCAGCCTAAACATTGATGGTGTCCGAGATGAAGGTGCAAAGTCCAAGGAGAGTAACAGAAGACATGGAAGAAGTTCCCAGGAGGTTGGTTGGTGGTGCTCCACAAGACCCTAGGGGAATGGCAGTCTTGTGAGTCGGGTGCCACTTGGGGCATACTAGGAAAGGCTTTCGGGCAACGGTTCCAAGGGAGGATGATCCTCCAAGGGGTGGACTGAGAGTGCCAAACTCAATACTCAGAAACAGAAGACCACATAAAGTGTTTAGGGGCAGGGCAGACAAGATGGAACAAATTCATAGATCTTTATCAGATTTGGAGACCAGGCTAGGTTTTTAGAGAAAAGGTTGCCAAGAAGGGAAGGATGATAGGTTTGGGACTTTAGGAAGAGACAAAGGGATGATGACAGTCATCCAAGAACAGAAGTTGGAATCCCGGCATCAAGTTTAGCAGAGGGGGTCATGTGGAAGACATGTGCATGCTCATTCCTAGGGCTATTGTCACAAACGGGGGCGTGGTTATACAAAATTTAATACTGAAATCACAAGATTTATCATCCTTTGATCACTGCCATATATCACATGCACAGCCATAACAATTGATTATACAATGTGGAAATATTGAAAAGAAATGATACTGCACTAGGGACTAGAAGATGGGCTGGTCCCCCCCCCCCCCCCCCCCCCCCCCCCGCCCCCCTTTGAAGGATATGTATTGCCTTAAGGGAGCAAGAATTTTGACGAGTACATAAAACGGGTGGATTGGCCTAGCCATAAACCACCGTTTCTTCTAAAATGATTGAATATGAAAACAACTTACGAACACTATACTTGCCTACAAGTAGCCTAGCTACAAGTTAGCAATATGGTGCCCAAACCAGCACCCTTCACCAAGATTGCCCAGCAATCCCAGTTTCTTCAAATGTAGCTTAACTTTAATAAAATCAACCACCTAACGGCTGAAAATCAGCCTTAGGAGAATGCCGAGCACTTCCCAAGGGTTCTCCCGCATAGAACTTGTAGCAACCGGATCCAAGATGATTCTTCCATAGCTTCAATCTTGGGAATAGTCTTCTTCTTCTTCTTCTAGCTTGAATGGAGACTTTCAATTCTGAAAATCAAAATTCAGCGAGCTTCTAAGTGTTTTGGGGAAATAAAAACACTATGGTATGGCTGGAAAAATACTCTAGAATAAGTGTATTAGATAGAGCAATAAACAAAAGCCAAGAAGTACTCTTGAATGAGGCTAGAAATCTGAATTTATAGAGTTCTATTCAGCATAGAAGGAGGTGCCTAGATGAAGAGGAGGAGTGGAGGTTATTGCTTATGAAAAGATGTGGTAGGGAGAGGTTTGTGCAAGACTTTTGGATCAAAGAATGGCTATTAGCAAAGTAGCAACTTGTGTAGCTAAAAGAGGAGGAAAAGTGTACTTTTTATCTTTTTCTTTTGAGTTAACTAGCTTACATGACTCTTTTGGAGAAAAGTGAGCTTGCATGCTTTACTTTTAAGAAAAGTAAGCTTGCATGGCACACTTTTAGATGCATGAAAAGATAAAGCATTGCATGATGCATGCATGGAGCTGAAAAAGCTTGCATGTCGCATGCATGGGGGTTTCTGGCCATGCATGTCGCATGTATGGGGGTTTCTAACTATGCATGACTATACATGTCACATGCATGAGGGTTTCTGACTATGCATGTCGCATGCATGGAGGTTTCTCATCATGGAGAAGAAGTTTGTCAACAGTACTTATCTAGACTGTCATGCATGCATAGAGATAGAAAACCTGCATAAGAGTGGGTTGCCTTCAAAATGTCAATTATTCCTTTACAAATCCATCAATACAAGTTAATTGAAGACAGGTTATGCAACATACTAACCCATGGGTGCAATCCAGGTGTCCCCAAGATCCATGTGCTTCTCATGCAATAAAATACAAGCATTGTCCAGGCAGACAAAACAATACACGCAAATAAAAATAAGCCATGCACACAAATGTATGCATTTAAACACATATTTTGGAAGAAACCCCATCTATTTATATGTACTTGATATTTACAAGGGCTATGGTATTCGGCTCTCCAAGATCCATCAAATATCCATGGCATTATATATTGCATTTGGTTCTCCAAGATCCATCAAATGCTTGACATGCTTCTATGCAACCAGGATCAGGATCTCGTAGATACAGCTAGCATACACATACATGGGAAGCTTAACCATAAATATTTCATGGCTACATGTAGTGTCCAACACCCATGTCCATGGATAATAGAGAATTTACAATATGAATCCCGAGAAATTAGGGAGTAGTTACAACAATTTCTTGAAGGGCAGTAGATAAAGAACCAGTTTTGGTACGAGAGTCTGGAGCTGCAACAGCTAGGCATGGGCAGAATACTGTGGAATTACCCAGGAAGCTATCAGCCAGCGTTTTTGGAGGCATATCTGTGTCGGTTGAGCAACGACTGGGGGATTTGTTGAAGGGACTTGGTCGATAGCAGGTTGGCCAGTCAACAAGTGTTTTCCAAGCCTATAAATAGCAATCGCTTGGCTCCTTGATGATCATTCAGTCCCTTCTTGGGATTGGGTCATATACTAGGATTAGATAGGTGTTTCCACCTTTTCAAGGGTAGCCAATCGCTAGCCAGCTTGTACGTGAGGGCAAAGGGATGAAAGGACCAAATGTACGAGAGATCAGAGCAAAACCACACAACATGAAATATGTGAGTCTATATATAATGGTGAATGAACATATGTACAAGAGCCCTCTGATGTGAGGTGACTTTGAGTAGAAAGACAAGTGCAAAGGCAGAGATGATGTCGGAGTTGAAGCACGGTCGATGACGAAGGCTCGCGTCGATGTGAGGCAAAGCACTCCGAGAGGTGGTCTGTGTCGAAGGCTCGCATCGGTGGAAGCAGAGGCACTCCGAGGTGGTAGTGGCAGCTGAAGATGAGGTGATGTAGGCTTTGGTGACAAGGGTGCTACTGTACCTAAGGTGGTAGATGAAGAGCAGAGGGGGCTGCCATCCCGAATGGTGGGTAGTCGTGCAAGCTCTGATGACAAGGGTGTAGGCTCTAATGACAAGGGTGCTGTGTACCTGAGGGTTGCAAGCTCTGGTGACAAGGGTGCTGCGTACCTTAGGGGTTGTGAGGAGCAGAGAGGGCTGCTGTCCAGAGTGGTGCAAGCTCTGGTGACACGGGTGCTGTGTACCTGAAGTGGTAAGGAGTAGAGAGGGCTGTCGTCCCGAGTGGTGCAAGCTCTGGTGACACGGGTGCTATGTACCTGAGGTGGTGCCAATGGTGAAGATAAGCAGAGAGTGGGCTGCCGTCCCAATGGTGTGATGTAGCAGAGAGTGGGCTGCTGTCCCGATGGTGAGAGCTGAAGAAAAATGCTGAAGTGCTCTATGTAGCAGAGGGGGCTGCTGTCCCATGAGCTGTGGTAAAACGCTGATGTAAATGCTGATGTAAGCCCTGATGTAAGTGCTGATGATAGGCTGATGTAAACCCTATTGTAAGCGCTGAATGTAGTAGATGTAAATGTTGCTGTAAAATGCTGATGATGTGATGATGAAGTGCTGATGTAAACGCTGAATGTAGCACAGAGGGCTGCTGTCCCACTGTGTGGCCTGTAGCAGGAAGTGGGCTGCTGTCCCGTGATGTGGCCAGATGTGAAAACGCTGAGGTGCTGTCCTATCAGGTGAGGATGATGAAGCTATTTGGTGTAGAGCCCGGCAGAAGCAGCAGCAGCAGCATATGAAGTGGTACCGGATATGATCAATGATGGTACACTCAGGTGAATGATGAGGCAAAGCTATATATACCAAGGGGGAGTGCTGGTCGGTCAAGCTAAAGGCTGTCGGCCAGCAGCAAAGACATAAAATCCCTAAATAAAACCAAAAATCCCCGAAAAATCAGAAGAAAGGTTGGAGTCGTTGCTTCTCATGTGGGAAGAGAGGTCATCTGTCCAAGGATTGTTTGTCCAAGAAGAAGGACAAGACCAAGGGTAGTCTTCATCTCAAAAGAAGGGCAAAGACAGGACACACGACAGTGATACAGATACTTCTAGTAACTCATCTAGGGCTCCCAGGGCGCTTCCGGTTTGGGAGGACCAAGATGGTGTACTTCTCTAGTATACATGCACTTTCTCCCATGTGCTTCTAGCCAGAGTAGGCTTGTGGGCAGGAGAGGGTGTTGGTAGCAGCTTCATTTTGTGGTGCACGGGAACAGTGAGTCAGAGTTCCAAGCATTAAAAATTTGGTAGGACATGGTCATCTTTGGTATAGCAGAGATTATGGACAGGATTTGTTGCGAGTTCATTGTAAGGCTTTTGGGACGTGATGTGTTCACAGTCCACTGTTGGGGATTATGGGCGCGGTGTGTCCAGTAGCTCATCATCTTATTCTTGGAGTTCACCACACACTTGTGTGGGAATTTGGAGCCAAGCAAAGTTCCTTGTTGTTCGTGGTGGCATTTTGTTTCGAGGAAATACGTTGGCGGGTGCTCTCTCTCAGCTGATTCTGGAATGTGCATTACTGGAGGGTCCATGGTTGTATCTTCATCAGCTTATCTTCTTCATACTCTTGCACACTATGAGGTGCAGAGGGGGTGTTAGAAATTGTGCATCTTAGTGTTATGAGACTGTCCCTATTTTAGCAAGTCATGGAGGAGTCGGCCAACTCCCTCATATCACTATAAAAGGGTCTCCCATTATTCACTTGATGTAGTCCAATCCAAGCACAATACAACACCTCTTGTTGGCTATTGCCATCGTAAAGCTTCATGCTATTATAAAAGGTGATCTTGTCCACAAGCTCTCTATCTCCTTTGCTCCTTCTCCCTCTTGTCTTGTCTACGCTTCCACCTGTGCATAATCCAACACCTTGGTCCCCCAAAAAGCTGCACCATTCATGGCTGCTAGGCGTCGAAAAGCCAAGACTTTGTGCGAGGCTCTTGGAAGTAACTTTGCCTCTCTAGACGGGTTAGGGAGGTGTGGCCTTTGGCTAGTCGATCACAGGTGGCCATGGTTATGCAAAAGCAACATCATAGGTCTTGCCAAGGTTGACGGTAAGGTCTCTCTCCGTGCAAAACCTCTCTAGTGCATTCAAGTGTCTGTGTAAACCCTCGGCCGAACCTGAATTCAAGACAATGTCATCTGCATACAACAATATGGGCGAGCCGTGAGCCTATGCCTCCAAAGCTTCCACAAAGACCTCTTATCTTATCGATGGAGAGACCAAAAAGTGGAGAAAGAAAGAAAGTTATATTAAACGTCTTCAAAAACTATGAGACCAAAAGTGATACAATAGTGTCCATGTAATCTCATAATGGTACAAAAGAAAACAAAGACTAGAGCTATGAGCTGAGAATGTCAAATCCGAGCCATATGATACAAAGTGGGACCATCATCATACAACCTATGGAGCTAACCCCCCGGTAGGGGGAGGGGGCCGTCAAGGATATCGAGCATGGGGTTAGCCTGTAGGAGGCTCTGCAGATCCGCCGGGCAAGGGAAGGTGGCTCTGTGCCTCTCCAAGATCACCTCAAGTTGGGGCTGATGTCTGTGTTGTTGGCGAGGTCCATGGAGTCTGGGGGTCGGGCTCACTGTAATGCCGTGGCCCAGTCTAGAGACACGCCAGCGTGGGGTCTGGCACGGGGTCGGGCACTCAAGAATGTGTGGCTAGGTGAGGTTGTGGGTATGTCATCCATAGCTGGTGGGCATCCTCTTGTGGTCGGGAGAACTGAGTGATGGTCACCTGGGGCCGGGGTGGGTGTCTCCCATGGGGTCTGGACTCCCTAATTAGTGAGCCTCTGTGGCGGTTAAGCTCTAGTAGGAAGAGGCCCACGCACCGTTGATATGGATAATCTGTGAGAAAGAAAGAAAGAAAGAAAGAAAGCTGTATTAACGTCTACTAGAGGCCGAACTCGACCTATGAGACAAATCAATGTACAACTGTCAATGTCTTTTGGATGTTCAGAAAAAAAAAAGGACAAAATGAACATGACATAAACTATGAAAGTACTGAGCTAGTGGGGGGGTGTGATGGATGGAGCACTACTGCTAGAGGCTCAGTATGCAACCTATATGCGTAGGGTATACAAGAATGCAATGCAGATCTGTCTAGCTCTAACCAGTACCATAATGGGGGTGTAATATGTGATACATAGGCGATGGCGAGGCAAAAATACCTCGGAGCATGATCTCTGGGTGTGAGTGTAAGTGAGCTAGCCGCTCCTGGATATGGTGCTGATGTCGAGCCCGTATCTTGGTGATCTCTCTTTGATGTAGTCTGGGAGTCTGGTAGCCTGGTGCTCTTGGTCTCCGTCTGGCTCGGAGGTCCGCAGCGCTGAAGTGTAACCCCCTCCTGTGTCGGGGTAGGCAATGGGATAGATCTCTGGAAGAAATTAGTGAGCTGGAGTTGTCGCCCACCTCTCCCTGTGGTATGAGTCCGTAGCAGTCTCTCTCTGTGGCGCTGTGTCTCTAGCAAGAACTGGCCAAATCTGCGCTGGTCTCGAGACTCCATGATCTGGCGGAGTGAGTGATGTCCACTGAAGATGGTGGTGTATCTCTCTCTAATGACATTATATGCTCTGCATCTGCATACATAATGTTCCTCACTCTCAACCTCCTCTTGGCATAGTCTGCATATCCTCTCTGCTTTGGGGATCCGTGCTGCCCTTACCTGCCTCAATCTCAAGTTGGTGTGATGACACTCTGAGCTGGCCAATCACCACTCGGGCACTGTGAGGCATGTACACATCTATGTATCCAGGTCTTTGTATGAATCCATCCACTGAGATATGCATAAACTGATCTCTGTAGTATAGCATCTTCGGCGGTAGAGGCTGATTGGGTGTAATCCAAGTCTCTTGAGTGTATCGCTGCCATTAATCCTGCTGAAGGACTCTGTTCCTCTCATTGAGAGAGAGCTGGATGTGTGGTGCATGTATATCATACTGGAAAGGTGGCAGGTGATCTATGTCAAGACCATGCTGAGTGAGCCACTGTATCATTTGTGAATACCATGATCTCCTATCTCCACTCTCTGCGAGCTGCCTGGACGCCTCAAAAGCTCTATGTGAGAGTCGATCTGATGGCATATCTCTGATCCTCTGTATGAAGCAGATCGTCTGGAAGAGGGCCTCTACTAGCATAGGAGGTGCAGCAAACCCCGTCCGGACAATGTCATGTGGGACGGAGGGTTTGCTGCGGATCATCCGTGAGAGCATGAGAATCTGAGGCCTCTCTATCTAAGACCATGTGGAGGTGGCGAGCCTAGGTGCCCATATTGCTGCAGCATACATCAAAGCAAGGGTGACTAGTGTGTCAAACAACCACCCCTTCGTGCGGGGCTCTTGGAAGTGTGCTTGGTGACACTGTCTCTCTAGCATGGCCAGAGCTGCATACCCTCGTGTGAGTCTATCCCTGGCTGCCTGTGCCATAGTAAATCTTCCTGGCGGAGTCGTAAATGTAATCCCCAAGTACACATATGAGTCTACCTCCTCTACCTGTCCTCCTGCTAGTGTGAAGATGGCCTGTCGCTCGTCGAACCGGCCTTGAGGTGTGGAAAATCATGGCCTTGGTTTTCCCAAGGTTCACTGTAAGCCGCCTTTGTGTGCAGAAGCCATCGAGTGCATGGAGATGGTGCTGTAGTCCCATCCGCGACTCAGAGACCAGAATAATATCATCTGCATATAGCATAATGTGGACTGTGGTACCTGAGATGACTACCCCGTCCCCACCACCGTGACCAATGAAGTCAGCCACCTCATCGATGTATAGCCCAAATAGTGTAGGAGAGAGTGGGCATCCTTGCTTCACACCTATGGTGCTAGCAAAAACATCAGATAGCCCCCGGGGCATTGTATGCCCCCGAAGACCTGCTCATATAAAGCATAGATGCCCCAAACCATCTCTGATGGGATCCCCAATGACTGTAGGCGCTGGAAGAGTCTCTCTCGTGGCACCGTGTCAAATGCTTTGCGGAAATCCACAAAGCAGCAATATAATCTCTTCTCCCGCACCCTAGCCTGGTCAATTAGACATCTTAGAGTGAATATATGGTCAATAGTGGAGAAAGCTCGTCGGAATCCAGCTTGCCCTGGTGCTCGCAGTCCCTGCATATGGTGACTCTCCCAATGGCCCTGTGTCCTCTTCCTCGCCTCCACTCTCATCCTAAAACTGAAAACTGAAAGCTAAGATCTCAGACTTTGAGATTGTACAAGATGAAAAATCTAGATCCTACTATGCCAGGTATAGGGTACAATAAGTGATGGGATATGGGAGAGCTGAAAAAAAACAGTCAATCAGCCCTGTATGTTGGGCAAGGGCCCATCGAGGATGTCCATCGTGGGTGATACAAGAAGCCTAGAGATGTCGATAGTCTGCTGTGAGGATGAGGCCGCTCGATGGCAGGCCAGGATCTCTTGAATAATGGGCTGATGAGCTGGGGCCTTCTGGAGTGTGCGCGCCCAATCTGCTGCGGCTCCCATGGGCCTGCTGAGAGAGAGAGAGAGAGAGAGAGAGAGAGAGAGAGAGAGAGAGAGATAAAGTTGTCATAGCGTGATCATCGTGCTATATAAATGAAATGGATTTGATGTCTGATTATTTAAGTAGATGTGAATGTTTTCATGGAAGGTGGTCATAAAATAGATTGAAGTAAGAGCTTATTTTATGATTAATTTTCCCATCCAGCAAGAAAAGATCAAGCCTGTGCGCATAGTGGATGTCCCTGGGCACTTACGGTTAAGATCAAAGCTTGATGACTTCTTAACAGAGGCAGGAGGAATCGTGTTCCTTGTGGATGCTGCAGATTTCATGCCCAATGTCAGGGAAACAGCAGAGTGAGCCCTCAATCTTTTACAAGTAGTATGTCTTGGTAAATGATTCCATTTTATCATGCTTTGTAGGCTTGTTTTTCTTGGTCTATATCAATTTCTGTTTTTATTGAAGCTTTCGTTGTCTCTTCTCTTTTGGCAAATAGTAGACGTGTGTTACAAGAGGGATAGTATTCCTTGGCAGGCCTGCATGAATAACGATATCCTTTCCGTTATTAGAGAGGGTGATGTGCTTAGAAAGCCAGGGATGGGTTTAGATACACGGGTTTTACTTTTCTATGCCAAGGTATTCCCAAAATCAGATCACATCCAATGAGTGGTGCAAAAGAAAAGTCTGGTATGTTGTAACTGAAGCAAGGGGCTTACACACGATACTATTAGTGCATAGCCAGTTTTATGTGTGTGTGATAAGCAGTGATGTAATATGTTTAGCCATGTGTCATTGCCCCAGTATGTGTGATGTGTCAAAGATAAGGCTTTTGAGCTTATAAAAGGCACTGAACTCTTTGAAGCTAAAAACATCAATGAATAGAAATATTATTGAGTCGTGGAACAACTCTCTCTTGAGTATAGTTAAAAACATCAATCAATAGAAATATTATTGAGTCGTGCAATAACTCTCTCTCTTGAGTGTAGTCTCTCTCTGTCTCTGTCTCTGTCTCTGTCTCCATTTTATACCCCCTGTATGGTACAGGATGGAGCTAGCTAGGTTGCATATCATGATTGTATACTCCATGCATATAGCTTTGCATTCTCCTAGTAGGTAGAGCTCCATCCCCTTCACCACTCATTGTACTTATTGCACACCCAGATTCAGCTTTTTTAGTTCAGTACTTTTTCATTTTGTTGGGATGACAGAGGATACCCCATACAGGTACACCGATTTGTCTCATAGGCCGAGTTCGGTCTTTTGGAAGACGTTAATAAAATCTTTCTTTCTTTCTTTCTTTCTCTCTGCAATACCACATAGCATGGATATCTTTCATCCTCTGCATAGCTGCTTGCTGACCTGTGCTAAACCGAATCTCCCACAAATGGTATCAGAGCTAGGTGCTGAAGCTGCTGCTGCCAGCTCATTGTTGTTGCCCAGGATTTGTCACCGCTGTTTCAGAGCCGGAAGCCGCCTGCCCAAAGTGGAGTGTTGCCGCCATTTTCGCTGCCAATTTTGGGTGACACTAGTGCAGGGCGCGGTCGCCCATTTTGCTAGTGGCGCTAGTGGGGAGACATCCACCGCCACTGATTGCTTAGCCGCGTGCCTAGCCTGCTCCGCCAAGTTCGCTGCTACTCTGCCCTGTTTGCCCTCGTTTGCGGAGAAGGGTTTCTTGATCACAAAAATTTAGCAGAGAGCCCTCTGCACAGAGCTTTACTTGCCCATGGATGGATCTCTTTCTGGCGATGGTGTCGATGATGACCTGGGCTTTGGAAGAGGAGGCGAAGGGCTTTGTAGCTTCCGTAAGGCGGTGCATAGGTGCCGCAGGATGAACATGCTGCGTGCGTTCTTGGGTGTAAGAGTTGATGGCCACGGTAACGAAGAAAACTGTGATGATCCTGTGGACAGGTTGCAAGAGTTAATGTCCAGAGTGGGTGATTTTGAAGATGAAGATGAAGACTTTGGTCTGCACTGGTACAGGTTCGTGAGCTTGTTCAATAAGAATAGGCTCAACTCTGAGGACATTCAGTGTGCGAGGAGGTTTTCTTAATGGGAGCTGAAGTGAGAGAGTTCTCAACACCTGTTGGTCCATTAGTTGCAGCAATAGCCCAAGTCTCCCTCAGTAAGGAAGACTATGATTGGGCATTCTAGTTGTTTTTATGTGTATGAGCGTCATGGCTCCTTTGCCCGGGGAAGTCCCTGAAATTTGAGTAATAATCCCTATGTGTGTTTTCCCTTTATACGTTTGTATCGCCTTTTATTATAAAAGGCTGTGTGTTATCTTTTATCCTTGTTAGGAAGTTCTGGAGGTGACGAAGAGCTAACTTTGCCGCTTCGGTCACTTGCTGATTGCAAGAATAGCATGGCACATGAGGTACGCATGGCTAGATCGCTCCCTTGTAGCATGTGATGGAGTTAGAAGGTAGCTACTTTCTTTGTGTGTTGGGTCTCACCACCTTCGCTCCGAAGGGGTTTTGTTGGGTATTCGGAGCCTCGTGTGTGTGAAACAGCCCTTAGATGGCTTAGTGTGTTTATGTATTTGAACAACCTCTTATAGCCATTTTATGTGTGAGTGTGATAAGTAGTGATGTCATATGTTTAGCCATGTGTCTTTGCCCTAGTATAGGTGATGTGTCAAAGATGAGGCTTTTAAGCCTAAAAAGGCATTGTACTCTTTGAAGCTAAAAATATCAATCAATAGAAGTATTATTGATTCGTGCAATAACTCTCTCTCTCTCTCTCAGGATACCCCACACAGGTACACTGATTTGTCTCATAGGCTGAGTTCGGTCTTTTTGGAAGATGTTAATAAAATCTTTCTTTCTTTCTTTCTTTCTCTTTCTGCACTACCACATAGTATGGATATCTTCCATCTTCCATAGCTGCTTGCTGACCTTTGCTAACCCTAATCTCTCACATATTTTAACCAAGCAATATTTCAAAAGGTACAAGCTTTGAGGGCCTTTCTTGGCCAGATACAACCATATATGTCAAGATACAAAATATCGTATTTTCTTTAGTTTTCCTCCCTATAGCGGGTAGTGATCTTCAATTTGGAAACATTGACAGGGCAGCTCAATCTTCAAGTACCCTCGTAGGTACATATGCGTGTACAATCGGTACACCCTGAAGGAACCTATTAGACCTTGTTGAGAACCATTTTGACAGAAAGCTAGTGAAAAGGCTGGTTATGCCTCTCACATACGGGAAAACAATATAAGCTATGGGTGATGACTTGTATAACGCCATGGGATGATACATGTATAAAGAATGCATGAATCTAGCATCGAAATGCTACAAGTTGTTGTGCAACATGTTTCCGGGTGTCGTTAACGTGTTGAAACTATTTGGGATTATCGGAGGCTTATGCTCATTGCTAGATAGAACAATGAAAATGGGAGTGCCATTGTTTTCATCCAATCAAGACCATAGGAAGTTTGAAACTCAATGTGCGGATTTCTATGAAAAAAGGGCTTGAAGAAGCTTACTCATCGCAAGATTTCACTAAATGTGTTAGTTGAGGACAAGAATGTGGTGATGAAATCCAAGTGTGCTACATTCAGGAACTTTATTCACCAAAAAGATGCGTGCTTATCGATCGAGATGGTGTAACTCCGAGCGGGGCGGAAGTGGGGTTTCACAAAAAAACAAAAGAGAGATGTGCACGTCTGACACCACACACAGGCCAGAATGGGTTGGCCCCCCTTGGAGGATTTTATTACCCAAGGAGAAAAATATCATCTACAAGGTTTGAGTGACTCACTCTACCCACGGAAGATGCTGCATTATCCATATACAACCATCATTTGACCATACACACAGGCTCATCAAAAAAAGCCCCATGAAAATGCCAAGAATATGTATATTCCATGTGGATACTGGCTAACATAGCTTATCTAATAGCTGGCATAGCTGCATATGGTTGAATCATAAGCCCATAAACCGGTCCAAGTTATGTTGCAGTAAGCTATGGTGGATGAAACTCCATCGAGGGTGAGAGAAAGAAAGAAAGAAAGAAAGATTTTATTACCGTCTTCCAAAAGACCGAACTCGGCCTATGAGACAAATCGGTGTACCTGTATGGGGTATCCTCTGTCATCCCAACAAAAGGAAAAAGTACTGAACTAAAAAGCTGAATCTGGGTGTGCAATAAGTACAATGAGTGGGGGAGGGGATGGAGCTCTACTACTAGGAGAATGCAAAGCTATATGCATGGAGTATACAATCATGATATGCAACCTAGCTGGCTCCATCGTGTACCATACTGGGGGTATAAAATGGTATACATCAATGAAGGGGGTGTCCACAGCCCCTTGAAGAACATGCATGGGTCTGCTCTGAAGCGAGCCAGTCGCTCCGCACCCTCTCTGTGGAATTGAGCTCTGATCTCTGTCATCTCTCTCTGGTATAGGCATGGTGTCCGAAAGCCAGGTGTCCTCTGTCTCCTGCGGGCTCTGAGTGTCTCTGCTCTCTAGAGAGTAATTCCCTGCCGTGTAGGGGCTGGGAGTGGGATGGATCTCAGAAAAAATGTAGTAATCTGTGTCTATCGTCCCCCCTCTGGAGCTGTCTGAGCCTGTAATGATGTCTATCTGTGAGGTTGTATGTCTAGAATGAATCTCCCCAGAATGTGCTGGTCTGCTGCGTCAAAGAGCTGGCGTAGGGAATGTGGCTCTCTGAATAAAATGGGATATCTCTCTCTGATGGCTGTATATGGTCTGCATCTGCATACATAATGCTCCTCACTCTCCACCTCCACTCTGCACAATCAGCATACCCTCTCCTCTCGGGGGATCCGTGCTGCTCTGCCAGTCTCGATCTCCAGTCGATGTGATGAGACTCTAAGCTAACCAATAACTACTCGGGAGCCGTGTGGTAAAAAGCCCTCCATGTATCTAAGCCTCTCTATAAATCCATCATCAGTGATACTCATGAAGTGATTTCTGTAGTACAACATCTAACATGTAACAAAGCAACCACCCTCGAGAGAGGAGGAAGAGGAAACTGCAGTCGGCCGGCAGAAGAGAGAGAAAGAAAGAAAGAAAGAAAGAAAGATTTTATTAACGTCTTCCAAAAGACCGAACTCGGCCTATGAGACAAATCGGTGTACCTGTATGGGGTATCCTCTGTCATCCCAACAAAATGAAAAAGCATTGAACTAAAAAGCTGAATTTGGGTGTGCAATAAGTACAATGAGTGGGGGAGGGGATGGAGCTCTACTACTAGGAGAATGCAAAGCTATATGCCTGGAGTATACAATCATGATATGCAACCTAGCTAGCTCCATCCTGTACCATCCTGGGGGTATAAAATGGTATACATCAATGAAGGGGGTGTCCACAGCCCCCTGAAGAACATGCATGGGTCTGCTCTGAAGTGAGCCAGTCGCTCCGCACCCTCTCTGTGGAACTGAGCTCTGATCTCTGTCATCTCTCTCTGGTATAGGCGTGGTGTCCGAAAGCCAGGTGTCCTTTGTCTCCTGCGGGCTCTGAGTGTCTCTGCTCTCTAGAGAGTAATTCCCTGCCGTGTAGGGGCTGGGAGTAGGATGGATCTCAGAAAAAATGTAGTAATCTGTGTCTATCGTCCCCCCTCTGGAGCTGTCTGAGCCTGTAATGAAGTCTCTCTGCGACGCTGTATGTCTAGAATGAATCTCCCGAGTATGCGTTGGTCTGCTGCCTCAAAGAGCTGGCGTAGGGAATGTGGCTCTCTGAATAAAATGGGATCTCTTTCTCTGATGGCTGTATATGCTCTGCATCTGCATACATAATGCTTCTCACTCTCCACCTCCTCTCTGCACAATCTGCATACCCTCTCCTCTCGGGGGATCCGTGCTGCTCTGCCAGTCTCGATCTCCAGTCGATGTGATGAGACTCTAAGCTGACCAATAGCCTACTTGGGAGCCGTGTGGTAAAAAGCCCTCCATGTATCTAGGCCTCTCTATAAATCCATCATCAGTGATACTCATGAAGTGATCTCTGTAGTACATCTTCGGTGGAAGAGGCTGTGTAGGCGATATCCATGTCTTTCGTGTATAGAGCTGCCATAGGTCCTGTCTCAATACTCTGTTCCTCTCACTATGAGAGAGACGGATATGTGGTGCATCCCTGTCATACTGGAATGGTGGTAGATGATCCATGTCTAGGCCATGCTGTGAGAACCAATGTGTGACCTGTGCATACCATGATCCTTTGTCTCCTGCCTCAGCCAGCTGTCTAGATGCCTCAAAAGCTCTGTATGACAATCTGTCCTGTGGCATCTCTCTGAATCTGTCTAGCAGGCATATAGTCTGGAATATGGCCTCTACCATCATAGGAGGCGCAGCAAACTCTGCTCGGATAATGTCATGAGGTACTGACGGTTTGCTGCGTATCATGCGTGCCATCATGATGGCCTGTGGTCTCTCTATCTGTGTCCACCAATGGGTAGCAAGGCCTGACGCCCATACCGCTGCTCCATACATCAGTGCCGGTGTGACTAATGTGTCAAATAGCCACCCCTTCGTCCGGGGCTCCTGAAAATGCGCCTGGTGGCACTGTCTCTCTAGCATAGCCAATGCTGCATATCCCCGTGTCAATCTAGCTCTGGCTGCTGAACCCATGGTGAAGCATGTGGCTGCTGCAGAGAAGGTAACCCCTAGGTACACGTATGATGTCACCACCTCCACCTGGTGTCGTGCGAGAGTGAATGTCAACTGACTCCTGCGTTGTCTCGATGTATGAAAGACCATAACCTTGGTTTTCCCAAGGTTCACAGTAAGACCCCTCTGTGTGCCGAAATCATCGAGTGCATGTAGATGCTGCTGTAGACCTCCTGGAGACTCAGACACTAATACAATATCAGCAATATAAAGCATAATATGTACTGAGGTACTTGCTAAATCAACTTGATCTCCGCCTCCCCGTGTAATGAAGTCCGCCACCTCATCAATGTATAACCCAAATAGCGTGGGGGAAAGTGGGCATCCTTGCTTCACACCAATGGTGCTAGCAATAGTCTCGGACATACCTCTTGGGCATCTCACTCGCCCAAAAACCTGCTCATATAATGCATAGATGCCCAATGTCATATCTGCTGGTATGCCAAGAGACTGCAGGCGCTGAAAGAGCCTCTCTCGTGGTACTGTGTCAAATGCCTTGCGGAAATCCACAAAGTAGCAATAGAGCTTTCTCTTCCTCACTCTGGCCTGATCAATCATACATCTCAAAGTGAATACATGGTTAGTGGTAGAGAAAGCTCTCCTGAAGCCTGCTTGCCCTGATGAGCGTAAACCTGCTCGCTCAGCATATAAGCTACGCTCTTGCTCCAACACTGCACCATAGAGTTTGGCCAACACGTGGCCAACCATAACCGTCCTGTAGTTGCTCGGATCGAGCATATCCCCTGTTTTGTGAATCGGCACAATGGTGTGCATCGTCCACTCCGCAGGCAAACCCTCTGCTAGTGCCCTGTTAAACAGGTGTGCAAGAAAAGGAGCCAAAGAATCTATTGCATATATGAGATGCTCACCCTGCAGGCCCATATGGTCGGCGGCCCGTCCATGCTGTAGGCGGCGGATAGCTTCCTTTACCATCGAGTGGGTAAAGAAGCCAGCTGTGGTAGGTCGAGGCTCCTGTGGCTGAGGTATAGGTGGCTGCTGTGGTGCGTGGTTTAGGCCCTCTCCATGTGTGCCATGTCTGTGGGTCTGCAATGGGTGTCGGTGTCCGGGCTCTTTGAAGTGCCGCCATGAGATAGGGCTATCTCTACTCATGAAGAAATGGAAGATCTCTAGCTCCTGTATCTCTGCGAAGGCCCGCCTTTTGCGGCGAGTAAGTCTCCTCATCTCTCTCCTCGTCTCCTGCATATGATGGCTCCCAAGGCTCTCTGTATGCGGAGCCGTGAGTATAGGGCTCTGCACTCGTCATCATACCATCTGTTCTTGGGCATAGTCCCAGATCTCGCAGGCTCTCCTGAGTGGACACGATGTGGGAAGCTCTGTAATGCAGCCGTGTGTAGGAGTGATGCCAGCTGGGCTGTAATGGTATCCATAGGTGCCAGGGGATCCATGAGTAGGAGCCCATCCTCTACTCTGCCAGTGTATATGTCTGCCATGTCATGTGTGAAGTAAATGGTAGTGTGTGGCGTCGGTATGTGGGGAGCTGATGATTTCGGTGATCCGGCTAGTGAAAATGCCAAGTATGTATGATCTGCCCCAATAGGACGAGGTGGAATGGAGAATGAGGTGACAAGCTGTGATGCCTCCAAAGACCCCATAATGTAGTCTACCACCGTGCCTCCGGTCCGCGTATGACCCCCATGTGGGAAGCATGTCAGCCCTCCTGATCCCGGCCACTGAAGCATCCCGTTATAAATAACGAGACGATGCCTGGCTCCCAACTCTAGTAAGTGCTTCCCGTAATGTCCTCTGTCTGGTCCAGTGTCCTCTGATGCCCGACTAGCCCCTATCTCCTCTGGATCCAAAGGGTGGAGGATCTCCATGTCATCATAGTCATACACCTCACACTGTCTGCTCTGTGTGTGGGCATTGAAGTCGCCCGTAAGAAATACTTCCCCTAGTGTAGAATAATGCATAATCTCCTCTGACAGCCAAGTGTATGGCGAGGCTCCTGTCTCCTCCTCTTGTGGCATGTCCTCTGTAATGACATAGGAGGATCCTGATGGAGGAAAGTAACATAGGGCTATGTATATAACTCTATCCTGTGAGAGCTGTAAGCTGATCCACATGTATCTGGCCTCTGGATCCTGTGCTACCACTCTCAGTCTCCCCTATAGCTCCCGTCTGAGTAGAACTGCTACTCCCCCTGACCCTCTCGAGGTACCCTGGCGTGTGGTCCTTTTGTATGGTGACTCCCATTGGAATCCCTCTACTCGAGGTAGCCCTCTCTCTGGGCTCTGATGTGTCTCTGTCAGAAGTATGATGTCTCTCCCCACCATAACATGCTCCAGTCGTCCAGGCTGCACCCATAGTGAACCATTATAGTTCCATACTGCCATGTGTATCTCTGTAAGTGGCCTGGTCTGTGTCCCATAGGCCCCAAACTGCTAATCCATGGGCCGGCCATCAATGATGACCCGACCATCTCGATAGAAGGCCTTCTTGCCTTCTCTCCTCGCGTGTAAGACTGGTGGCATGCAAGCTCTCCTATGCTCAAGCTGCATCATCCTCGTGAGATCATCATCCAAGAAAATAGGTGCTCCCTCTAAACCTCGTAGTATGACCCTCTTCCTCATGAAGGTGACCCTCTCCGTCTCTCCTGCAAACTGAAGGATGAGGGCTCGCTTGCGTGTTGAGTCTTTCCCGGCTCTCCATGCTTTGGTGAAGGGGAGAGGGTCCTCTTCCCTGTAGCCGAGCTTCATGCATAGAAGCTGTCTATCTTTCTCGGGAGTGGAGTCGGGTGTCTCGGCTATACCTGTGACTCGACTGTTGAGGCGACGGGTATGCCTGATCTTCTCCTCCTCAATGGTGGTGTGAAGGATTTGGTGTTCTTCCCTTTGAGTCTCCTCCCTCACTTCTTTACGGATGTTCTTCTTCACCACTTCAACCCATCTTGACCGCTTGGCTTCGAGTTTTCCCTCCATGTCCTTTGTGATCTCCTTGGAGCTCTCTTCTTTGATGGCCGTGAGAGTGTTGTCATTGATCTCCCCTTCTTCCTTCTCATTATTCTTGATGGCTACTAGTTCCACTTTCAATGCACTCACCTCTCCTCCTTGAGTGCAGTGTTCTCTTGTTCAAGGTCCGTGACCCGTGCTTCAAGGGCCATGATGTGCCGGTGTAGTTTGTTCTCCTTCCATTGAGGTTGGAATCGGATGTCTTCTTGTTCTCCTTGATTAGTGCCCTAATTGCCGTCTCGAGGGCCTCGAGTTTCTCTTGGAGACTCGGGGCCATTCCTCCAGATTACTCTGCAGTCCTTCCCACAGGCAGGGAGGAGAGAGAGAGAGAGAGAGAGAGAGTTATGTTGCCGCCGCCTCGCTATGCTGGCCCGAGTCTCCAAGAGAAACTCGAGGCCCTCGAGACAGCAATGAAGGCACTAATCAAGGAGAACAAGAAGACATCCGATTCCAACCTCAATGAGGTGGAGAACAAACTACACCGGCACATCATGGCCCTCGAAGCCCGGGTCACGGACCTTGAACAAGAGAACATGGCACTCAAGGAGGAGGTGAGTACATTGAAAGTGGAACTGGTAGCCATCAAGGATACTGAGAAGGAAGAAGGGGAGATCAATGACAACACTCTCACGGCCATCAAAGAAGAGATCTCCAAGGAGATCACAAAGGACATGGAGGGAAAACTCGAAGCCAAGCAGTCAGGATGGGTTGAGGTGGTGAAGAAGAACATCCGTAAAGAAGTGAGGGAGGAGACTCAAAGGGAAGAACACCAAATCATTCACACCACCATTGAGGAGGAGAAGATGAGGCATGCCCGTCGCCTCAACATTCGAGTCACAGGTATAGCCGAGACACCCGACTCCACTCCCGAGAAAGATGGACAGCTTCTATGCATGAAGCTCGGCTACAGGGAAGAGGACCCTCTCCCCTTCACCAAAGCATGGAGAGCCGGGAAAGACTCAACACGCAAGCGAGCCCTCATCCTACAGTTTGCAGGAAAGACGGAGAGGGTCACCTTCATGAGGAAGAGGGTCATACTACAAGGTTTAAAGGGAGCTCCTATTTTCTTGGATGATGATCTCACGAGGATGCAGCTTGAGCATAGGAGAGCTTGCATGCCACGAGTCTTACACGGGAGGAGAGAAGGCAAGAAGGCCTTCTATCGAGATGGTCGGGTCATCATTGATGGCCGGCCCATGGATTAGCGGTTTGGGGCCTATGGGACACAGACCACGCCATTGACAGAGATACACATGGCAGGATGGAGCTGTAATGGTTCACTATGGGTGCAGCCTGGACGACTGGAGCATGTTATGGTGGGGAGAGACATCATACTTCTGACAGAGACACATCAGAGCCCAGAGAGAGGGCTACCTCGAGTAGAGGGATTCCAGTGGGAGTCAGCATACAGGAGGACCACACGCCAGGGTACCTCGAGAGGGTCGGGGGGAGTAGCAGTTCTATTCAGACGGGAGCTACAGGGGAGACTGAGAGTGGTAGCACAGGATCCAGAGGCCAGATACATGTGGATCAGCTTACAGCTCTCACAGGATAGAGTTATATACATAGCCCTATGTTACTTTCCTCCATCAGGATCCTCCTATGTCATTACAGAGGACATGCCACAAGAGGAGGAGACAGGAGCCTCGCCATACAGTCGTCTGTCAGAGGAGATAATGCATTATTCTACACTAGGGGAAGTATTTCTTACGGGCGACTTCAATGCCCACACACAAAGCAGACAGTGTGAGGTGTATGACTCTGATGACATGGAGATCCTCCACCCTTTGGATCCAGAGGAGATAGGGGCTAGTCGGGCATCAGAGGACATTACGGGGACCACTTACTAGAGTTGGGAGCCAGGCATCGTCTCGTTATTTATAACGGGATGCTACAGTGGCCGGGATCAGGAGGGCTGACATGCTTCCCACATGGGGGTCATACACGGACCGGAGGCACGGTGGTAGACTACATTATGGGGTCTTTGGAGGCATCACAGCTTGTCACCTCATTCTCCATTCCACCTCGTCCTATTGGGGCAGATCATACATACTTGGCATTTTCACTAGCCGGATCACCACGATCATCAGCCCCCCACATACCGACGCCACACACTACCTTCTACTTCACACATGACATGGCAAACATATACACTGGCAGAGTAGAGGATGGGCTCCTACTCATGGATCCCCTCGCACCTATGGATTCCATTACAGCCCAGCTGGCGTCACTCCTACACACGGCTGCATTACAGAGCTTCCCACATCATGTCCACTCAGGAGAGCCTGCGAGATCTGGGAGAGCAGATGGTATGATGACGAGTGCAGAGCCCTATACTCACGGCTCCGCATATACAGAGAGCCTTGGGAGCCATCACAGAGCAGGAGTCGAGGAGAGATATGAGGAGACTTACTCGCCGCAAAAGGCGGGCCTTCGCAGAGATACATGAGCTAGAGATCTTTCATTTCTTCATGAGTAGAGATAGCCCTATCTCATGGCGGCACTTCAGAGATCCCCGGAGAGCAACACCCATTGCGGACCCACAGACATGGCACATATGCAGAGGGCCTAAACCACGACCCACAGTAGCCACCTATACCTCAGCCACGGGAGCCTCGACCCACCGCAGCTAGCTTCTTTACCCACTCGATGGTAGAGGAAGCTATCCGCCGCCTACAGCATGGACGGGCCGCCGACCATATGGGCTTGCAGGGTGAGCATCTCATATATGCAGTAGATTCTTTGGCTCCTTTTCTTGCACACCTGTTTAACAGGGCACTAGCAGAGGGTTTGCCTGCGGAGTGGACGATGCACACCATTGTGCCGATTCACAAAACAGGGGATATGTTCGATCCGAGCAACTACAGGACGGTCACGTGTTGGCCACGTGTTGGCCAAACTCTATGGTGCAGTGTTGGAGCAAGAGCTTAGCTTATATGCTGAGCGAGCAGGTTTACGCTCATCAGGGCAGGCAGGCTTCAGGAGAGCTTTCTCTACCACTGACCATGTATTCACTTTGAGATGTATGATTGATCGGGCCAGAGTGAGGAAGAGAAAGCTCTATTGGTGCTTTGAGGATTTCTGCAAGGCATTTGACACAGTGCCACGAGAGAGGCTCTTTCAGCGCCTACAGTCTCTTGGCGTACCAGCAGATATGACATGGGGCATCTATGCATTATATGAGCAGGTTTTTGGGTGAGTCAAATGTCCAGGAGGTACGTCCGAGACTATTGCTAGCACCATTGGTGTGAAGCAAGGATGCCCACTTTCCCCCACGCTATTTGGGTTATACATTGATGAGGTGGCTGACTTCATTACACGGGGAGGCGGAGATGGAGGTGATTTAGTAGGTACCTCAGTACATATTATGCTTTATATTGATGATATTGTATGAGTGTCGGAGTCTCCATGAGGTCTACAGCAGCATCTACATGCACTCGATGATTTCTGCACACAGAGGGGTCTTACTGTGAACCTTGGGAAAACCAAGGTTATGGTCTTTCATACATCGAGACAGGGCAGGAGTCAGGTGAGTATGCAATCTGTAAGTTTCAATCACGCCGAAACTTCTATCGTTTCACGAGTTCTGCGAGACCAGGTCTTTAGACCTCGGTGGACAAGTTCTGAGGACAAAACCTACATTCACTCTCGCAGGATGCCAGGTGGAGGTGGTGAGGGGTTACCTTCTCTGCAGTGGCCACACGCTTCACCATGGGTTCAGCACAGCCAGAGCTAGATTGACACGGGGATATGCAGCATTGGCTATGCTAGAGAGACAGTGCCACCAGGCGCATTTTCAAGAGCCCCGGACGAAGGGGTGGCTATTTGACACATTAGTCACACCGGCACTGATGTATGGAGCAGCGGTATGGGCGCCAGGCCTTGCTACCCATTGGTGGACACAGATAGAGAGAACATAGGCCATCATGATGGCAGGCATGATACGCAGCAAACCGTCAGTACCTCATGACATTATCCGAGCAGAGTTTGCTGCGCCTCCTATGATGGTAGAGGCCATATTCCAGACTATATGCCTGCTAGACAGATTCAGAGAGATGCCACAGGACAGATTGTCATACAGAGCTTTTGAGGCATCTAGATAGCTGGCTGAGGTAGGAGACAGAGGATCATGGTATGCACAGGTCACACATTGGTTCTCACAGCATGGCCTAGACATGGATCATCTACCACCATTCCAGTATGACAGGGATGCACCACATATCCGTCTCTCTCATAGTGAGAGGAACAGAGTATTGAGACAGGACCTATGGCAGCTCTATACACGAGAGACATGGATATCGCCTACACAACATCTTCCACCGAAGATGTACTACAGAGATCACTTCATGAGTATCACTGATGATGGATTTATAGAGAGGCCTAGATACATGGAGGGCTTTTTACCACACGGCTCCCAAGTAGGCTATTGGTCAGCTTAGAGTCTCATCACATCGACTGGAGATCGAGACTGGCAGAGCAGCACGGATCCCCCGAGAGGAGAGGGTATGGAGATTGTGCAGAGAGGAGGTGGAGAGTGAGAAGCATTATGTATGCAGATGCAGAGCATATACAGCCATCAGAGAGAGAGATCCCATTTTATTGAGAGAGCCACGTTCCCTACGCCAGCTCTTTGACGTAGCAGACCAACGCATACTGGGGAGATTCATTCTAGACATACAGCGTCACAGAGAGGCATCATTACAGGCTCAGCCAGCTCCAGAGGGGGCACGATAGGCATAGATTACTACATTTTTTCTGAGATCCATCCCACTCCCAGCCCCTACACGGCAGGGAATTACTCTCTAGAGAGCAGAGACACCAGAGCCCGCAGGAGACAGAGGACACCTGGCTTTCGGACACCACGCCTATACCAGAGAGAGATGACAGAGATCAGAGCTCAGTTCCACAGAGAGGGTGCGGAGCGACTGGCTCGCTTCAGAGCAGACCCATGCATGTTCTTCAGGGGGCTGTGGACACCCCCTTCATTGATGTATACCATTTTATACCCCCAAAGCGTGGTTTATATGTTTTTTCTTACGGATATGTCCAAGGACTATGGATTGAGTTTTTGGCTCCCTTTATTTGGAATGCAGTGGATTTCTAGAATTTATGGATATGTTATGGATCAAGGATTTCTTTTATCGGCCGAAATGCCTGGAAAACTATTGGCGGCTGAAGTGCTCGGAAAACTATTGGCGGTCAAAATACCTGGAAAACTATTGGTGGCCGAAATGCCTGGAAAACTATCTGTCGTGGACATGCTTATGGAGAACCAGGATATTTATGCCTGTGACTTATTCTCATCTTATCTTCTATACACTTGGGCACACCTCTCCTTTCAGGTCTGTGATCAGGATACCACTACGGAGTGCACATGGTAGAATGAACTTGAGCCCACCTCTCCTCCTAGGTGTGTGGTTGGAGTACCAACACGCAGTGCATGTGGTAGAGTGAACATGAGCCCATCTCTCTTTTAAAGTGTATGTTTTGAGTACTGACATGGAGTGCATGTGGTAGAGTGGACATGATGCCTTGTGGGCCTGTGGCTGGGGACTTATGTCTACGCCAAGGGTCATTTCCCCTTCCATGATTCACTTGTGGAAGGGGAAACCGTGGTGAGTGTGTTCATTCATGGAAGAGTGGTAACCCTAGTGAGTGAATTCTTTCTGTGAACTCATGGAAGGGCAGTTGCCCTGGTGAGTGAAGCCTCGTGGAAGGGGAAACCTTGGTGAACATGTTCATTCATGGAAGGATAGTAACCCTGGTGAGTGAATTCTTTCTGTCTGTGATCAGGAAGGGAAATTGCCGTGGTGAGTGAAGCCTCGTGGAAGGGGAAACCCTGGCGAGCAGGTATGGTTTCATGGAAGGGTTGTTGCCTTGGTGAACCATATGGCTTGGGCATGCATATGGATCATAGGGATGGTGCCCTTATGCAGTCCAATGGCATGGCAATATGTTTTGTGGCTATGTATGCTGCTTCTTTATTTTTGCAGGTACTTAAAGCTACTTTTGGAATTATGGATATTTGAGACACAGTTGGCTCTTGTGCCTGTGTCTATTGATTATCCTGCTTATGGATTTATGGATATTTGAGACACAGTTGGCTCTTGTGCCTGTGTCTAGTTATTATCTGGCTTATGAAATTTTGGGACACAGTTGGCTCTTGTGCTTGTGTTTGGTTATTATCAGGGTTGTTGACTCAGGATATGGATACAATTTGTTTCTTGATATGGTTGGCTCTTGTGTCCGTATCTAACTTCGGATCGTGGATCTGGACTTACGGCTTTAATGCCGGAATTATGAAATATCATGGATTGGGACTGCTTTTGCTATACTTGAAGGATATCTCAGTGGTATCAGGTTTATATAGTTGCGGACAACTGCTTTATAAGACGGAGGATGTCATCATTTGGTCCCTTCACCGTCTTATAAAGCAGTTGCGGACAACTGCTTTATAAGACGGAGGATGTCATCATTTGGTCCCTTCACCAGTCTTGACGAGTGTTTCACACACTGGGCGGAACCAAGGTGTGAACGGGGATTTTCCACAGAAGAAGCCACAACATTTTACTTGCATGGTTTGGCTTGAAAGATGGCCATACAACATGTGGAGCATGCCAATAAAGTAACTTATAATATATATAAGTCGGCGTGTTCTCACATCATTAAAGACGAGCTATACATATTATTATTCTGGGCTTGGACAGGTTGACAAAAGGAGGTGCCCAGATGAAACTTGGGCATCAAGCCAGGAAAAGCATAAAAGCTGATATATTTGGACAAGTTCAGTTATTTTTGGGCTAAAACTTGGAGTACAAGCCAAGGAAAGCTAAAAAGTTGATATTTTTGGGCTAGCTCAGCTATTTTGGGCAAAAAGGGAAAAGTGTTGCAAATATAGCAACTCTCTTGTGCTGGCCGTACAACAGTTTATAGGCTGTTTTTCAGCGGGTCGACTCCTCCGAGGCAGCCATAGAGCTGGTCGACTTGTTTTTGGAGCTATTTATGGACTGTTTATGGACTGATTGAGGGGTTGATCTGAGAGCTTCTTTGGGACTGATTTATGGCTCTGTTTTAGGGCTGAATTGGCATGGAATTCGGGGCTGTTTGGGCTCCATACGGGGTTGTTTTATGGACAGTTTAAGAGCTGTTTATAGACAGCTTATGGGCTGATTACGAGCTGATTTTTTGGGACTGTTTTGAGACAGTTTATCGGATGGCTTTTGGAGCTATGTTTGTATCTTGGCACTGGATGGATATCTGGGCAAGATTTGTGTGGGTGCTTTGTGGAAAATCTGGTGCTGAATGCACCCACACCTTCGTATCTTGTAAAAGCTTTTGTGTGAATAAAGTTGTTCCTACGGGGGGCTGGCCGTTCCGGCTCAGTGCGGTGTCTTTGTATTATTTATGGTTCTTCCGCTGTGTTGTGATGCTCTGTCTCTGGTATTTGAAGTGTTGATCTATTATTATCGTTCCAGGTCCCCGCTTGTAGTTGTGACTGCTTACACCAAGTACATGCCTTTTGTAGGTTGCAAACCTTATCTTTTGACTCAAACACACTAGGTGAGTGACACATGGCATGGCCATTGACATCACTGCTTACTTCACACACACATAATATCTTATCCACCTAAGGGTGGGTTCACACACATAAGCACACTTACACATAAGTGAGCGTTCACACCCCTTTGGGAGCTATTCACACACAGACACACACACACACACACACACGCACACTTTCAGGTACACAAACAGTGGTACACGTACATGTACATGAGGCTCTAAATACCGAGCAAACCCCCCTTGGGAGCGAAGGTGGAAGTGTGATGAGGAACTTTCACTAGGCAGGAATACACATGCTCCAAGTTTGGTCTGAACTTGGCATGTTCTAGTTGTAGTTTAGAGGCTCATGTAACTTGGCTCAGAGGTTGGTAATTTTGGCTCAGAGGCTAGTGAGCTTGGCCTCAACAGGCTCAGAGCCTCAACACTAGCATTGCTTAGAGGCTTATCATGCTTGGCTCAAAGGTTCACGTAGCTTGTCCCCAACTGCGATTGAGAGGCTAAGGTGACACTGGGAGTTAGTTGTCCATGTCCTATATTGGTTTCAATCACAATATCCCCCCCTTACTTTGATAAGGGATTTTTAGTGGAGAGTTATTGAAGATAATTGACTCAAAGCACGCAAAGAGAAAAACACACACATAACATTTATTACAAATGTTTTTCGGGGGATGACCTGGGCAGAGGACCCTATTGACACTCACACATGGAAAATAGATACTATAGAAGTTAAAACTTCCATTTCAGTGATATGTCGGTGAGTCTTGACAACCTTTTTCAAGAGTCTAAGACTTGAGTCTCGTTCGGAGGTATCGACGTTGATGAAAAATCTGTCGTGGCAGTCCATGCTGGTGGTGAGGTCCTTGCGCTTGCACATGTAGATGTTGATGAAAGACACTTCTGGACTCATGTGTATCAAAATGAAATAACTTGAAGTGTCCACGAGGACATGACCTTATTTAGGGCGGCTCGTTTAGACTAGACCCTTGAATAATCTTATCACTAAGGTCCTAGTGTGCAGATTTTAGCTTTGCCGGAAAACTAATTTTCAAGGCTTTAAAGGATAAGCCTTATTCTAAGGCTTAAGGATTGAAACCTTAATTGAAAGGTTAAACACCTTCCCGAGCACCTTTCAGTGTTGCTAACCACCAAACGAAGTGCAAAGCGGAGGACAAAGGGCCGTAGCAGCTCGGCCAAGGCATAGGTGATGTGGAGCACGGACGCACATTACCTCTTAGGAAACAAGTTCATTGTTGTACTGATCATAGAGCTATAAGGTTTAGCTTAATCCAACTGGTTGCATATCAAGGTGGATTATTCATTTACAAGAATACAAGTTCGAGGTTTTGGGCAGAGCTATCCGAGATGAGCGGCTAGTGGTTGCAGGAGACGGCAAATGAGTGGCAGCTCAAAATTGGAGAGGCTGGGGTAGTTTGGTCCAAAATGTGTCGTCCAGCCTTAATCGACTCCAAGAAGAAGAAGAAGAGGTTTGGTCCAAGTGGCGGTCTGGTCCAGGTGTGCGTATTGGTCAAAGTTTAGGGGTGGTTGGCCAAGAAGTGGGGGGCCAGAGCGCACAAGTAGTGGCTGTCAGGTGGGTAGTGCTATCGCGAGAGGATGCTGCACAGCATTCAGGCACCTACAAAAGCTTGAGGTGGCAGTAGATTTGGACACACGACAAGCTCGCTTGCTGCTCCTTTGTGCTGAACTGCCTACTGGACAGAGTAATGGCTGACGAACTGATGCGGAGGTAGCGCAGAGATGTGGATGAAACTCCATAGAGAGAGAGAGAGAGAGAGAGAGAGAGAGAGAGAGAGAGAGATATTAAGCGTCTACTAAAGACCCAATGGACCTATGAGACCAAAGTGATACAATAATGTCCATGGCATATCTCATCATGGAATGGAAAATAAAACAGAAAGAAAACATAAACATAGCTATCTCACTGGGGTGATACAAAACTGTCCATGGAAACTCATCATGAAATACTAAGAACATAGAAACATGAGAGCAACATCAGCTCCGAGTAGATGGTATACCACTCTCCAAAATATCAAGCATGGGGCTAATGAGTATGGCCGAGAGGTCTCCCTTGGCTATGTCACGTGGAAAGGCAGCTCGATGGCGGTGGAGCATGTCTTGGATCTGGAGCTGATGAGGTGATCGTGGCCGACGAGGGGGTGGAGGGCGTCGGGCACATTGGAGTGCAGAGGCTCGGTCCGAGGTAACTCCTCTCGGGCGAGGTAGGTCCAGAGTAGCTCGTGGAGGTTCCACAAGATCCACTATGTTGGTGTCCTCCACCTCCTGGGTCCGGAAGAAACTGGTGATGGTTGGCTGGCGAGGGAGGGGGCGGGGTGGCTGGGGCCGAGGCTCTCTCAAGAAGGTGTGCCTGTGTCTGCGGATCTCAAGCAGGAAGAGGCCCAGGCAACGTTGGTTTGGAAGTCAATGATCTTGGAGAGTGGACCGAATCCCTCACGAAATAGATAGTGAAACCTCCCGCGGATCTCATAGGATACTGGGCAGTGGCATATGTAATGCTCCTCCGTCTCAACCTATGTGTGGCATAGTCGGAAGATCCTCTCCTCTCTGGGTCTCCGTATGAGTTTCCCAGCTCTGAAGATGCGCTCAGCTCTACCTGTCTCCACTCTGAGGCGGTGGGATGAAACCCGTATCTGGCCAATCGCAATCCGCATGGCATGGGACATGTGAGCACTCAAGTAGCCTGGCTATTGGATGAATCCATCCTCAGTGAGTGTGAGGAAGTGATCTTTGTAGAAGTGCATCTTCTGGGGAGCTCCGGAGGTGTGATCCATGTGCAATGTGTGTAGAGGCTGAGAAGATCCAACCGGATAACCCGGTTGGTATCCTTGTGAGGCAGCCGGAGAAAAGGGGAGTCCAAACTACTGAAGGGGGGGTAGGTGGTCCATGTAGAGCCCATATACTGAGAACCAAGTGGAAACTAGTGCATACCATACTCCAGAGTGCCCCTCAAGTGCTAGCTGTCTGGAGGACTCCTGGGCAAGCCTCGAGTACCTGTGGGGATCCATGTGACGGATGCGATGGAGGTATGTGAGTGTCTGGAAGAGTGCATCCACTACCATCGGGGTTGCAGCAAACTCTGCTTGGATAATCTGGTGTGGGACTGATGGTTTGTTGCGGATTATACGGGAGAACATCATGACCTGGGGCCTCTCAACTCGCTGCCAATCCTCATCGGATAAATCTGCCCCCAGAAGGCTGCTCCTTACATCAAGGCTGGTGTGACGAGGGTGTCAAAAAGCTAGTCCTTCGTCCTGGGCTCTTGAAAATGTGCCTGGAAGCACTGCCGCTCAAGTAAGCTCAAGGCTGCATATCCCCGCATCACTCTGGCATGTGTTGCGGGAACCATGGTAAAGCGTGGGCCACTGAAAGTGACACCAAGGTAGACATAGGATGAGACAATCTCCACAGGATCCCCTCTATATGTGAAGCTGAATTTGGATATGAAGGGGTGAGAGGTATTGAAGACCATTACCTTGGTTTTACCAAGGTTAACAGAGAGGTCATGCTAAGTGCAAAAGTCATGTAAGGCATCCAACTGACTTTGAAGCCCTTTAGCTGAGTTTGAGAGGAGGATGATGTCATCTGCATAAAGTAGTATGGGGATCAATATGCCTGCCAGTGTGGGACCAGCCCCGCCTAATCCATCAATGAAGCTCGAGATCTCATCAATGTAGAGGCCGAAAAGAGTGGGTGATAGAGGGCAGCCCTGTTTCACCCCAATAGTGCTGGAGATCTCCTGTGATGCCCCTCCTGGGGCTCTCACTCGTCCGGTGTTGGACTCATAGAGGGTGATGATGCTCCAAACCATGTCAGATGGGACTCCGATCTCCTATAGACGGTGTAGGAGGCGGGCTTGGGGTATAGTATCAAAAGCTTTGCAGAAATCCACAAAGCAGCAGTAAATCCTCTGATGTCGTGCTCTACCCTCCTCGATGATGGCATGGAGGGTGAAGATGTGGTCAAGGGTAGAGTAGCTCCTCTGAAAGCCAGCCTGTCTTAAGGCTCTGCATCCCTGGCTCTCTGCAAATGAAACGAGCTCCGCCTCTAGCACTGATCCATAGAGTTTGGCCAATGTGTGGCCAATCATGATCGTCCTGTAGTTATTAGGATCAAGTGGATCTCCGGCTTTGAGGATGGGGGTGATGGTGTTGGTGGACCAAGAGGGTGGAAATCCTTCACAAAGGGCTCTATTGAATGTGTAGGCTAGAGGGGTGCCAGGGTATCATCGGCATGCGAGATGTACTTGGCAGTGAGTCCCTCATCATTCATGATCCTGGGCTTGCCCATTGCGTAGTCTACGAATGGCCTTGAGGACCATGCTCTCTGTGAAGAAGGTGGAAGTGGTGGGATGGGGATCTGGTGGTGGGGGTAGGGGTGGCTGATGGGGGATATGATAGAGGGAGCGTGCATAGGAGTGCCATGTGTCCGGGCAGGTGATAGGTGTGGGAGGGCGATGTTCTCGGAGTTTCCTCCAGGCCTCTTTGTAGTTCGGCCCTAAGAAAAGTCGGTGTAACTCATCCTCTTTCCGAGCATAGAACTCTCGTTTCTTGCGTTGGGTGAGCCGTTGAGAAATCCGTTGCGCTTGGCGCTTCGTGATTTGCCCAATCTGTACCTCATGCTTAAGACGGGAGCGTGTGGCCCGGCATTTGTCATCATACCAACAGTTCTAGGGCATGGAACCGCAAGGTGGCTTGGCGGTAGACCGCCCCGTGCAGATGAAAGAAGCAGTGGCAGATGTGTGGAGTATGTTGGTGAGCTATGCTATGAGGGTGGATAGGGGGACAGTAGGTTCCACATCCTGGAGTTGGCGGTAGATGTGGTTGGAGTAAACAAGGTCAAGCTCGTGATCATAAAGGACCTGAGTGTAATGTGAGATGGGGGATGGTGGTGGAGGGACGGGTGGTGTGCAGGTAAGAGTGAAAGAGAGGTAGGCATGGTCAGCTTCAAAAGGGGGTGGCGGAATGGAGAAGTCGGGGAGAAGGTGTGCCAAAGCCGGAGATCCCATAAGGTAGTCCACAGTGCTCACTGCTAGTACCTCCTGAGTGAGGGAAAGAGGTGAGGGCGTCGGAGGAGGGCCATCGGGACATCCCGTTATAGATAACGAGACCATGTGCAGATCCCAGCTCTAAGAAATATCTCCCATACACTGTGACCTCCTCACGGTCCTATGATGATCGCTGCAGCCCTGTGTCAGTGATGTCGAGCTCTTGTAGTCTGATAGGGTCATCCAGATTGAGTAGTGGGACGTGCTAACTTTCTGTCTTGGCGTTGAAATCCTCGAGCAAGAGGACTTCCCCCAGTTGTGAGAACTCCATGATATCCCCATATAATGGTAAGTACGGTGACTGGCCATGCTGTGCGGCGTAAGGGGAGTGGCGTGGTGTGCAAAATAACACACGGTCTTGTGATGATCGCTGCAGCCCTGTGTCAGTGATGTCCAGCTCCTGTAGTCTGATAGGTTCGTCTAGATCGAGTAGTGGGACGTGCTGACTTTCCGTCCTGGCGTTGAAATCCCCGAGCAGGAGGACTTCCCCAGCTGTGATAACTCCATTATATCCCCATATAATGTTAAGTACGGTAACTGGCCATGCTGTGTGGCGTAAGGGGAGTGGTGTGGTGCAAAATAACACACAGCAATGTGGATGACTCTTGTCGCTGCGAAGTTGTAGCCGCACCCAAAGATACCGTGCATCCTCGTCCTTTTGGACGATGCTGAGACTCTGTCGGAGATGGGATCTAAAAAGGACAGCTCCCTCTCCCCCCCCCCCCCCCCTCGAGCCACGTACTCCTCCTGATGTGCGGGTCTCGCCTCTAAAAGCTGACTCCCACTCATACCTGGCTATGTATGGCAAGCCCCTCTCAGGGCTTTGATGAGTCTCTGTATAAAAAATGACAACCCTGCTTGTGAGAATCTCACTCAAGCCTCTTGGATTCGACCACAGCATGCCAACCTCAGGTGTTTGGTCTCATAGATCCCGCGTCTCTATTTGGGATGGCACTCAGTGATAATGACTACCATCTCTGTAGATAGCCCACTTGCCTGCTCTGCGGGCCTCATGAACAGTCACCATCGCCTCACGCTGGTGTGCCACTTGTGCTGGAGTGAGATCATCTCCCATGTACACCTGTGTGCCCTTGAGGGCAGCCCGCCTGTCTAAGAAGGCCTGTTTGCTGGTGGCATCAGGGAATCTAATGATGAGGGGCCGCTCTCGTGTCATATTCTTGCCTGCCCTCCATGTATCTACAAAGGGGGGGGCGATCCCGTCTACTCCTAGCATTTGGCAAATCGTCATAGTATCCTCCTTGGGGGAAGCCCCCACCTGTAGCCCCTGTACTCGCACATGGAGGGCCCTATCCTTCTTGCGTTTCTCCTCCTCGAGAGTCTCATGTATGATGCTCTGTGGGGGTTTGTGCTTCTTCACCACCTCCACCCGGTCTTTCTTAGTGGTCTGCAGTTCTTCCCGCAGCTTATCACTTGCAGCTTTCAACTGCTCCAAGTCAGTGCTTAAACCCTCCTGAATGTTCAGTTCCCCTTCCTCCACTGTATGGTCCTTGACCGTAGCCTTTAGGGCTTCCATTTCTGCCCAGAGTTCCCCTATTATTGGGGCAGCCTCTGGCATTCCTGTTTGTTGCAGCTGGGTCTCTTTCAACATCTGAATCACCTCTTCCTGGTGGTTCACCTAGGCTGCCAGTTCTTCAATCTTGTTGTTCTTTCCCTATATCTCCTTGCGGAGGCCTTCAAACTGTTTTTCATGTTGGTTCAGAACCCTGTCCAGCACCTTCTTTTGTTCGCCCAATAACTTCTTGGTGTTGTCCTCCACTGTCTTGATGTATGCCTCCAGCTCCTGTAGGTTCATTGTGGCTATTTCCCCCTAGTTGCTGCTTTGGGGGCCTGAGCAAGGGCGGGTGGGAAAAGAGCACACAGTACACCACACAGTGCACTCAAGGGGGGCGGTGCGCACAGGCGCAGCAAGGGTGCAACAGCGTGGGTGGGTGGCTGGGAAAAGGGAGGCGGAGATTGCACAAATTCAATGATATTGATTGGGTGTTGTAGAGCTTACACCAAGTACATGCCTTTTGTAGGTTGCAAACCTTATCTTTTGACTCAATCTAACACCCTAGGTGAGGGACACACGGCATGGCCATTGACATCACTGCTTACTTCATACACACATAATATCTTATCCACTTTAGGGTGGGTTCACACACATAAGCACACTTACACATAAGTGAGCGTTCACACCTCTTTAGGGGTTGTTCTCTCACACACTTTCATGTACACAAATAGTCAAACACAAGGGCTCCGAATACCCAACAATTAGCTTTTGTGTTACGTGGATAAAGCTTGTCTTTCAACACTTTCCCTCAAGTGTTATCCTAGTATACACTTCCTTGGATAAATCTATGCATGTGACATAGTTTCATTGGAATGTTGTGTTTGGTATGGTACTGTCCTTGATGTAGAGGTGCTGGTTATCAAGCCGCCTTCTTTTTCTTTGTTGATGACCTTCTTCTAGAAGGCCCGCTTTGCTTCATAACTTGCAAAGTTTGCTTCTTCGGTGCAGGTACTTTCTTCTTCTTCCTGTGTGATGTTGGCTTGTGCTTTCTTGTGATAGTAGTCTTTATCGTGGTGGTTGTGCTTGCAAGGCTTCTTTGCATCTTTATCGGTGTGATTATTTCTACCACAGATGGAACACTTTTTACCTTGCATTGTCTTCTTTGTGAAGGAGATGTCTCCTCCTATTGCCTAGTTCTTGTGTTTCTTCTTTTCTTCCTTGAAGGAGTTAATGACTCCTTCTAGGGTGAGAGTAGGAATATTATAAGTGTGGTGGTAAGGTTTCCATAGGGTTCATGTGGAATTGACTTGATGAGTATTGCTACGGCTACATATTCTTCCACATTTGCTTTAAGAGTAGCAAGCTGGTTCATTAAGGACTTCATCTTATTAACATGAGCATCGAAGCTCTCATGAGGTTGCATGATGAGTCCATAGAACTCTATATGTAGTGATACTTTAGAGTTTTTGCCGTGGGCTTCAAAAGCTTGTCTAGCTTTTCATAGGCTTCCTTGGAAGTCGGGAGGTCAGCCACATGGTGTATAAAGTTATCAGAATGTCTGAGGGCTATTAAGCCAAAGGATCTTTGATCCGTGATCTTCTAGCGCCTTTGAGGTTCTCCCTCAACGTCTGGCATTTTGTCCTCTCCCTCTATGAAAGGCCAGAGGCCTTCACGCATCAAGCTAAATTTCAGCTTCGTTTACTAGGTATGAAGTTGTCCCCATCATTAAAAAAAAAAAAAAGATGGGCAGCCATGATAGAGGTTCTTAGGGGGTCTCATTCCACCATCTGCTGTATAGTCGGCACTCGCCCCAGCAGAGGGGAGATCCGGGATCTTCTTCAGGCCCGCCTTCTTGCAGATGTCTGCAAGATCCTGGACGTACAGCTACTGGGCCGTGGACATTACCAGATCGAGTTCGAGACCGCCCAGAGCGTGGCCAAGGTCCTTGCCATGAGTCCCCTTGACATCAGTGGTGCTCGGGCTTTCTTCAGACCTTGGCAGCATGGCTTTGACCCAGCAGCGGTTGAGCAGGGAGAGCGCCTTTTTCATGTTACAGTTTGCTTCCCTGGACCTCGCCGGGAGTATCTTCCGCTCCTCTCTAGGCTAGGAGCATTGGTGGGCTCGGTACTAGAGACTGGCCCCACAGCAGCTTCAGTGGTGGCCAGAGCAGCTGGGCTACCTTCGGTCAGAGTTTTGGTGTCAGACATCTCCTCCCTTCCTAAGGTCATTCAGCTACTTAGGATAGGGGGGGGATGGATTGATCAGAGAGTGGAGTTCTCGGGACTCCCGAACCAGTGCTTCATTTGCAGGCAGGTCGGTCATCTGGCCAAGGCCTGCCCTCGCAGGAGACCCCGACCCTCACCACAGTAGCAGGCCCGTCATGGCCCGCCCACAGATGCGGCTCGGCAGGCTGCCTCCGGGACACCTGCTCAGGCCACAGAGACCTCGGAGTGGTAGCCTGGATAGGGGCGCCGCCGAGGGAGACAGCCGCAGCAGCACGCCACAGTCTCAGCCTCACTGGGTTCCCGTGAGGAACAGCTTTGCTCCCCTCCAGGAGGAGACCCCTGCGGCGGCGACTGAGGACCAGGAGATGCCAGCACCCTCTCCTTCATCACCCCCACCCCCACCCCCGTCCCCTCCCACCCCCTCGCTTCCACCTTCGCCTCCTCCCGTCCCCGCTCCGGTTTCGGCAGCGGCTCCCTCTCCACCCCCCTCGCCCCCCCTCCCCCCCCCCCCCCCCCCCCCCGCCCGCCTCACCTTCCCGAGAGGCCCTGGCAGTCCCCTGGTGTTCACCTGCAGTCCGGAGGGCGCTGAGCACCGACCTCGCTCGAGCACCACAGAGGAGACCTACCATGCCGATTCGGGCTTCACGGATATCATCTATCCGCTGTTGGCTGAGTCGCCTCGGCATTAGACAGCGCTCGGAGGCTTTTGATTATGCCTTCACACGGCTTTTTGGAGCAGAGGGCCCCCATGAGCCAGCACCCATCCGAGTTCATGTAGTGATACCTCCGGCCCGCGGGGAGGAGGCACTTGATTCAGCGGTGGCCTTCTCGTTCCCTCTATGTGGCCCTTGCGACCGGGAGTGGACTCTAGAGCTCGCTCTTAGCACTTTGAAGACTCAGGCAGTTGAGTTTTCTCATCATGTGAGCGATCTGGAGGTGACAGATGTGATAGGCCGACTATGGGAGTTGGCTCATTTTTTCTTGGATCCCGGGAGTGTGGAGGGGATTCGTCATTTGGTCGTTCGCATAGTAGCAGACTTAGCACGCGACCCTGGATATGTATGTATACACGAGGTTGCTCTGTCAGAGTGCCATGGGCCACAGCCACTGGCGCCTGATCCGGGATTCTTGCAGTACACCGGGTGGGCAGATTCGGAGCCGCTCGGATGGGGACTACTCTCCATCCAAGCCGCTTGCGAAGGCCCGCCATACGGCTGAGATAGCATCCACCTCAGCAGGTCATCCATGAGGATCATCTCATGGAATGTACAGGGCCTTGGCGGAGCACATTTTATACGCTATCGTGGTTGCTTGAGGCAGGAGCTTCAGAGATGCCTGGTTGGTGGCAGCATTGATATTTTGATGATGCAGGAGCACCACTTGGGTGAAAGCAGGATCCGGAGATATGGTTCGGTGATGCCTGGTAGATGGGACACCTTTTGGTCTGCAGGGTTTGGTCCTTTGGGTGGATAGGGAGGAGTGAGTATGCATGGTCATTGCAGATGTATGGCGGCAGGCCATTGTGGATCGAGGGATCATTGTGCCTGGTAGAGCATAGTATGTCATTCTGAGGATGCATGATGAGCTATTAGGCGTGCTCAACGTCTATGCGCCCAATCATGCTAGTGCCATAGCAGAGTTCTGGACCCAGGTTACGGATGCATTGCCAGAGGCCGCACATTGGTGTGTCGGGGGAGACTTCAACATGCTTGAGGACCCGGCCGATAGGGTGGGAGGCAGTCATGTTACAGTGCACGGTCCGGAGCTTGCAGCTTGGGACCGGTTTTGCATGTCACTGAGGATCATTGATGCATGGCAGCATGGGGCCTTCTCCCGCTTTCAGGACAGTCTTAGTTTCTCTCGGTCGGATCGTCGGCAGGGAGGGACTAATCTATCACGGATTGATTGCTTTTATGTGGGCGATTGGTTAGGGGAGCGAGGGGGTCCGTCGGCATTCTCGCTGGCACCTCATTTTCAGATCATTCGCCAGTTATCTTGACATTGGAGGAGAGGACACGGGAGCCGAGCTTGCAGTTGAGGATCCCAGAGAGGGTTCTTACAGATCCCAGTCTCGTTGAGGACATTGAGAGGATCTGGCATGATAGTTAGTGCTCTGACCAGGATGCAGCAGGCCAGTGTGCCCAAGGACTCATCGAGCTTAGCTCTTTTTTGCACGCTGTAGCTTTGACACGGCTGGGAGAGATTCACGAGCGGGAGCATCGGATGAGACGCAGCCTTGCTTCGCTACAGCGCCTTCAGGAGCAGCAGCCTGCATGTGAGTGGGTGGCGTCACAGCTGAGCCAGGCACGCCAGGAGGTTAGAGAGGTAGAGGAGTAGAGACATGAGTTTTACTATCGTCGTCAGGCCTCTCAGTGGACGGAGCTCGGTGATAGAGTGATTGGGGAGTTTTTTGAGATCACTGGACCTCGCCATGCTCGAGCAGGAGCCCGTCAGCTTGGTAGACCGGATGGATCGGTAGCTACTGAGCCCGGGGAGATCAGAGCCATTGCCACTGCATTCTATAGAGACCTGCTTTCAGCGGAGCCAGCCACTGAGGATCGAGATGCTTGCAGACAGACTGTGTGGGCCCATGTGCAGAGGAGGGTCACAGACCGTATGCGTACAGTTCTTGGTGCGCCTCTTTTAGAGATTGAGCTTGTCGAGGCCTTGAGGGTCCTGCCACGACATAGTTGCCCAGGGGAGGACGGAGTGACGCCGGCCTTTTTTATGCGCTATTGGGACCTTTTGGGGCCAGGCCTCCGCAGGGGATTTCAGTATGTTTTGGACACTGGGGTGATGCCACAGAGCTTTTCAGAGGGCTTGATCTTTCTTATCCCCAAGGGGGAGGGAGTATCAGATGATATTCGGCATTGGAGGCCTATTACGATCCTCAATACTGTCTACAAGGTCTTAGCAAAGGCCTTGAGTTTGAGGATCCAGCCCTTCCTGGGGGAGTTGATTCATGCTACCCAGACAAGATTCGTCAAGGAGCGCAGTATCCTTGACAACATCTTTACTTTCTGGGAGGCGACGGCCCGAGCCAGATTTCTTGGCGAGGACTTGGTCGTGATGCTTCTCGACTTTGAGAAGGCATACGATAGAGTTGATTGGGGTTTCTTAGAGGGCACTATGCTTCGCCTGGGCTTTGAGCCAGGATGGATCAGAGGGGTGGCGGCTCTGTATTCCACAGCTCGTAGCCAGGTGTTGATTGCAGGAGGACGGGGGCCGAGTTTTGAGCTGACCAGATCAGTCCGTCAGGGGTGTCCCCTCGCCCCTTTTCTTTTTCTCTTCTTTGCGGAGGCTATGAGCATGTATTTGACGGCAGAGGAGGTTGGTTTGAGAGGACTCCAGCTCCCAGTCCGGAAGGAGGACCTGCTCGATGCTGAGTTTGCAGACGACACAGGCTTATTTTTGCATGACCAAGAGGCCAATCTTCTTCGGGCAGAGCAGTCGCTCCAGGTTTTTAGTGCAGCTTCGGGAGCATTGATCAATTGGCGCAAGACAGTGGCCTTTTGGATCAGTAGTGCTCCCACTCCGGCATGGAGCTTGGACCCCAGTTTTAGATGGATTCCTCGTGGCACAACAGTGCGGTATTTGGGATGCCAGATTGGACTAGATTTGTCACCTGAGCAGCAGATTGCCCCGCTTCTTCTGAGCATTCGGAAGAAGCTTTTGTATTGGAGTACAGCTCGACTATCCTTGGCTGGGAGGGTGGTGGTGGCAAATCAGGTGCTGTTAGCAACCATGTGGTACATTACGTCTTGCTGGATCTTCTCGAGCTCTTGCATCAGCCAGGTACAGAGGTTGATCAGGAACTTTCTTTGGTCTGGGCGGGACGGTCAGCCAGCCCGGGCAAAGGTTGCATGGGCAGTTATTACACTTCCGCTGGCTTAGGGAGGCTTGGGCATTATAGATCCAGTCGATCAGAGTAGAGCCTTATTGGGGAAGCTTATTGTTCGGGGGCTGCTTCCAGGCGCTGAGCCTTGCAAAAAGCTTCTCTTGCAGCGGCTGCAGGCTCGGTTTCCCCCAGCAGGGGGCACCTGGGCACCAGAGATTCGCTGGATCTTCATAGAGATGAGGAGGACAGGCCTCAGTAGATGGGAGGACAGATTTGCTTTGAGCATCCTGAGAGCTTGGGAGCTGCTGAGACCGGGGCTCTCTCAGCGACCTCCTTCTTGTGTTGAGGAGCGGGCCAGACAGCCGCTCATTTGGAGCCCATCGGTTCGCACAGAGGAGGGTCATATGCTGGGTTCTCGGCCTCGTCTAGCCTGGGGACCTTTAGCGGCAGGCCCAGTACGTAGCTTTGGAGACTGGCAGGCCTTCTGCAGTCTCCCAGAGGAGATCCAGGTGGAGAGGCTGAGTCACTTCAGAGGGGGGTTGATTATGAGGGATGATATTCAGGAGGCACTCACAGAGGAGTGGTTCACGCCTTTCGAGCCAATGGCCCCACGGTGGATGGGAGCCTTTACACAGTTGGAGATCCTGATTGCTGTCAAAGCTTGCACTGAGGATGGCAGATGCCTCTACTATGAGATTCAGGATGAGGGCAGACTTCAGAGAGTGGAGGTGGAGTCGCCTTTGGTTGCAGAGTGCACCTTTCAGAGGATACGGGTAGTGGCCGCCGCTTTTCGGAAGTGGCATATTGACCCCGACCCTGCAGATGTGCTCCCGGATTGGCGCATATGGGCATATGCAGCGCGTCCCTTGGCCCGGCTACAGTGGGACCCTGGGGAGTACGAGTGGCATGATCCCTATGCATCCCTTGAGGCCACAGAGATCACCTTTTTCAAGTATACAGTTCGGCTAGGGCGGCATATTTTGACGGCGAGGAGGATGGTCTCTCCAGCTGCAGCGGGGCATTGGCGGCTATAGGGACTCTCACAAGAGTTCCTGGAGGATTTTTGGGCTCGGCTCTGGGCTAGTCGACAGGCCCGCAGGATCTCGACTTTCCAGTGGTGGCTGGTCGCCCACAGGGGCTCAGCAGTTGGCACCTGGCTTGTTTACAGCGGTCTTCCGACGGTCTGCGTCCGATGCGGCCACCCTATGGAGACAGAGACATTGCCTTTGGGATTACCCTCAGGCGCAGCAGATTTGGCTGCGGATGCCACGTATTCTGGCCCCCCTCTCTCCAGAGGGTATGTTTACGTGGGGTGCCGCTGCTTGGTCGACTTCGTCAGGGCCTGCTATGGGCTATGAGATGGAGCAGGACAGTCAGGCCATCAAATTCATTAGGGGCCAGCCTCGCCTGGTTCCGGCAGCGGATTTCTCGTCCGCCAGCTGGACACAGGAGAGGGATTTACGATGGGAGCTCCTCAGCAGCCTCACCATCTGGTTCACCTAGAGGGCCCGGTGTTTCACGGCCTTTGAGGGGAGACTGGAGCCACCAGCAGAGACTGTACGGGGGATTTGGCAGGAGTTGATCCACACCTTGCGAGGATAGTAGGACCGCATCCGGGGCGACTCGGATGAGGCGATCTTGCGGCGCCAGGCCTTTCACACCACCTGGTGCAGCGGCCCCTTCTATACCTTACACACGGGATCCCCCCGTTGGCATTACAGGCCACTTGTTTGGCTTCCCCCCCCCCCCCCTATTGTATGATTTAGCCCCTTAGTCCTTTGTACTGATGCTTGTATTTTGCAGCACCTAGGGAGAGTCTCCCGGGCTGCCTTGCTGTATTCACTGCTCTGTTTCTCTCATGAGCAGGAGAGATCTTTTGTAGCCCTACGGGCGTTTTATATAACTAATGAAAGGATCTTTTCTCGGAAAAAGAAAAAGATCAACAAATGAAAGTTGTCCAAAAGGAGATCAAAGCTACCCAAATAGGCAAAAGCACTACGTGGATGCTAGAAGTACTCAACGATTCAAAGAAAGAGATATGGTCTTCCTAAAGGGTACATCCAAAAAAAGAAGCTTTATATCTCTGAAGAGTACAAAAAGCTGAGCCCTCACCTTATGTCATTACCAAAACAATCAATGACCAAGTCTATGAGCTAATACTATCTCCCTCATTTAAAAATCCATAATGTATTCCATGTAAGTCTTTTAAAAGCGTGTTGACCATATCAGTAAATTTTTATGCCATCCGAGAGCACTTAAGAAAGCGCCATCTGGCCTATGAGACACACAGGAAACAACATGAAGACAAAGAGATACACGTAGCAGTCTGGAACTGTAATGGAGCCCTATGGACACATCCAGGGAGACTTGAGGAGGTGATGGAGGGCCGGGATATCATCTTGAGACAGGCCACCTCCCGAGGTTCAGGAGGTATTGCAGTGCTTTTCAGACATGGGTTACATGAGCATGTTCGAGTCGTAGCACGAGACTCGGAGGCGAGATACATGTGGATTAGCTTATGCCTCTCGGAGACCAGGTGGATTTATATTGCCCTTTGCTACTTTCCTCCGAAGGGGTCGCGGTTTGCCACCACCAAGGAGCCGGGTGGAGGGAGTCTCCATACTCTGTCTTATCTGAGGAGATCTTACACTATTTGACACTGGGAGAAGTCTTCTTGATGGGGGACTTCAATGCACGGACTCAGAGCAGACAGTGCGAGATCTATGACTTTGTGGATCCCTTGAGGCTAGAGCCGCTAGCTAGAGAGGATACAGGGACCACTCGGATCTCCGCTAACGGAGGAGCTGACAGCACTGGATACGGCAACATTTGCTGGAGCTTGGGGCCCGACACCATCTCGTTATTTATAACGGGATGACTCAGTGGCCAGATTCAGGTGGGTTGACTTGCTTTCGAGTGGGGGGTGGCAGTAGTACAGTGGACTATGTGATGGGATCCCGAGAGGCAGCAGATATGGTGTCTCACTTTACCGTACCACCATGCCCCATTGGGGCAGATCATACATATCTATCCCTCACTTTTAGGAGCTTACTGGAGACCCACCCACCCATCATACAGCCACCACGCCACTTCACTCAGGACCTAGCCGATGTGTATGACTATCATGTTCATGATTAGCTATTTGCCTTAGACCCATCGGCACCCATGGCTATGCTCACCTCCCAGCTCTCACATGTACTGCACTCCGCAGCCGCGAGGAGTTTCCCATACCACATACAGAGAGGACAGCCACCTACATTTGGGAGCATGCCCCAGAACCGATGGTATGATGATGAGTGCAGAAACCTTTACCGCAGTCTCCGAGTGCAGAGGGCTCACGGGGAGATCACCCAGAGACAGGCAGGCAGGAGGATGCATACTCTCACCCGCCGTAAGCGGCGAGCTTATGAGGAGGCTCAGTACTGGGACACATATCACATGCTCATGAGCAGAGATGCTGCTGCTGCTTGGAGGAGACTCACAGAGCCCCGTCTTCCCACACCTATTACCGATCCTCAGACCTGGAAGACATATGCAGAGAGACTCTATGATGTGCCTGCACAGCCCCCTATACCATAGCCCATAGAGCCATGCCCCACAGTCTCCACCTTCTTCACCCCACCTATGATTAGGAGGGCCATATGCCGACTCCAACATGGACGGGCGACAGATCATACAGGATTACAGGGAGAGCATCTCATCTATGCTATTGATACATTGGCACCATTTCTTGCTCATCTCTTCAACAGAGCTCTGTCAGAGGGGTTTCCGGCTGAGTGGACGATGCACACTATTGTGCCGATCCATAAAGCGGGAGATGTACTAGACCCTGGGAACTATAGGACCATCATGATTGGCCATATATTGGCCAAACTATACGGGGCAGTTTTGGAGGCAGAGCTGAGCACTCAGGCACCTCAATGTAAAAATGTGGTCGATGGTCGAGATGGCTCGTCGGAAGCCTGCCTGGCCTGCTGCTCTCAATCCCCCATCCTCGATTCATCAGGCCAAGGCACGGAGGCAACGGCTCTATTGTTGCTTTGTGGATTTCCGCAAGGCATTTGATACTGTGCCCAGAGAGCGCCTCTTTCGGCGACTACAGACACTAGGCATACCCTCAGACATGATGTGGGGCATATACAGGCTATATGAGCAGGTCTTTGGGAGAGTCCGATGCCCAGGAGGCTTGTCCGACACAGTTGCTAGCACCATTGGTGTGAAGCAGGGGTGCCCGCTCTCCCCCACGGTGTAACTCGCGGCGGGTGCCCGGGGGACTAGGGCCTTTGACACACTTGTTGATACCATCAATGCATATTAAAACATTTAAACATGGCCACAGCCTTAACACATATCCATCATCACTTTGCATAAAACATAAAGCTGGACAAAACATCCACAAATGCTGAAAATGGAGCTTGCACGTGTGACACCGCATAGAGGCCGGAATGGGCCGACCCCCCCCTTGGAGTATTTTATTACCCAAGGAGAATAATATCATGTACAAGCTTTGAGGGCCTTACTCTCCCCACGGGAGATGCTCGATTATCCATATACAAATGCCATAACACAGCCCAACACGAGGCAACCAAGCAGGAACATAGGCTGTAGAAATGCCGAGCCAACAATATAATCCATATACCTCCGTGTGGGTACTGATTCTTCCCCAAAAACCACGGGTCTTCATGCAATAGAAAGGGTACAGCAAGTACAACTCTCCATTCAGCCGGTATAGCCGGTACAATGGCTGGTACAGCCGGCACGGTGGTTGGTACAGCCGGTACGGTGGCTGGTACAGCAGGTACAGCAAGTACAAAAGCTGGTACAGCCGGTACAGTGGCTGGTACAGCAGGTACAGCAAGTACAAAAGCTGGTACAGCTGGTACAATGGGTGGTACCGCAAGTACAGAAGCTAGTACATCCAGTACAAGGGCTGGTACAGCAGGTACAGCAGGTACAAATGCCGGTACAACAAGTACAATGGCTAGAAATCATAATAAATGATTAAATACCCTTGCCTTCAGTATTTCTTCGCGATGGAAGCCTCCAAAACAGTCCCCAACAGCCGGTATTCTTCATGGGCAGCCTTCAAGAGAGAGAGAAAGAGAGTAGCCATCATTAGGGCAGCCTGTAATAACGGTGGTAGAGGCTAGTGTGCAGCAAGAGAGCCTCCATTAATGAAGAGAGAGGGCTCCAATTTATAGATTTGGGCCTCCCATGAGCTAAAATGGCAAGAGAAGGCTACAATGACACGTGGAGAGCCACACAATAGGTGAAGTGACAAGTGTGAGGCCACTTGTCTCACTTTGATCCACTTTCTAACAAGTGTCAGGCCACTTGTCTCACTTTGGTCCACTTTCTTGCCACATGTCCCAATCTAAGAGATGGGTCCTTCCATAAACTTTATCTCTAAAAATATCCCAGCTGGTAGACATTGTGTCATAGGCACTTTGCCAACTCTTGGTATCTGCTCAATTCCAGATGTAATGACGCGAACAGAATTTCCATCGGATTCGGGCCAAAAATAACAACTCTCCTAAATTTTAGGAGTGTGGTCCTTTGTATTCTAGGATAATCCCCCATTCCCAAAGCTTGTACTTTCCAAATATTTAAACATCCTGGAGTCCACCAGACCCCTTTCAGACTGGGAAATGTCCAGGCTGGTGACATCCTCCCCAACTTCTTAAAAGTTGTCCGCAACTTTAAGCTTCAAGCCATATATTCAAGATATAATCATGTCCCATTGATTGGGCGAGACGAGACAGTCTCAAAAATCCAATATAACTGAAGAATCCATGTCCTAAAGAAATGGGCGAGACTAAATAAGTCTCTATAATACCAATATCAAAATCATGTCCCAAGATAAATGGGTGAGACAAAAACAGTCCCATAAGTCCAGATATCATAATCATGTCCCAAGATAAATGGGCGTGACAAATTAGTCCCATAAGTCCAGATATCATAATCCATGTCCCAAGTAAATGGGCGAGACAAAACAGTCCCATAAGTCCAGATATCATAATCCATGTCCCAAGTAAATGGGCGAGACAAGATAAGTCTCCTGCCAACAAGACATCGGTCCACATGACCCTTGGCATAGACATAAGTCCCGTCATGTCCACTTTACCACTTGCACTCCGTGTTGGTACTCTGACCACACACCTTGGATGAGAGGTGGGATCAAGTAACAAGATAAAACAATCACTCGCAGGCATAGATAACCTGGTGTTCCATAAGCATTTCTGCTACACATAGTTTATAGGCATTTCGGCCACCAACTCACACTACCCTCTTAAGTGTCCATGTTCCCTTCCATCTGCTCTCTATTGTTCCACCCACACATGGTAGAAACAATCTTCAAGAGAGCACGTAGGACAAGAGAACACTACACAGGGTATGTTGTGCTTGTCACTACCCTTTGAAGTGCCCATGTTTCCTTCCATCTGCTCTCTATTGTTCCACCCTCACATGGTAGAAACAATCTTCAAGAGAGCACGTAGGACAAGAGAACACTACACAGGGTATGTGAATCATGAGTTTCATAAGTCCAATGCATCGCAAATAAAGGGAGCCAAAAGGAATAATCCATCCCTGTAAAAGGGAGTCATAAACATAATCCATAAACCTGAGGATGGATCCAAATCCCTAGAAAAGAAGTCCAAGAATCCATAGACCTGTATACCATAATCCTTGTATACCATAACTCTTACCACATACTCCGTGCTAACCATGGTTGTCACGGTACGAAAATACGATACCGTACGATACGATACCGTACGGGAATTTTTGGTACGATATGAAATTTTCGGATACCGTACGATAAAATACGGTTTTTATTTTTTACACTTACAACCTATGGAGCTTCAAGCTTGAATGTGAGGGAAGGTTGGGAGGGGAGGAGTCTACAGTGCTTGAGGAACCAGAACATGGATATGTGTCTCTCCCGGTTGGATCTCCCGATTGTCTCCAAAAAAGAACCTGGATGGGTAATGCAATACCAAAGGTCTCCCAGTGTAGCGTTTATGACTAGGGACCGTCCTTGCACAAATACGAGGAGTGCATCTAGGGTGATAAGTTTAGGGACTCCTCTCTAGATCAAAATGGCCATGTCCAAATCTTCTCCCTCGTGCATAACTTGAGAATCTAATTGTCTAGCCTACCTATACCAGGGATCCCTAAGTGATGTAGCAAGATTCTCTCATCCTACCAATCAAGTGTACACTACCAGTCTACCTCGCCAGATTTTTTAGGTCTCTCAACAACCCCATATGGAATACTGAGTGGACACGAAAGTTGCGAAGTATTGCGAGCATTTGGGATCTTCGTAAAGCAGGGTTTCTATATTTTTTTTAGCATTTGGAATTTTTTTCCAAGGAAAAATTTTTTTGGAGAGAAAAAAAACGCGTGCCGTACGATACCGTACGAATTCGTACGGTATCGTACCGTACGAACCGTACCGTACGAACCTGTCCGTACGCGTACGAGAAACAACTATGGTGCTAACCACACACCTTGGAGTAGAGGTGGACTTTATCCATAAAAGCATCATATCCATGAGATATCCAAAGATTTCTTCTCTATAAACTCGGACAAATCCGTCCATAGAAATTGCTTGAGAAGCCCAATATCTATATAAATCTCGTCTAAGAAAGAAATCTCCATGGATATAATCCATCCCAATAAAGGGAGCCATGAAAAGAATTCATCCTATTAAAGGGAGCCATAAACAATGTTTCCCTGAAACCATCTCAAGGCAAACAACAACACCTTTCTCCTTGCATAGCTATACAAGGGTTAGTGTGTCATGGCCTTGTGAAAATGGAACAGCACAAGTGTGGGCATGGTGGTTGCTGAGTCAGAATATTGAATGATTCACATGGGGGGGTGCCCGGACAGAGTTAAAGATGTGTGGACATCCCTAGGTGTGAAGGGGGGAACTAGAACATTAGTATTTTAATGTTTTATTAAAGTTGCCCCTAGGCCTTAGTGGTCCCTAGGGAACTTTAATAACAATTAAAGTGGGGGCCCTAGGATTATTATGGAGAGGGGACAACTCCACTTTTGGAGTGCATGCGTCTCTCTCCTCTCTCTCTCTCTCTCTCTCTCTCTCTAGCTTTTGGAAAACGTGGAGCAAAAGGAGTTGTGGGGAAGCGTGGAAAAGCAGAGAAAGAACTGGTCGACTGCTGAAGGGTGTGTGGCTGCTGTTTTCCTCTGCAAACTCAGTCGTACAGTCCACGTGTGCAGTCCGTACAGCACTGTACGACTGCAAGTACAGTACGGCTGCAGTTTCTTCAGTGGGTGCAGGCGGCGCAGACAGCCAGAGGAGTTACAGAGGCTGTGGGCTCTGACAGAGAATGTACAGCAGGTACAGACACCTGTACGACTGCTGACAGGTGGCCGTACAGTCAGGTACAGGTGGTGTCTGCTGTACAACAGCAAGTACAGGTGCTGGGCATCATCTGTTGCAGGCGGCGCAGGCGACCAGCCTCCAGACAGCAGGCGGGTACTTTTGGTTACTGCAGGTGCAGCCCGTACAGTCTTGTACGGACAAGTACAATCAAGTACAGACTGGTACAGTGCTGTTTTTCAGATCTGTACAGTCAAGTACAGCATAGAGTTGGATGCAAGGAGGAGGATACAGACAAGTACATACACACGTGTGAAGCAGGGTTGTGGAATCAAGTGCCTGCAAGTACAGATTGGTACCGTTACTTCCTCCAGTGCAGATACACGGGCTGAATTTGGTAAGCTCTGCATCTGTTCATCTAGCTCTCTTTCTACTGCTTTATGTCTGTTGCAGATTTGAGCTATTTGGCCCCTTGTGAGAGGAGGGGTATGGCAGATTGACAAGGGTGGAGACAGAGGTTGAACAGTACATGTATGTATGAGCTGAGATGTTGAATCATGTGCTTGAGTTATGCCAGATGTATGCTCATGGCTGCCCTGCTTAGTGGTATTGGCTGATCAGAGGGAGGCACAGTGTGTCGCTTTGAGACACAGATCTGTGTACGTGGATCCTCTGTGCTAAGAGGTATTGTGGGCCGTTAGATTGGACATACAGGTGTAATCTCTTGGCTGATTTTTTGGTTGTACTCAGCCTTTCATACTTTTGGAATTGAATAAAGAAATACCGCAAGGGGCGCCAAGCTTTGGGGCCAACAGGTGTCGCTTTGTTTTCAGATTTGGGCACTCTAGCCCCAATCTTTTCTGTTTTCATATCTAGACTACAAGTGGACGGGTGACTGCTAGTCTACCGCACTCTGGTTTCTATCAGAGGCCGGTTTTATAGTGAACATCAAAAACACTTCATAGTAAATAGCAAAAGCACCAACTTTGCAAACTCAAAGTATACTTAGCTGTTCTTCGCCAGGTTGGTCATGAAGCCAAAACAAATATCTCCTCACCATATCCTTAAGATATCCCGAGATATATCTCCATATAGCTTGCCTGTAAGCTTGATAATATAATCCACAATATCCATATGGAAAGAGTGCTAAACGTGTGCACATAAAGCCAACTCCATACTTCCAAGATAAATTTTGTGAATTCATAAATCCTTAGATCAACAAGCTGTCTACTGCTCATGCTCTTGCTTCATAAGCTATGAAGCGGCTGGCCATGCTTAACAGCAATGATGGTAAGTGTGGTCCCCACTTAAGATCTTTTCTCTTCCTTATTGATAGAAGGAAGCCTCCGCTTCCAAGAAAGCCTATGCTCTGATACCAATGTAACTCGCGGCGGGTGCCCGGGGGACTAGGACCTTTGACACACTTGTTGATACCATCAATGCATATTAAAACATTTAAACATGGCCACAGCCTTAACACATATCCATCATCACTTTGCATAAAACATAAAGCTGGACAAAACATCCACAAATGCTGAAAATGGAGCTTGCACGTGTGACACCGCATAGAGGCCGGAATGGGCCGACCCCCCCCTTGGAGTATTTTATTACCCAAGGAGAATAATATCATGTACAAGCTTTGAGGGCCTTACTCTCCCCACGGGAGATGCCGGATTATCCATATACAAATGCCATAACACAGCCCAACACGAGGCAACCAAGCCGGAACATAGGCTGTACAAATGCCGAGCCAACAATATAATCCATATACCTCTGTGTGGGTATTGATTCTTCCCCAAAAACCACGGGTCTTCATGCAATAGAAAGGGTACAGCAAGTACAACTCTCCATTCAGTCGGTACAGCAGGTACAATGGCTGGTACAGTTGGTACGGTGTCTGGTACAGCAGGTATAGCAAGTACAAAAGCTGGTACAGCCAGTACAAGGGCTGGTACAGCCGGTATAGTGGTTGGTACAGTTGGTACGGTGGCTGGTACAATAGGTACAGCAAGTACAAAAGCTGGTACAGTCGGTACAATGGGTGGTACAGCAAGTACAGAAGCTAGTACATCCAGTACAAGGGTTGGTACAGCAGGTACAGCAAGTACAAATGTTGGTACAACAAGTACAATGGCTAGAAATCATAATAAATGATTAAATACCCTTGCCTTCAGTATTTCTTCGCGATGGAAGCCTCCAAAACAGTCCCCAACAGCCGGTATTCTTCATGGGCAGCCTTCAAGATAGAGAGAAAGAGAGTAGCCATCATTAGGGCAGCCTGTAACGGTGGTAGAGGCTAGTGTGCAGCAAGAGAGCCTCCATTAATGAAGAGAGAGGGCTCCAATTTATAGATTTGGGCCTCCCATGAGCTAAAATGGCAAGAGAAGGCTACAATGACACGTGGAGAGCCACACAATAGGTGAAGTGAGAAGTGTGAGGCCACTTGTCTCACTTTGATCCACTTTCTAACAAGTGTCAGGCCACTTGTCTCACTTTGGTCCACTTTCTTGCCACATGTCCCAATCTAAGAGATGGGTCCTTCCATAAACTTTATCTCTAAAAATATCCCAGCTGGTAGACATTGTGTCATAGGCACTTTGCCAACTCTTGGTATCTGCTCAATTCCAGATGTAACGACGCGAACAGAATTTCCATCGGAATCGGGCCAAAAATAGCAACTCTCCTAAATTTTAGGAGTGTGGTCCTTTGTATTCTAGGATAATCCCCCATTCCCAAAGCTTGTACTTTCCAAATATTTAAACATCCTGGAGTCCACCAGACCCCTTTCAGACTGGGAAATGTCTAGGCTGGTGACACATGCTCTTTGGGCTCTATATTGATGAGGTGGTCGACTACATCACACAGGGAGGAGGCTCTGGGGTTGAGCTATCAGGTATTACTGTCCATGTTATGCTTTATGTTGATGACATCGTCTTGGTATCCGACACGCAGGTTGGGCTTCAAAGACACCTTGTGGCTCATGATGACTTTTGCGCACAGCAGGGTCTCACCGTGAACCTTGGGAAAACCGTCGCTGAAAAATTCAGCAAACATGTCTGATACAGAGGATGAGTACTTCTATCATGAAGAGGAAGAGCAAGAGACTTCTCCTGAGAGAGATGTATCTGAGGATATTCATGCAGGAGAACAGGCTGCAGATGCTGAGCCTTATGAGGATGTAACACAGCCAAAAGATGTGCTTGGTAAAGAGGATGATGATGCTCGGTTCAAAGATCGTTTGGCTAGTGGTATGGATGTATTTATGTAGCTCACACAGAGTGAGAGATTTGCTGAATTTATGAGATCTCGCACAGAGCTCGAGAAAAAGAAGAAGAAGGTTTGTTCTAAGAATCTTCCACAGGGTCATAGTGGTGCCATCCCACAGGAACCATCTTTTGGCTAGTTTCCGAACATGCAGCATGCTTATGGTGCAAACTCTCAGAGTTCCTTCTATGGACAGCCACCTGTTCCTCAGCAGAATATGCATCGAGGTTATTTTGGTGGTGGCTCGGTGTTCCAATCTATGACTGGGGGTTATCCTCAGGGAGGCATGGGTATGCACGGGCCTTTTGGAGCTAATTTTCAGCCTGGTATGCAGGGGAATATGTATGGTGGTATGCAGTCCGGTATGCAAGGAAATATGTTTGGGGGCATGCAACCTGGAATGCAAGGCAATATGTTTGGTGGTATGCAGCGAGGTATGCATAATGGAATGTTTGGAAACATGGCTGGTATGTATGGTATGCCTGGTGTGGGAATGGGAAATGTTGACCCAATGATGGGCATGAATGTTGGGGGCAGCAATCTTGCGAAGCCACTTTCATATGATAATCTAACGCCTATGGGAAAGGCGAAGGATTACAAGGAAGGGGGAGCTGCAGTGAAGTTTGATACACAGGGTACATGTGGTGGTGGATACTTACAATAGGAAAATCACTCTGACTCATAGAGAGAAAGAACATGTATTGGATGTAAAACTTAAAGGGGAATCTGTTCCTATTGTATCCGCTTCGGCGATTTCATCAGTAATGAAAAAGCATCTTTCCGCGTACTTGATTTATGTAAAGGATGCACAGGATGATGAGTCTAAGTCTAATTTGTCTATGTTAGATAAGGACAGGACTGATTTCTTATGTGGATTTCAAGACTGTTTTTCCGAGTCATTGCCAGGAGAACTTCCTCCTGAGAGGCCAGAAGATCATGCCATTGATCTAATCCCTGGTAGTACTCCACCGAATAGACCGCCGTACCGTGTTAGTGCAGCCCAACAGGAAGAGATTACGAGTCAGGTGTAGGAGCTTTTGAATAAAGGGTTGATACAGCCTAGCTCATCACCCTTTTGCTCACCTGTGCTCTTAGTGCAGAAGAAGGATGGTTCTTGGCGTATGTGTATTGATTACAGGGCGTTGAACAAGAATACCATCAAGAATCGATTCCCCATACTAAGGATCGATGACATTTTGGACCGCTTAAAGGGCTCCGCAGTTTTTAGTTGTATTGACTTGAAAAGCGGGTATCATCAGATACGCATTAGACCCGAGGATGTGCATAAGACAGCATTCCGAACCACGTTTGGGTTGTATGAGTTCTTGGTTATGCCCTTTGGTTTGACAAATGCGCCTGCCACATTTAACAGAATGATGGACAGGATTTTCAGGCCTCATAGAGAGTTTGTGGGCACATTCTTTGATGATATGATTGTGCATTCACGAACTGAGGAAGAGCATAGAAGGCATTTGGCCATTGTGTTTGCAGAACTCAGAAACCATAGACTGGTTGTTAATGGCAAGAAGAGTGAGTTCTTTTTGCAGGAGATACATTTCTTGGGGCATATTGTGTCTGCGCATGGAGTCCGTATGGATCCAGCAAAGGTGGAAGCAATACTTAATTGGCCAGCTTTGAGGACCGTGCATGATGTACGCAGTTTTTGTTGGGGTAAAGGCACTATGCCCACCCTTATAGTGTGTACAAGCCCATAAGTTATAGTACATAATACACTTAGTACTTTTAATGTACTAAGTGCATTGTGTGTACTAGTGCAATATACATGTGTGATAGGGGAGTCACACACTCAACACTTGGTGAGTTGACTTATCCCCACAACTCTCTCTCTCTCTCTCTCCCTGCTTCTCTGTGTGTATGTCTCCCACATGAAAACCTAACCCTAATTCTTCTTCTCCATAGTACACTTAGTACTTTTAATGTACTAAGTGCACTATGTGTACTAGTGCAATATACATGTGTGATAGGGGAGTCACACACTCAACACTTGGTGAGTTGACTTATCCCCACAACTCTCTCTCTCTCTCTCTCCCTTGTTTCTCTGTGTATGTCTCCCGCATGAACTCTAACCCTAATTAACTCTCCCATTCAACTGGTATCAGAGCTTAGGTAGCTGTCTTGATCCTCCCCCAGCGGCAAGTAGAGCTTATCCAAATTGTAAGGCTGTTCCATGTGAACAGTTTGAAGCTGCATTTCAGGTTGTGGAGCAGGTGCTTACAGATAGCATCTTTGGCCAGCATAGAACAGTGAAGCTTGACGGGCGGCAGGGATAAGTGCTTGGGTCGCTTCACACACCTCCAGTGCAGGGCAGCAGCGCTCGCAGCAATCGCATGCAGGTGAGCAGAAAGAGAAGGTGGCAGGTGTCCATACTCGAGCGAGCGAACACGTCTATGAGTCAGCGCACAGCAGGCGGGCGTCCATCGAACACTAGGCAGGCGTGTCAGCGCTGAGCAGCCAGGCGTCCAATTTGTGCTGCCACATAGTGCAGTACACACGCTGCACGCATAGAGCTTCCGCTGAACGTTCCCGTCGTCGCAGGAGCTCGCGCATCGTTCCCGTTCGCAGGAGCTCGCAGGTGCGGTGAACGTGTAGCGATTGGTGGCCACAAGGCGTCAGACTCCTGGCCCCAAGGCGTAGCAAAGTACACCTGCATGTTCCATTTTCACTGCTGCGACTGTGTGCAAGTCGTCTTGAGCTTCCTGTCTCCTCCTACAGTCTCGCTTCTCTTCAGCCAACGGTTTCTCCGCCACCGCCACCGCCACAGCATGCTGCGACCATTTCTGCAATAGCAGCACCAAATTCATCAACCCTTTTTTCTGCAACAAAAAATCAAAAATTACAAGGTATTTTGCTTCAATTTTTCTTGGGATTTGCAATTGAGCAGGTACAGGTGCCGAATTGCTCAATTTTTGAGCAAAATTGGCAAAATTGGGTGACATTGGTCACAATCAGGATCAATTTGCAGGAAATTGGATGTCAAAATTTGGGGCTTTTGATGTAATTGTGCAATTTAGCACTCATACATGCTGTATGATGTGAGAAATCGCACATTCGGGCAAAATTGCAGCAAATTGCAGTGCAGATCAAAGGGCTTTTGTGCCGATTGGATTGATTTGCATGCAGGCAATCACATTTGATGCTTTGGGCAACGTGTTGATGCCTGTCAAGCACTCAATGTGCCTGTAAATCAAGGGTCTTTTCAAGATTTTATGCTTGTTAAGCTTGGCAAAGCAGCAGGCAAGACTTTTATGCCTTGAATCCTCAGAAATCAGCTTGCAGTCAAGGGGCTTTTGCCCAATTTCTGTTCGGGACTGTTGTATGCAGTGTTCGGGACTGTAAAAGTCTGATTTTCACTCATTTGGACAGCCAGGAGAGCATTTATTGCTACTGTACCTGCTGGTACAGATTTGGTACAGTTTTGTACAAGTTTTGGCATGGCTGTACACTGATTTGAGTGAGGAAAAGGTTCAATTTCAGCTGCTGTACTTGCTGGTACAGGTTTGATACATCATTGGTGAGCACTTAGTACTGCTGTACAGTACTTTGGAAGGGCAACAGAGCACATTTAAGGTGCTGTCCTAAATCTGCAGCAACCAGATTTTGGTGATTTCATCACATACAGTGGGAGAAAAGTTGCATTCTTGCTTCCGCAGTGGGAGATAAACTTTGGGAGAACAACTGTGAGCACTTTGTGTGCTTTTGGTGCAGTGTTTGCACATTTTGCAGGGAGTCAGGCATTGACAGGTTGCATATTGCTATGGCAACCACAGGTGAGAGCTCTTCATTGCTTCACATCAAGAAGCTTGAAGGCTCACATAACTATGATATTTGGCAAACCCAGTGCTATAATGTGTTGCTCCAGAAGAAGCAGCACAAGCCTATCAAAGAAAGGGGTGTAAAGCCCGCTTCTCTTACTGCTGAAGAGTGGGAAGATATGGATGAGCTGGCAAGATCCACCATCATGTTGTCTGTGTCAGACACTTTACTTTTCAGCATTCATGAAGAGAAGACAGCTTGGGGAATGTGGCAGAGATTGCAGGACTTGTATGCCGAGCAAAGTGCCTCAAGCAAAGTGTATTGGTTGAAGAAACTCATAGGTCTTCAGATGAAGGAAGGGGCGTCTATGGCAGCCCATCTAAATGAGTTTAATGGTATTGTCAGCCAAGTTATAAATCAAAAGTTGGCAATGGACGATGAGTTCAAAGCCACTTTTCTCTTATGCACTTTGCCAGAGAGTTGGGACACATTTAGGACAGCCACTAGCAATTCGAATGCTATGCTGTCATATGCAGATGTTGAGGGTGCTCTCCTTCAAGAGGAGATGAACAGGAAAAACAACTCTGTTGGAAAGTCCAATGCAATGAATGCACGTGGGAGATCCCAACAAAGGGGTAAAAGCCAAGAACGGGGAAGGAGCAAGTCCCGCTCCAAAAAGGACTTGGAATGCCATTATTGTGGCAAGAAGGGACACATCAAAAAGCAATGCTACAAATGGAAAAATGATCAAAAGGAAAAGGGAAAAGGCAAAGACAAAGACAAAGATGAAGCCAAAGATGTAAAGCCAAAGGGCAAAAGTGGAGTCAAGATTGAAGAAATCAGTGTGTCACATGCAGGTGACAGTGAGGATGAGGTCCTATTCACGTCTTCACTTGATGCCCATTCACTTCTTACAGGAGATGGTCATGGTATGCACTCATGGATCATTGATTCAGGTGCCTCCTTTCATGTCACAGGTTGCAGAGACTTGTTTGTTAGGTATACTGCTGGCAATGAAGGAGTAGTTTATTTGGGTGATAACCATGCATGCAAGATTCTTGGCAGAGGTGATGTGCGGCTTGTGTTTTCAGATGGCTCACAGCTTATGCTCCATGATGTCAGGCATGTGCCTGAGATCAAGAAGAACCTGCTTTCTACTGGACAGCTTGATGATGCTGATTATGTTACCACATTTGGTCGTGGAAAGTGGAAGATTAGTAAGGGCTCACTGGTTGTTGCCAGAGGCTCTAAGGTAGACACTCTTTACTTCATGCATGCAGGTGTTTGTCACCATGCTAATGTAAATGCAACCGAGCTGCCGGAAATCTCTATGTGGCATAGCCGGTTGGGACACATGAGTGTCAAAGGAATGGAGCAATTGTCTCGTTTGGGTTACTTGCCTTCTCTAAAGTTTTCAAGTTTTCAGTTTTGTGAGCATTGTATATATGGCAGGCAACTCCAGTGCCCCCACAAGAAAGCTCTTGGACAGAAAGATGCTCAGTTAGAGCTTGTGCATACAGATGTATGTGAGATGCCTCAGCTTTCTTTGGGAGGGGCAAAATATTTTGTGTCTTTTATAGATGATGCCACACGCAAGGTGTGGGTTTATCCTCTTCGTTTGAAGAGTGATACATTCTCAGTGTTTGAGAAGTTTGTTGCTCATGTTGAGAATCAAACTGGCAAAACACTGAAGGCTTTGCGTTCCGACAATGGGGGAGAGTATATGTCCAAACAGTTTCAGGACTTTTGTGATGCTAAAGGCATCAAGAGGGAGCTCTCTACTCCTTATGATCCTCCACAAAACGGGACAGCAGAGAGGATGAACAGGACCATTCAGGAGAAGGTCCGTTCTATGTTGTTACATGCTGCATTACCTCATGGTTTTTGGGTTGAAGCTGTTATGACAGCCGTTCACCTTATAAACAGGTCACCTAACACGAGGCTTGGTGGGAAAGTGCCAGAAGAAGTATGGACAGGGAAGCCTCCGTCATACAAGCACTTGAGAGTGTTTGGTTGCGTTGCGTACGTGCACATACGCAGGGAAATGCGCACCAAACTTGATCCTAAGTCTCACAAATGCATATTCCTAGGATATGGTGACAAAGGTGAAATGGGGTATAGACTTTGGGATCCCGTGAATAGAAAGATCATACGCAGCAATGATGTCATTTTTGATGAAACATGCATGTATAAGGAGCCTGCAAGGCAAGAGGAGCCTGGCAGAGTCATCTTTGATGATGATGGACATCATGGACAACAACCAAGGGCTGTAAATCAGCCATTACAGCAGCAACACCAGCCCTTAAATGATGCTGAAAATGGTCCAAATGGACAGCCAGACATGGCAGAAGATATCCCTATGGATATACCAGAGTTAGAGGAGATACCGGGCATGATTTTTCAGCCTTATGGCATGGAACAGGAGCCACCAATAGGTGATATGCAGGCTGGACAGCAACCTGCAAATGATGGTCATTGGGTACGGAGGTCCACAAGACCCTCCAGAGCCCCTGACAGGTTTGTTCCAGGGGTTGACTACTTGATGCTTACTGACTGTGGGGAGCCCTCATGTTACAAGGAGGCTTTACAGAGGGCAGACAAGGCTCTATGGGAGCGTGCTATGAAGTCAGAGATGGATTCTCTGCACAAAAATGGAATATGGAAGTTGGTGCATTTGCCTGCAGGCAAGAAGGTTTTGCCATGCAAGTGGGTTTACAGGCTCAAAGTTGCACCTGATGCAAAGCCAAGATACAAAGCCAGGTTAGTGGCTAAGGGCTTCAAGCAGGAATATGATGTGGACTTTGATGAGATCTTCTCTCCAGTGGTCAAAATGACCACACTTAGAGCTGTGTTAGCTTTGGTTGCACATGATGATCTGGACTTGATTCAGATGGATGTGAAGACTGCTTTTCTTCACGGTGATCTACATGAGGAGATATATATGCAACAGCCAGAGGGTTATGCAGTGAGCGGAAAGGAGAAGCTTGTATGCAAGCTGAAAAAGAGTCTTTATGGGCTCAAACAAGCACCAAGGGAATGGTATCATAAATTTGATACATTCATGAAATCCCAGAAATTCAGGAGAAGTGACATAGATCACTGCTTATACACCAAGAAAGCCTTGGATGGCAGTCTATTGATCCTCATCTTGTATGTTGATGATATGTTGATTGCCGGGAAATCTCGTAAGGAGATGGATACCTTGAAGCAGAGGCTGCATCAAACCTTTGATATGAAGGATTTAGGTGATGCAAATCACATTTTGGGTATGCGGATACTTCGGGACAGAAATCAGCATGTGTTGTATTTGTCTCAGAAGGAATACATTGGCAAAGTTTTGCAGAGGTTCAATATGGACGGGGGGAAGAAGACTAGTACTCCTTTGCCTCCATATGTGAAACTCAGTGCTATGGACAGCCCACAGTCAGATAGTGGCAGGGCTGATATGGCCAAGATTCCGTATGCTTCAGCTTGTGGCAGTCTCATGTATGCAATGTCCGGCCTAGTAGCAACCATGGCATACATGAGACTGCCACAAGCTGAAGCATACGGAATCTTGGCCATATCAGCCCTGCCACTATCTGACTGTGGGCTGTTGCAGGGCTGATCTGGCCAAGATTTTGTATGCTTCAGCTTGTGGCAGTCTCATGTATGCCATGGTTGCTACTAGGCCAGACATTGCATTTGCAGTGGGAGTGGTTAGTAGATATATGGCCAACCCTGGCAAGAAGCATTGGGAAGCAGTGAAAGGTGTCATGAGATACCTGAAGGGCACACAGGATATGTGCATTTGCTTTGGCAAACAGGATGCATTAGTGCATGGTTACACGGATTCGGATTATGCCGGTCATCCAGATAACCGGAAGTCTACTACCGTTTATGTGTTTACATTCACAGGAGGTGCTGTGTCATGGATATCCAGGATGCAGAAGTGCACTGCCTTATCTACTACAGAGGCCGAGTATATTGCAGCCACAGAGGCTTGCAAGGAGGCATTATGGCTATCTCGGTTAGTGGTTGATTTGGGTTATACAGGGGATATTCCATTGTTGCATTGTGACAGTCAGAGTGCCATCCAGTTGGCAAAGAACCCTGTCTTTCATGCAAAGACGAAGCATGTGGATGTGAAGTATCACTTCATCAGAGAGGTGATAGAGAACAAGCAAATTCAGCTTGTTAAGATTCATACGGATGACAACCCGGCTGATCTGTTGACAAAGAGTTTGCCTCCGGAGCGGTTTGCTCATTGCAGACACTTGATGGGCATTGGATGAGGCCAGTTTCAGCCTTGATATGGCCTTGTATATTATCATGTATATGCTGATTTTTTCTTTTCCTTTACTTGAGGGCACTTTGCCTTTAAGTGGGAGGTTGTTGGGGTAAAGGCACTATGCCCACCCTTATAGTGTGTACAAGTCCATAAGTTATAGTACATAGTACACTTAGTACTTTTAATGTACTAAGTGCACTATGTGTACTAGTGCAATATACATGTGTGATAGGGGAGTCACACACTCAACACTTGGTGAGTTGACTTATCCCCACAACTCTCTCTCTCTCTCTCTCTCTCTCTCTCCCTTGTTTCTCTGTGTATGTCTCCCACATGAACTCTAACCCTAATTAACTCTCCCATTCAGTTTTCTAGGATTGTGTTCCTATTACAGGCGGTACATACGGCACTTTGCTGAAATTGCTTCGCCTCTTCATGCTTTGACGAAGAAGGCAACTCCGTTTAGATGGGCTGATCGGGAAATTATAGCATTCAAAAAGCTCAAAGAAAAGCTTACTTCGGACCCAGTATTGGTGTTACCGGACCTCTGAAAGACTTTTGTTGTCCAGTGTGATGCATGTGGAAGTAGCATTGGTGCAGTTCTCATGCAAGAGGTACATGTCATAGCCTATGAGAGTAGAATATTGCAAGATGCCGAGAAGCATTTACAGGTTTATGAGAAAGAGATGTTGGCTGTAATTCACGCTCTTTCTACATGGAAACACTACTTGCTTGGGGCTGATTTTACTGTAGAGACAGATCATCAGACCTTGCGTTATTTCCTCACGCAAACTAAGCTTTCAGAGAAGTATATACGTTGGGCAAACTTTTTGTCAATGTTTCACTTCCAGATTGTGCATGTGAAAGGCAAAAAGAATGTAGTGGCAGATGCTTTGTCACGCAAGCCACAGGTCTCTGCCGTTTCACTTGCTTATCATCATGAGCTTGATGAAATGAAAGAGCAGTATGCCCATGATGAGGACTTTGAAAGGTTGTATGATCAGATGTCTGAGGGTCATCGGCATGAGCACTATACTCTCAGAGATGGGTTTTTATTGATGCATGGCAGACTGTGTGTTACCAAGCCATTGCGACTCAAGGTTATGATTGAAAGTCATGCTCCACTGTATGCAGGTCATAGAGGTATTGACGCCACGGTCAAAGCAGTGGAGACTTTCTTTTATTGGCCAACCTTGAGAAGAGATGTTGATGCCTTTGTGAGGCAATGCATCGTATGTCAGAAGGTAAAGTTTGACCGTTAGAAGACACCAGGGTTATTACAACCTTTACCTATTCTAGATAGACCTTGGGAGAGCATTGCCATGGATTTTATATTTGATCTTCCATGGACACAAACGGGAAATGATGGCATCTGGACTATCATATGCAGGTTCAGTAAGCAAGCACATTTCATTCCCGTGCGTAAGACGATCAAAGTGGATCATATGGTGAAGTTGTTCATGGCGAACATCTTCAAGTATCACGGCTTGCCTACGTCTATCATTAGTGACCGTGATCCACGGATGACGAGTTTGTTCTGGAGAGGGTTGTTTGACAACATGGGTACAACTCTCAAGTTTTCATCGTCATTTCATCCACAGACAGATGGTCAATCAGAAGAGGCTAACTCTACAGTATTGGATCTTCTCAAGTGTTATGTGTTAGAGCACAAGCAACAATGGGAAAAGTATCTTCCTTTGCTGGAGTTTGCATATAACAACACTGTACATACCTCGACAGGCAAGGCGCCTTTTGAGATTGTAGAAGGAGGGAAGAAGGTACCACCCATTTTGCATACAAAGGATAAGATCTTTGAGGCTGATCAGTATGTGGAGAGTTTGGATGAAGCTTATCGGAGAGTTAAGTTGGCACTCCAGAAAACTCAGCAGAAGCAAAAGAAAGCCGCAGACCGTCACAGACGTGATTTACAGTTTGCATTGGGTGATTGGGTTCTTTTGTTCTTTGAAAAGGCTAGACTCAAGAAGATGAAGGGTAAAGAGCGCTTATTCCCTAAGTTGAGCATGCGTTAATATGGGCCTTTTCAGGTTTTGGAAAAGATTGGTGAGGTAATCTATCGTTTGAAGTTACCAGATCACTGGAGGATTCACAATGCTTTTCACGTGAGTCTTCTTAGACCTTTTCGTGGGGATGTGCCTGAGGATGTATGAGATGAGGCTCAGCCGGAAGTTGAGGAACTTGATGAGGTTCTGATTCCAGAGCAAATACTGGCACATAAAGAAAGGAAGGTACGAGGTAAAGTTTCCCGTCGCTATCTTGTGAAGTTCAAGAACTATTCACCGATGAATGCGAAGTGGATGGAGGAAGGTGACTTATAACAGATTCACCTTAGGTTTTGCAGCTTTATCTCGATGCCTTTGAGTTAGAGCCGACTCTTGTTGTGGCTCATTCAAGTTCAGCAGAGCATGGGTCTGGAGCATTACCTGATGCTCAAGAGGGAGGTAGCACCTCCACTCCCTTGATACAGACAGGCTCAGATGACATCTAGAGGTCGCTTGGTGCAATTTTTATCTCACCCGAAGGTACTGAGGCTGACAGTACATCTGTTTATGGGACTTCTATGATATATGTGTACTTGTCACATGAGATTTTGTGGATATGTATGGATCATAGTGGTATACAACTTGGACTATTACTACGTCATTGTTTTGCAGTGAATGATGTTGATACATGTGCATGGCTTAGAGAGATTGGGACGCTGATCTTGCCATAATGTATATTTCACTTTGGATATTTTGTTGTATCACCAGAATGCAATCGAGGACGCTTGCCATTTTTCAAGAGGGGGGTATGTCATGGCCCTGTGAAAATGGAACAGCACAAGTGTGGGCATGGTGGTTGCTGAGTCAGAATATTGAATGATTCACAATGGGGGGGTGCCTGGACAGAGTTAAAGATGTGTGGACATCCCTAGGTGTGAGGGGGGGAACTAGAACATTAGTATTTTAAAGCATATCTGATGATACCCGCTTTTCAAGTCAATACGACTAAAAACTGTGGAGCCCTGTAAGCGGTCCAAAATGTCATCGATCCTCGGTATGGGGGATCGATTCTTGATGGTATTCTTGTTCAACGCCCTGTAATCAATACACATGCGCCAAGAACCATCCTTCTTCTGCACTAAGAGCACAGGTGAGCAAAAGGGTGATGAGCTAGGCTGTATCAACCCTTTATTCAAAAGCTCCTACACCTGACTCGTAATCTCTTCCTGTTGGGCTGCACTAACACGGTACGGCGGTCTATTCGGTGGAGTACTACCAGGGATTAGATCAATGGCATGATCTTCTGGCCTCTCAGGAGGAAGTTCTCCTGGCAATGACTCGGAAAAACAGTCTTGAAACCCTTCTATTTCTCGTAATCATTGCATATAATATAGCTGCATTGCATTTGCATTGAAACCCTTCTATTTCTCGTAAGTGTTTCTAAGTGAAGTTTAGCTAAGCCTAAGGTTGTTTTACTACGATGAATTCCTTGCATGTCACAAAGGGTTAATGTCCTTTGCCAAATTAAACGGCACGAAAAACGTTTATTTCTACATCTTTCCTAATTTGATGGCATCTTGCTATTGAAGCGTTTAGTAATGGATGCTAATTGGATAGTGCAACTTATTTTTAGAGAACGTTACATATACCAAATAACAATCTACAAAGGTAACAAGCCAAAATCCCAATGCTTCACTTGCGGGATTCTCTAAAACTATTGCCAGATAGTTTGAAATCCCTGGCCAAAACAATGTGCCCAGAGTTAGGTGGTAAGGGATCATTGCGTCATGATGAACTAAATCAGTTCAATCTGTTGGTGAACAAAGACAAGTTGATCCTGTATTCAGAACAAGATATCCTAATTCTGGGATGGGGGCCCTTCTACATATGAAAAGTGGGAAATGTCCAGAACGGTGCAATATGTGGATCCTTATCTTCTCAATAATTAGCACTACTTTCTCTCCCTTGCCTTCAAAAACTTGGTTGGCTTCTAGAGGTGTTTCCCAATTTCCAAATGTGATTTATCAAGGTCAATGGCTGCAGCAACCATCCAAGTAGATATGAGGTTTTGTGGCAAACAACACCGATTTTGAATCTGCCTCTATGCGTTAAAGTCTGAAGAGCTTCTAGTCCATTTTTTTTGTGTACATTTGAAATCGCATTTACAGCTGCCTTTTCCTTTCCCCATTTTCAATTACAGCTGCCTTTTCCTTTCCCCATTTTCAATAACAGGCATTTTGCATAGATATATTCTTTATATTCACACTCGGAACACCTGCTCTCTTTCTAGTATGCATCTCTCTGCTCTTTGGACAGTTTTGGTATAGAACAAGCCTCTCTTCACTCATCAGAGCACAAGTCATGTCTTTGGTAATCAGAACGTGAGATCATGTGGATGTTGTTAATAGAGACATGCATAAATTTGAGAGTCGATTAAGCAGAGGAAGGTTGAGGACAAGCCGATTACAAGCACTAAGCTGATCAACATTGTAAGGATGTTAAGCATAAGTTTGATGACTGGTTATGGCTGAGGATTAGGAACTAAAGATTGAGGCAGATTGAGAAGTGTTCAAAATTTTCCTTTTTGAAGTTTGGCCCTTTTCCATTTCAAAGGTGACTAAGGATGTAAACATGCCGAAGAGTCGGCAGGTTTCATATTTCTCTACTCCAGGTTCACATTGGACCTTTCCTGACAATGGCGTAGAGCACCGCCAGACTTGGTGGATAATGACGCTGTCTCAGATCTAGAGAAAAGCATGGAACAGAAAAGCGGGTTAGAACAATATTTGACAAGCTTTATGCACAAAGGTTTGAATGAGGCAATGTGAATTAATTCTCATTAACAGCAACATAGATACCATCAGCCTCAAGGTTCCATCAACCTTTCTGGTATGCTCTATTTTTGTTCCTATGGGTTTCACTCATAGTTTGTGTTACGAGCAAGAGAACACTAGCAGAGGCTGCTGGAATTGGTAAGAGTGACAACAAGTTTCCAAAGACTTACTCCACTACCTCTTGCTAATTTTCCAAAGAGAGTACAGGTTGCTGTGTAACATGCTCCTTTAAGACCTTATGTTCAAGTTTTTGCTTTGCAGCCCACATTCTGTACGTTTTTTGCTTCCCAGCGCACCTGCACTCCTGCACTCTCCCGTGCGCACCTGCATGCCTACAGGTTCGTGCAGGAAGAGAAGATTGGTTCAACAAACCAAACGAAACCTCTCCCATGCTTGTGCTTTCATTGTGCCTGGAGAACCGTGCTTTTCTCATTTTGCAGGTGCCCCCTTGACCTAAAAAATTCTCACTTTCTGATGCTATTCGAAAAAGAGCCCTAAATTGCAAATGCATTGAGCTTGTGCTGGTTCCAGAGTGGCTATGCACCAAGACTCGAGTCTGAGGGAAAAAACCCACCTCAAACAAGAAGAGCTCCTGCATTCAGGTGACTCCAACAATGTTTTCCTCACCATGGACTTCCGCAGTGTCTCTTGTGAACCCATTCAAGCCCAAACCACCAGTCACCCCTGAGCCCCTTTGGAAGTATGTCACTCCTATAGCTACATTCAGTAAAGGGGGAAGCAAAAAATGGAAGTGTAGCTTCTGCAAGATTGAGTTTGCTAACTCCTATCCTCCAGTGCAAGTCCATTTGCTTGGCATAACAAGGGAAGTTATTCAGGTTTGCTCCAAGGTTACGCTTGAAGATCGGGCAAATATGGTTCGGCTTTGAAACGCGACCTACCCTCAGCGTTTCCATCCACATAGGTTTGCCGTTTCCTCACGTTTCCTTTTATATGACGTTTCCCTAACAGAAATGTTTCATGCAACCTAGCATAGACCAGTTCCATCGCTATGGGTTGTGGAGGAAGAGCTTGAACCACCTTGATGGAGGTGAGAAGAAAGTTTGCTGCACAATGGATCTCACTCACAAGAGGTGGAAAGAGGGGGAAGGCTCACGAGAGAGAACCTACCTATAATCACTCCTATCCAAGCATGCATCCATCAAGAAAGCAAGGATTCAAAAGGATACAAGCATTTCTCTCCCACACACTCTGTTTGTATATTGATGAGTTCTCACTCTTTGTGGACAGATTTGGGGATGCAGGCTCATGACTGGGTCAGGCAGTGGTGCCCATTCTATTATATATGCAGATGACATTGTTTTGATCTCAGCCTCTGCAGAGGGAATGCAGAGACATTTAGATGCACTCTAGAGGTTTTCTGATGACGGACTTCATGGTCAATCTCAGCAAAATCAAGGCCATGGTCTTCAACACATTACTCATAGAGGTGAGCCCAGGTGGAGATTACTTTTACAGGCCTGATCTTTTCCATGAGACTAGTTTCTGATGCACGTTTTGTGAGAGGATGTGCATCCCTAGCCCGCCTAGAGAGGCAGTGTTTCCTGGCCCATTTGCAAGGACCAGGCACCAAATGTTGGCTATTTGATACTTTGGTGCACCCAGCAATGATGTATGGGGCCCCCTTTTCGGGGACCAGATCTTAGTGAGACAACCTGGAAGAGCAGTGATGATGCTTTCATGTATGATCAGGAGTAAGCCATCTGTGCCACATGAGATTGTGCTAGCAGAGTTTGGAGTGTTTCTGAGATTGGCCCTTGAGTCATCAATGTAGTTACTTCCGGATGGACATGGCAGATTGTCGTACACTCGTGGTACACTCAGGCAGTTGATTGGTTTGATGGGCATAGCCTCGAGATGGATCGCCTTCCTTCCTTCTAGTACAGCTTGAATTCTCTGTTTTTGGATCTCTCACGGTAAGAGATCAACGTTCTCATTCAGCTGGACTTGCTAGGGTTCCACACGAGTCGGACATGGGTGTCCCCACCAGTGCTCACCGCGAAACCTCAGTTTTACAGAGCATTTTTGAGACTTTCAGAGGATGGCTTCATTGAGTACTTACAGACGCAGGTGTCACATGCCATGCAGATAGCGATTGGCCAGCTGAGGGCATCTTCTCATTGTCTTAGGGTTGAGAGTGGCAGAGCAAAAGCATGCACCACTGGTGAGGTGGAGGATGAGGAACATCATTTGATGCCCAACCTACTATGAGATCCGAGGAAGATTTCATTCTGTCTTCCGGGAAGGATTTGGCCCCCTCTCAGGGGTCATGCAGTTTGAGTAGAGATGTTTAGGCATGTGTTGATTGGATCTTCGTCGTCACGCAGAGGTATTACTGAAGCAGCACTCCGAGAGACAAAGCCAACAAGGCGTCTCCGAGACCTCCATCACAGATTTCTGTGTCACAGCTGCTGACTATAGTGGCTGGACAAGAGCAGCAGCTTGACCAGCCAGGTTGACGGACTACAGGGATGCGTGATTCTCTGGCTCAACGTACACGGGTTGTCACTAGTGTGCGTGTGCGATCCCTTTTGAGAGCGAGATGTCCCAGACCTCACTGGCCTCATCCCTCCACTTGGCAGCTGCAGATCATTCGATGATATGGTGAGCTCCCATGACAGAGAAGAGATGCTATGGCTGCTTTGCGTTCTATTCTAGAGGAGGATGGTATTAGTGTATGATCACACATTATCATGATGCAGCATCACATGATACTCCAGCTTATGTAGCTAGTTTCGTACAGTTTTTGGCCCGCCATGTAAAGGCCTTAGTGTTCACTTGCGGTTTTTGGCTGGGCAAGTTTTCGAGGCGCAATAAGTGTCTAGGGAAGTTTTCAAGGCACTAAGTAGGAAAATTTAGGATGTACTCCTTGTTTTTTCTTTTGGATGGTTCAGTATTTATCATGGATACATTGTCCTACGTTTTTGGTCTCTTAGACCCTCTGGGTCTTCTGAAAACTTCTTTCTCTCTCTCTCTCTCTCCCCCCGCAAAAAAGAGAAAAGAAAAAAGAAAAAAACCCTGTTGCATTGGCGTATGTTTCACGCTAGTGATGAGTCTTACCTCATTCGAGCAAAACATTGCCAAGAGCAAATGCAAATAAAAAGCTGCTATGCATACCATCTACATTATAAACTTGAGTAGGTGGTTAGTTTTCTCTTTCATAACAGATGGTCTGCTTTTATTTTTCATTAGGTATTTATATGAGGTCTTATCTAAAGCATGGGTGGTGAAGAAGAAAGTCCCTATACTGGTAGTCTGCAACAAGATGGACAAAGTCACAGCACATTCGACAGATTTCATTCGCAAGCAGCTCGAAAAGGAGATGTAATTTCTTTGAAACTTTGCTTAGAACTAGGGAATTCTTTTCCAATTTCTGACCTGATGATGTTTTTTTTTATTGGATGCAGCGACAAGTTACGCGTGACTCGGAATGCAATCTTGGCTGCTGACATGGCAAGTGAGGTCACCCTAGGTAAAGAAGGAGAATCTTTCAAATTTTCTCAATGTGTAAACAAAGTCACTGTTTCGGAGGCTTCAGTGCTTACTAACCAAATCACAGACATTCAGCAATTTATTAGAGACCACACAGGACACTGAACTAGTAACTTGTAATGCTTTTGTGAAAACATTTACATGTGTTAGCCATGGCCCCCTGCTATAGCCAGAAGGTTCCAATTACTGCAATGGAATTCTCCATATTTTTATCGGAGTTAAATCTTTAATCTTCAGGGATGTATTATAGAGATTGAGCATGAAAGAATCAGGAGTCTTCATAATACCTTGAAAAAGTAATGGTCAGAGGGTTAGCAGAGGAAGGACTCAACTTGTTGGTCTTTTTGTACATCTCATTGAAGCTCACATGGACCTTATGATGGTCTTTGCATACTCTTTTATTAAAGCTCATATTCTCAAAGACTAGGTCTTTCTTTGTTTGCACGTGTGTTTTCATTGGCAGTGACCAAGGATTTTTTGAATCTATAAATTTGAGTTCTAAAAATCATGTTTCCAGTACATTTTATGTAGATTATGCTAATATAAACTAGTACCTTAGTACCTGGCTTCCAGAGTGCCACCATTGGCTTCTTCTCATGGACCCAAGAAGCAATTCCCAAACCAAATTGTTTTTTTCTGACACTGGTAAGAAAGTTCCTATGTGAGATCATGCCTTGAAGGGAAGCCAACCAGTTTTGTAATCAAGAACATAACGAGTTCCTTTTAACCATACATGTAGTGTTCTTCTTGTGAAGTGTTCTCAACATATATTCATTTTGTCATTAAGGTTTTTCCATGCTTGCACATTTTGTAATACCACTTGCACGTTTGCTAATGCTGTATGTCAGGTTTTCTACCTTTGTGTCTATGGGTGATCTCATAATGATGGGGAATCATGTGGAAAAAAAGATCTCATAGATGTGCAAATTACTGAAGCCAGATTTTGAAAATAAAGGAACTATTTGGGGATCAAGGCTGCATCTATGTCTCCCATTAGAGGTACGCTGGTAAGGCATTGAAGGCACATTATGACGAAGTGAGAGCTAGCCATAACCTTGATGGAAGTGTATCACAGTACGCAGCTAAGAACAATACACCACCAAGCCTTGGGAGAACCATTGAAAGGTAGGGTACACCAAAGGTACCTAAGATTATGAGGTCACTTTGTGCACAACCCGTGGTGGGTATCGTGACTCCAACTAGGCTTGTGGTCTATACACACTTAAGGCTCAAAATAGGATATTCTTTTACACAGCACACAGCAATTTTGTGTAATCACAATAAAAGTTACAGATGAAGCGTACTTTGTCTGCGCTTGTTCCCACCATTACCACGAGCATCTAGCTCATTTTTGTATCTCACTATGCACTCTTTACCTCGCTTCACAATTTTATCTATAAAGCAAGCTAAAATTAGTGTTCATACTAAATGAGGTGACTAAAATTTAATCCCCCTAACTTCTATAGCTCAATTGCTTAAAAATATATAGCGTCGTGATTGTTTGGCCTTTCATACTAGTTTAGAGTGCAATCATGGCTTTCTTGCTATGCATCAGCAGCATATGTCCCATGAAGAAGGGGTTCATCTTTAGCATCTACAAAAATCAATTTCAACATTGGCCTTATCCCAAGGGCTATTCGACATATCTTCTTGTCTTCTTAAGGTGCCATCCTTGGAGAGCTTGAAATCCCTTGGAATGGCACAGCACTCTAAAAAGAGCTTTCTTTGGATATCACATGAAAAGCACCATCCATAGTTTCTCTAGCAAAATGCAATTTGAAAAACATGTGGCAAATGGCACTCTCTCACCAATAGTAAAAGCAATTGCTAGCACTAAACCAATGTTGAAAGAGTAGAAAATAATGCACCTAAGCGTTGACTTCAACCTGTCGTAGTTCTTCGGTCAATGCTATCAGTTGCTTTCCACCACTAGAATACTGAACTTTTTTTGCTTTCCACCACTAGTGGTGGAAAGTAGTGCTTCTCCTTCATGTGAGTGCTTGTGAGCAAGGCCTAGGGTTAGCTTGTAGAGAGCTCTAACACTTGGTTATCGCAAGCTTCTTGGTATCAGAGTGAGGTTAACACTTGGTATCAGAGTGAGGTTAGCTTGTAGAGAGCTCTAACACTTGGTATCAGAGTGAGGTTATCGCAAGCTTCTTCCTTGTGTGCGCTTTTTCTTCGGGCAGGGAGATGAACGCAATCTTTTAGGATTGAAGCACCTTTTTTGGCACAGTCCAACGGTGAAACTTCTTCACAGCAATGATAAGAGCAATAGATTCTCTTTCAGTGATAGAGTAGTTTCTTTCTACTAGTAGGAGTTATAAACTTGCAAAATGAATAGGATGGTCATACCCTTGTTCATACTTCTGGCTTTAATAGCCTGCAAAGAAGCATATGTGTACACCAAAAGCTCTCTCTCCCAGTTAGGTGAACTCAAAACATGTGCAATGATGGGTGCCACCTCGAATGCATTATATACTATCAAGATCAAAAGGTGAATCCTTCATCAAGAACTTGCTCAACTGGTGAGAAATGTGAGCAAACCTTGCTGTTTTTTTATTTGGGTTTCAAAGTGCTTTTCTGATACTCATAACAAGCCAATGGGGATACAATCAATATCTTCCCCACAGACTCACATAGTCGCTCGCCATGTTCCTCAACAGCACTGGCTCCGCGCTGTGACTGAGCTGACCTCTGCTGGCATCGCTTGTTAGAGACCCCCACAGCAGCAGTATCGTCCATATGCCAGCCCACTTTTCCCCTTAACCGATGCGTCGACTTGCTCTAATGGCTTTGCCTGCTCTGCACCAGGGGTGTATGCGTGTCCTTTCGTATTGCTGCGCAGGGGGGAGGGAGTGAGAGAGAGAGCGTGGCGATGGCAGGCGTGCAAGAGAGGGAGGAAGGAGAGAGGGGGACAAAAAGGACGCGTTCTAAAGAGCATTGAGACTTTAGAGAATTAATGTTGGGACCTTTTAAAACTTTAGTGAAAAAATTTGTGCCCCAATGGCAAGCATTAATTGATAAGGAGTACAGAAAATCTGATTAAATTCACATGCATCCTTGGTTTCATTTACAACACAAGGTGAATGAACTTAGGGCTTAAATGACTAACTCCATGGTTGATATTCATGATATATTAGCACACCTATGACTACTCCAACTGGTGTACTCCAATAGGCAATCCTCGTTTGCGTAGTGTTGGAGCTAGTATGCTTGATGTCATCCTTGCCCACATGATCTAGCTCACACACATCACTATTACATACATCATCATATGCTTGATGTCATCCTTGCCCACATGATCTAGCTCACACACATCACTATTACATACATCATCATCATGTGAATATGTGATTAAAATGAAGTTGTGATGCACTTTCGTCTCTTCTAAAAGCTGCTTCTTCAAATCAAACATTGGCCTGATGTCTTTGAACTTGCTGGTAAAACTGTGTAGGGCCTTTAGATTATCCCTCCGTTCCAAGTAGTGCTTATGAATGCTATGTTGTTGCACATATAGCTCAGCATTGTGCTCCCATGCCCAACTGGCCAAGTCAGTCCCTAAACTAGCCCAATGCCTCTCAAATCAGCTATGTTGATGTGAAGTCTAGTTCAGCAGGTAACTTGGAGTCATGTGATGATGTTGCATGCAAACAATGAATGCCTTATTGACCATCCTTCCAAGCAGGTAACTTGGAGTCATGTGATGATGTTGCATGCAAACAATGAATGCCTTATTGACCATCCTTCCAACCTGAATATTGTCAAAAGCAAAGATTGTGCTTGTGAGGTGTGTTTCAAACACTGAATGAACACCTCTAAACTAAGCCACTTAAGAACCACACCTCTAAACTAAGCCACTTAAGAACCACACACAATCGTTGAAATATTAACTGCTAATCTCTAAAAAGAGTGTGATGGGAGAAATATTATCAAACGTAAAGATTGTATTTTGTGACTTGCATGTCTTGCCTGTATCTGTCTTTGCTGTGCAGGCAAAATCTCACATGCCTTTCTAGTCGACTACTGTTAGCAGTTGGCTGATCCTTTTGCATTTATCGCCTACCATTTAGCAGTTGCTTGATGCTTTTTGCTTGTCCTCGCCTACAAAGGATAGGTTACCTTGCTTTTGTTAGCAGAGTCGATTAATAGTCTTGCTCATCGCACAAAATTTACAACATGGCTACTGTTGTTATCAAAGTGGTCAAGCATATGTTGATTACACAACCTGCAGGTCATGCTATGTTTCTCTCATAAGCATGGGAGTACACTGGTTACACTAGTGGGGGCATTGGGTTCGATTCCCAGTAAGGTTAGTTGGTTGTACAAACCATGCTAAACCTGAGGATCAAACACATGCTTATTACACTGTAATCTTTGATCCTCTTGCTTGAAACTGATCAATGTTGCATTCTTGTATCATTTTTGTAGATATTTTGCAGCTATTTTTTTGTACTAAAATCTTTCAATACTACACACTTGCATCAAAATGTCTCTGAAATGCATTCTTCATAACATTGTTTACCACAAATCTATACCAAAACTATATATTGTGCACTTTTCCTTGATTGAGAACACTATTCGACCATTGTTTTGTTCCTTTTTGAACCTTTCTTTGCAAACTTTACTTATATAACAAGTTGTCTTTGTAAGGAAATGAACAAGAACACTATTGGACCATTGTTTTGTTCCTTTTTGAACCTTTCTTTGCAAACTTTACTTATATAACAAGTTGTCTTTGTAAGGAAATGAACAAGAACTATAAAAGAATTAGACATTGATCACTTACTTCAGATTTGCACAACTTTGTCTAGGCAAAAATTTGTAATTTGATCAAGCTTTCCATTGTTAAAACTATTCTAGATTGCACAAGATCTATTTTCTTGACTTTTCTCTTCAAAGATTTGCAAAAACAACTCCAAGAAACAATAAGAAAATATTCTTGAACTTTCTTTTGCACTCCATCACTAAGATTTCCATCAAAACCTTATACAACATTCTTCTTCTTATAATATTTCTCTAAAAAGCTTCAAGAAAATCTTTTCAGGCTTTTTTTTGTTATAGTTTACACCAAGATTTGATTTTTCTACACTCGTCTTTGCAAACTTTAGATATATGTACCCAGATTCTTGTCAACTTCACTTTACATAGTAAACTTTGTCAAAAATCCAAACAAAACTATTAACTGCACAAAAATCTACATAAAATCTTCAACAAAACTACAATCTTCACATAGATATGCTTAAATGTGCTATAGAGGCAAATATTGAAGAAAACTAGGGTTTATAGATAGTTTTAGCAAGAAGAACACTAATACAAGTAAATCTAATAATACAAGTAAATCTAACATTAATGATAGAGTCTTTCAATAGTACCCTCCAAAGGATGGCTTGTATAAGATGCAGAGGGATAAGGTTACGTCCCAGAGCATTAGGGTTCTAAAATCTATTGTAAATTTATACTTGAAATTAAAGTTTACTACTCAATATTATTAAGCAAATGTTAATCTAAAAATTAACATAAACTCAAAATTTAACTTCTGTAAATTATTATTAATCCTAATTTGAGAATGATTAACCTAATCAATTCTAATCAAAGATCAAGAATACTCAAAGAAATGATTGTTCAAAATCTATAGAAACCCTAATCCAAAAATGATTAAGTTCTCTAATCACTCTCAAGTTAAAATTTTTAAAATCAAAGCTAAGAGCTCTAATACCAATATAATGAAGGAATTTAACCAAGCTCAGATATGGGAATGGATCTAAGCCATGTCCATGAGAAGCCATGTGTTAATCTACACATGAGGGATCATGAGCGAGCTCCCATGAAAGCCAAGATCTACTCATCATAGGGAGTAGTCCCCTAAACATGGAAAGACTGCCATGAATCAACCCTTAGAAGCATGAGCTCTAGGAAAATTATGATTAGAAGGTAATCAAAAGTCATAAAAGGTATCAAAAGGGTACCAAGTACATAGGCCATGTGCCCTAATCCCACATGTATAGAGATGTCCTAAGCCCGTGTGTATAGAGATGTCCTAAGCCCATGTGCCTACAACCATGCCCTAGCGTATGTACACCCTAAGTTGTTACTTCATTACACCTATAGGTTCCTTTGAACGAAAGAAAAAAAAGAGGATGAGAGAGCGATTAATAGAGTAAGTGGGCTACGGATAAGGGAGGTACAGTGATAGAGTCGATGGACTATAAATAAGGAAGGTAGCATGTGGAGAGGATGGTGATACGGGTGTGGAACACACGTATCAGCAAAGGAGGTAGAGCAATAGAGTCAGTGGGCCATAGAGAGAGTGATTAATAGTGTCACTGGGCTATAGAAAAGGGAGGTAGAGTGATAGAGTCAATGGGCTATAAAAAAGGAAGGTAGCATGTGCATAGGGTGGTGATACCAGTGTGGAACGCACCTATCAGTAGGGAGGTAGAGTGATAGAGCCAGTGGGTCATAGAGAAGGAAGGTAGCATGTGTAGAGGGTGATACAGGTATGGCAACAACAAGCATAAGGGATAAGTTGAGAGGAGGTGCGATAAGATAAAGGCATAAAGAGAACGGCTCATTGTTGGTAGGCAATGGGAGGGTAACCTAGGTGTAATGTGGCAACTTGAGAAAGCCAAGAAGGCCATGAAACTGGGTAGTTAACAGGTGGAGGCGATGGGTGAAAGGTTGGTATGGAAAGGCAACAATGTGACAACACATTGAGCATACAACGGAGGTAGCATCAAGTAGACCATGGAGATGAGATTATTGCAGTTGACAAACATCACCATGATTGAGAGTATGATGTTGTAACAATGAGAATTTCCAAGCACAGTGCATGATGAAATGGGGAAGAATGATATGCAAGAGAATGGGTTGGAGGTAGGGAAGATGAGGAGTGAGGTGGGGATGATACGAAAGATGAGTAGAGGGGATCGAGGGTGGGGAAGGTGATGAGATAGAGGATGCCCCTCCACGTTGAATATAAAACCGTGAGTGTGGATGTATCAATCAAAAAGGCCACTGGAGGTGAGTAGGAGATAATGTCCCAAAGAAAAATGGAAGAGACGAGTGTGAGGTCACGCACGGGTATAAAAGTGGCATGGGGTGGCGATGAGTAGGAAAAGGCATGGGGAGCTGAGTAGGAAAAAGCATGGAAGGCGAGTATGACAAAAAGAGGGGAAGGGGAGTATGTAAAAAGTATTAGAGGAAGGTTGAGATGTTCTAGGGGCCCTTTAAGGTGTCATTGGGAATTTTAAGCATTTTTGTTTAAAGTGTTTACTTTGACTAGTCACTCTCATTATATGTTTTTATAGGTATCGTAGCTTATGATGTGACTAGTTACTCTTATTATATAGTTTTATAGGTAGCTTATGATGTGAATACTCATGGTTACTTTTATGCATATATTGGAGTCACTTTCATTCACTTTTTGATCCCCCTAAAATTCAAATTTCATATTTTAAACTTTTGGCTCCTTTCACTCTCTTTCTTCTCCCTTCTCCTTCTCTTCCTCCCCTCCTCCCCTCCTCCCCTACCCCTCCTCTATTACTCATTCTCCACTCCTCTCCCTCATGCATGCTCTCACCCATTGTTGCATCTCTTCCACTCCTCTTATCTACATCACCTATGCCACTCACACTAAGTCTTTTCCTCACGTCACTTGTCTTCCTTGCAATTTGAATAGTTCCATGAAGGTTTTTCTTATGTGATTCCTCTCTTCCTTGTTCTGCACATCACCTATATCACTCATTTAAGGATTTTCCTTGCACAGCTTGTCTTCCTTGCCTTCTACATACTCCCTTGATACTTTTCATGATGTCATTTTCTTTCCCTTTAGGCTTTTCTCCCAAGATTCTCCTCTTGCTTACTCTGCAAAATGCCTCTCCAAGATATCTCTAACAAACCTCCCAAATTTAGGTTGCATGTAGATCGTGACTGTAAGTATGCAAGCCTTTGGAGTACTAGAGAAGGTCAAATTTACACAGATGTCGACTTGGAAAGCATACAAACACATAATAGGAAGAAAATTGATCCTTGGACATAGGGTAGGATTTTCCCAATGGATACTCCACCCCCCTTTCAAAATGTAACTATGTTTCTATGTTTTTCGAGTGATGGACTCAATGGTCTTCTTAGATATTATAGAAAGCAACACTTCTTAACTCTAGGTGAAGCACAAAGAAGGTTGTAAGAAGAGAGTCTTATTTTGCTGAGTTAGCAAGAACAACTTAATGAGCTAACTACTAAGATAAAGGCATTGGAAAGGGAACACATTGTCATGGAGAAAAACATAGGAGTATTGGAAGCTAATAAAGTTAAGCTATATAAAAAACACTTTCACTACAAAGAGAACATCTTGAAATATTTACAAACACCTTGTAAATATATACCCATGGGATTTAGAAAAAGAAAAAGGAAGCGGGAATTGGTGAACTCGTCATGCAGTGGTGTAAGAAAAATAAGACTAAGAGCCACAAGGTGTGAGCTAGGTGGGAGTGTGATGAGGAACGTCTAATAGTCGAGAATACACATGCTCCATCTTTGGCTTGGCATGTTTATGGCGGGTGATGGCTTAGATGCTCACGTAACTTAGCTCAGAGGCTGGTAAGCTTACCTCAGAGGTCGGTGAGCATGTCCTCAATAGGATCAAAGGCTCAACACTAGCATGGCTCAAAGGCTTATTCTAACATGGCTCATTGGTTCATATAGCTGTCCCCAACTTAGACTCAGAGGCCAAGGTAACTCTGGGAGTTAGTGAACCATAACCTATATTGCTGATTAGGGATAACGGAGTATTATTGGGGATGACTGACTCAAAGCACACATACACTCGTTTTGGATTTAATTCGAGCAGAGTACCCCACACACACACACATTATTTGTTCATATTTTGGGGGACTACCGGGGAATAGAACCCTGACGCACACACATAAACATTAAACATATAAAAAGGCAGGGTAGAATTCCCCCTTGATGCTAGAGATATCACCCTTTTTCTGGCGACGTTTCCATGGCATAACTTGGGGGACTATCGGGGAAGAGAACCCTGATGCAGACACATAAACATTAAACATATAAAAAGGTAGGGTAGAATCCCCCCTTGATGATAGAGATATCACCCTTTTTTCGGTTTCCATGGCATAGCTTGGGATGATGACATAAATTTGTCAATGGAGCCCATGGTGTACACGTATGTGCAAATGCTACTGGCATGATCTTTGTTGGTGCTAATGATGCCCAATGGAGAACCATTAGGACTCCCATCAAATTGTAGAAACAAAAATTAGGGAAAACCCCTAACTTTTTGCACTATTACAACTCCAATTTGGCTCGATTTTGTCGATTTTGTGGAAACTCCCAAATTCATGCTATCCTACATAGCTCCAAGGCTAATTAAAAAAAAAAACCAATTTGATATCTCTTACAGGCTCCAATTTCGTAAATGATGCTAGGAATTGGCCCAAATTCTTGAAATGCTGCAAATGTCAATTGTGCAGAGAATGGAGAAAATCAAAATGCCCTAAAGCAAAAATTACCAATTCTGCTTTATTTTTGTAAAATCCCCAAATTGATTTTTTGTTAGAGATTGGCATTTGGAACGTGTTGATGTTGATGTTATATTATTGACGTCACAACAGAATTATCCTTACGATGATGTGTCTACTTGCACTACTTATATGATTGATAGAGGGCAGAGTAAAAGCGATAAGGTGGCTAGGAGAAGAGCTTAATGGGCACTTGCGTGGAGGACACACGCAAAGTGTGGATGGGCATGCTTGATTAGAGATGGGCATGGTCGGGGTAGCAGTACGAATAGCATACGTGTGAGGCCATGGCATACACGTAGCGGTTGGGTGGATGCTAGCTAGCTAGCAGCAAATGGTGTTGAGGGAGTCAGTGTCGACCATCCAAAATTGATAGGTTGAAACCAATAGGCTCTGATACCATTGTAGGGATTTATTAGGGTTAGTTTTAGCTCAACTATGGAGGCTCAAAGGTGAATGCCATGGCTACTGTGTAGGAGTCGACAAGAAGAGTTAGAGAGAGGAGAGAGATAACACAAAATTGCACGAATCAAATGATGTGGTGTATTTGTTGATGTTTCAATGAAATACATGTACCTTTTATAAGTACAAAGATTATCTTCTTGACATCATTGCTTATGTCATCACACACACAAATATCTAGCCTTAGAGGCTGTTCACACACATAAACACAACTATGCACACACTTAAGGGGTGGGTTTACACACATAAATGGTACACACATACATGGATATACAAGCAATGGTATACACAGACAAAATAAACACACACGCAAAGCTTCGAATTCCCAACAAGGGCCTCATATCACAATTTTCTAATGCTTGGTTATTCCATGAGTTCCTCTTAGTCTGGCTAGAATAATCCTCATGCATTGAAGGGTGAATGATTCCTCAAGGTGTATTCCCTTCATTTCTCACAAGCAGGTCACATCGAGCAGCTCCTTCTTTGAGCTTAACAGAAAATCCTGACTCCTCGATTATGAAGGCAATGTATCTATTCTTGTTTATGATTTGCCAACTAAATGTTACAGGTATATATTGATTTAATGTGTACAGAAATTGGCTTAATGGATTGTGCAAATGTGCACAAGGTTATTAAATGTGCGAATGTGCAAAAGGTTATTATATGTGCAAGTGTGCACAAAGTTATTTCATGTGTAAAAGCCCATTAGCATTTATATTTAGGCAAACGTTTTGATATGTACAAACCTTAGGAACTTTAATATGGTTAATAATATGTAAAGCAAAACCTAAAAGTTGTTGGAATTAGGGTTGCAGGAAAGCACACAAAGCTTGGAGAAGAAGAAGCAAGAATGTACACAACACACAATGTATTATATTGTGTCAATGTACAAAGATAAGTTAGCCCAGAATGATGGGCGTATATACAAGCCGGGGGAAAAAACCTCCTAAGGAGGGAAAAAGTGCCCTGGCGGTCCTAAGTGTGTTCACACACATCACTGCCTATATATATGGCAACAAATCCCCCTTGGGACTGATGGTGTGAACGAGAGCTGGCACTCATGTATAGGGAAGTGCCATGCCCAAAGTAGATCAGTCCACAAAGGGGAGCAAGTCCAAAGCTTTGCGGAAAGCTTCAAACTTCTCACGAGGAAGCGCCTTTGTGAAAAGATCGGCGAGGTTGTCCTGTGTTGGCACATATGCCAAGCTAATCTCTCCTGTTGAGAGTCTCTCCCTGACATAGTGATAATGCACCTCAATGTGCTTTGTGCGAGCATGAAAATTTGGGTTTCTCGCAAAACTGCCAATGCGCTCTGACTGTCAGTGTAGATAGAGATGGCAGACTCCTGTCCAACACCCAAGTCAGCCACCATAAGCCGTCTGAGCCACACACACTCAACCGTAGCTGTGAAAGCTGCCCTGTACTCAGCTTCACAACTAGAAGTGGCCACAGTAGGTTGCTTCTTGCTCAACCAAGATATGCATGAGCTACCGAGCATGAAACAAAAACCACTTGTTTGTGGACACTCTTGTGTCATAGCAACCAGCCCAATCTGAGTCTGAAAAAGCATGTAAATCTGGCGGCAACGATCCCCCCTTGGGATAAAGCAACCCAAGATGTATGGTGCCACTCAAGTAGCGAAAGATGCGTTTAACTGCCTTCCAATGCTGAGACCCTGGGCTATGCATAAACCTGCTCACCTCTGTGAGACTGCAAACTGAATGTCCAGCCTCATAATGCATACATAAATGAGGCAACCAATTGCTATCTGATAGAGTGTGACATCAAAGTGATCTCCAGCATCATGAAGACTCAACTTCAAACCTGTCTCCATTGGAGTAGCAATAGGCTTGCAGTCTTTATGGCCAAATCTCCGCAATAATGTCTCGATATACTTTGTCTGACACAAAGCAATACCTCCATCACACTGCTTAAATTGTATCCCCAAATAATGATGCAAATGCCCCAAATCTAACATCTCAAAAGAGGAATTCAAATCAGCCTTAAAATCAGCAATATGACTCTCATTTGGTCCTGTGAGCAGCATGTCATCGACATAGAGAGCAATGATTAGATGTACATCATCCACACGTTTAACATACAAAGTGCTTTCTGTTGGACTATTATGAAAACCATGTGGAATCAAATATGCATGTATCTTTTCATACCAAGCTCGTGGAGCTTGCTTTAAACCATACAAAGCCTTTTTCAACCTGCACACTTTGTTTTCCTGCCCTCTTTGAACAAAACCACGAGGCTGCGATACATACACCTCATACAAATCTCCATTCAAGAACACAGTCTTTATGTTAAACTGATGTACATTCCAACCATTATGAGCTGCGAATGCACAAATGCTATGAATGGTAGTCATACGACAAGTGGGAGCAAAGGTCTCATCAAAATCAATGCCCTTTTCTTGAGCATAACCCTTTGCAACAACAAGTCTAGCCTTGTAGCGATCAACACTGCCATCTGGCTTTCGTTTCAACTTAAAAACCCACTTACATCCAATGACCTTTTTACTAATATGCAAATCACACAAAGACCATGTAGCATTCTTCATTATAGCATCATATTCACTTTGCATTGTAGCCAACCAATTTTTTGATTTTTGTGCCTCATCAAATGAAAGAGGTTCTTCCTCTTCACACATACTAGACATAGCCAAAGGATAACAATCTCATGCATAAGAGGCATGCTGAAAACCTGAACGAGTACGACTAGAAATAGGTGCATTAATTTTACTATCACGCAAGGTTTGCACCAGTCATTTAGGCATACCTCTAGCTTGCTCATTTTCAGCCCTATCCTCATAAATTACATCCTGTAAATCTGCATCAGAAATAGGCTGATCTATGATGTTGTTTGAAATCTGCATAGGCTGAATATTTGTCTCATTAGGACTTACATTTGAATTCCCACCTGTAAACAGAGGCAACAACGTATCGAATACATCCCGTGAGCTCACACCTGTCTCTTTGGTACATGATAACAAAGGCTGCACAGCATCTTCCACAAAAACAACATCTCGACTAATCAATATACGCTTTGACTGCGGATGATACAATCTGTAACCCTTGCTCTTAGCACTGTAACCATCAAAAATGCATTTGACAGCCTTATCATCCAATTTTCTACGTTGTTGCACAGGCACTAAAGCATAGGCCAAGCAACCAAAGACATGCAAGTGACCAATAGAAGGCTTCCTGCCATGCCAAGCTTCGTATGGAGAAACAGACTGCAAAGCCTTAGTGGGACACCTGTTGAGTACATATGTAGCACACATGACAGCCTCAAGCCAAAACGCATGTGGCAAAGCTTGGCTCTTGACCATACATCGTGCCATCTCCATAACTGACCTGTTTTTCCTCTCAGCAACACCATTTTGCTGAGAGGTATACGGCACTGTACATTGGTGTTTTATCCCACGACTAGCCAGAAATGCATCAAACTCTTTAGACATGTACTCCCCCCCTCTCGATCAGAACACGGAGGGTGACCACAGTACAATTGGATACATTTTCAACCATAAGCAAAAACTGTTTGAAGCACAAAAACACTTCAGACTTTGCCTTCAGTGGATATACCCATGCATGCCTTGAGTAATCATCAATGAAAGTCACGAAGTACAAGTGTTTACCAAATGACGGAGTTTGCATAGGCCCACATACATCACTATGTACAAGTTGCAATTTGCGAGTGGCCCGCACAGAACCATCCTTTGGAAACGCAAAACGCTGCATTTTGTCCAAAATATAGCCTTCACAAACATGTTTCAATGGTGCCTCAAGAGGGGGCAATGAAGCAACCATATCAAATTTCTGCTAGCAAAGTTCAGATGACCAAAACGAGCATGCCATAGTTTTACATCTGAAACTGCCTTTTCATAAAAAACTGCATTTGCTGAATCTTCCACACACTTATCATAAGAATTGAGCCTATATAGCCCACGAAACAAGGTGCCAGATGCAATAATCGTATCACCAGAAGTCAAATCATGAACAGTATATCTGTTATCCATAAATTTGACTACAAGTCCAAGTCTAGCAAGCGCAGAGACAGACAATAGATTCTTCTTTATCCCTGGCACATACAAAGCATTTGAAAGTGTGAAAGCGTTGCCATTTATAACAGTAAGCATAATTTTACCAACGCTCTTCATTGGGTAAGAAGCATTATTGGCACATGTGACAGTATTCCCATTAGGGACAGCCTCAAGACAAGTGAACATATCATGATGCGAGGTAATGTGCTTTGTAGCACCACTGTCAAAATACCATACATCAGAGTCAATAGAAACTGCCAAACATGCATCATGTACAGATGGGTCATACTGGCAATACATGCTAAATGCCCATTCTATATCCTGCACAACATTTGCTGAATCTGCATTTGTAGAAGCATCCGCTATTGTGGCTGCATTTGACTCTTTCTTCTTTGCCTCTTTAGCCTTTAGCTTAGGGTAATTCTTAATGACATGATCAGTTGCCTTCTTACAATAGTTGCACCTGATCTTTTTCTTGCCTTTATCAAGAGCCTTCTCAGACCTATTGTTGCTACCTGTGGAAGGAGAAGAAGTTGCAGACCTACTAATAGGAGAAGAGACAGTGGAAGGGGCTACCTTACCACTTCTTCTCTGCTGGGCAGCAACAAATGCCTGATCAACTGCACGCTGCCTAGCCCTATTTTGCTTGGACTGCACTTCTTGCAAGATCTTGTTGACTAAAGTATCATACTTGACAACATTAGGTCTGTCCTCAATAACAAGTCTCCACATGGAAGCAAAAGTCTGATATGACTCAGGTAAAGCATCAAGAACAGTTTGCACAAGAGAATGATCAGGAATAATCTCACCTGCAAAAATCAACTGTTCCTTGAGATCTTTAATCTTAGCAAGAAATACATTCATGTCATCATCTTCCTGCATGATCTTCGATTCTAACTCTTTACGCGGGCAGGTAAGAGATTTTTGCCTTGTTTACGACCTGCATACAAACCAGCTAGAATATCCCAAGCTTGTTTAGCTATTTTAGCTGAACGAATATGTGGAGTGATGTTACGTTTGACAGAAAGTGCAATCAAGGCATGAGCCTGCGCATCTTTACCATCCCAACGAGCTTGTTCAGCAGTGGGTAAAACAGCAGCAATAGTAGAGCTGCTAGAAACTGCAACATCCTCAACAGATCCTACATCCACAGAACCTGGACGTACATCCATACCCTGCACAATGTTCCACACTCCTTTTGCAACCAAAACATGCTGCATCATGTATGCCCAAAGTGGGTAGTTACTGTCTCCATCCAGTTTGTCATCAGCAGAGACAACATGCGAAATACATCATTGCTGTTATCAGCCATGGATTGAAACTGATGCAAAAGCTACCTGTAATGGAGCAAAGACTGAATAGAAAACAACTCGTGCTATGTAGCACGGTCCACAATAGAATACGTATGCCTGTTTTGTAGAAAACTGCACTGTCAAAATTTTTGCACAAAATGACGAAAACACCTGTACAGAACTTGTAATGCAAAAACGGAGCCCAAAACGACCTTAGATGCAATTTTGGAGAACACTAAGCCTACTGGCTTATCTGTAGAGTATAGGGACCTGCAAGCGCTCGTGAAAGCTCACCTCAATTGGAGAGCGTGAGTCAGAGGGTGCTAGCAATGTAGCCTTGGGAGCCGATGCCTGCTCTGATACCAAATGTTGGAATTAGGGTTGTAGGAAAGCACACAAAGCTTGGAGAAGAAGAAGCAAGAATGCACACAACACACAGTGTATTATATTGTGTCAATGTACAAAGATAAGTTAGCCCTAGAATGATGGGCGTATATACAAGCCGGGGGAAAAAACCTCCTAAGGAGGGAAAAAGTGCCCCGGCGGTCCTAAGTGTGTTCACACACATCACTGCCTATATATATGGCAACAAATGGTTATGGGCCCACCACGCTTCCAAAGTGGGAAAAGCAAGCCCAAATTGTACGCATAACTATATAGTATTAGCTCCTTGGGCTATTTTTATGGAATACAATTCTCAAAATACTCATGTCGTGGAAGTGGAGCTTGCACCTAATATTGTCTTGATGGTGATGTTGTTCTATCTCTCTTGTTTATGTTATGCTATGCTCTTTGATATCAATTTGATTTAAGTCTTTGCTTTAATTTTTTATTATTATTTGTGAGTTTTTAATTATTTCTTCACAGAAGTATAGAAAAATCCCGTGATAGTGGTATCAGAGCTTTGGATTAATTCAATCTTCTTGAAGTTGATCAAAGACTTGTGGACAAAGAAGTGAAAGAGACAAAGGCAAAGGTGATTTTGGTGATTTTTCAATTTAATTTGAAGAAGAATACGTTTATGGTTATGTGTGGTTGAAAGAAGGCTTCTTTTTAACCATTGGACAAAAAATCTCCGTCGATCTTTTGCCTAAAGAGTAAAGCAAGGTGGAAAACCATTAGTGGGTTTGTGAAAACCACAAAACCATCTTTAATCTCACTAATCTTCTTCATAATCTATCCGTACGAATCAAATCAGCAAGGGAAAGAGCATAGAGAGCCATAGCAAGATTGCTAAGCCAGTGGAATTGCTAGAACCAAGTATCTTCACATGAGATGTTGTTAGCAAACTCCCTTTATGGCTAATTGGGGATGCTCGAGAAGTAATTGTCATGCCAAATATACTTGCAAGTGAGGGGTGTGTTATGTCCCTACCATATATATAGAAGGAGATAATTAATTTTAAATTTTGGGTTCCTATTGCTTCTCTTTTTATTTATTTTTTTATTTTTTACACTATCTAAGGCATAATAGGAAAAATAAATTTTCATAGAAGTCATGGTGGGGGAGGATCCATAGGCTTACCTTTGTGAGTTTAAAAGGGCAGGCTTGGTAATGGGGATAACAAATTAACATAATGGGCATAATTAGGTTAGTATATGTTCAATGCCCGCCTCTCAGTATGTATCTCACATTGATGTATGGTGCACATTTGTACAACCCTCATTATGAGGAGAAGCCATTAGTGCATATATCTTTAGTGGGAGTCCTAGCTTAGATGCTGGAAGGGGTCGTAGTTGTGATCGTTGATGGTTAGGAGATGATGAGGGGTACAAGCGTTAGCTGGGCTCTGTGGACCAAAAAGGCTCTGTGGACCAAAAAGGTATAGGGAATATTCTAAGGAATATTTTCCCTGGATACTGATTTCATCATAGGTGGGCGATGGTTGGTTGGGACGTATCATGGATATGCAAGTGATGAGCCGCATCAATGTAGCATAGCTGCCCATGTCTTGGACGCGTCACTGTACTACCTGCAGTATTGTTAATGGACATAGTTGGCACAAGCTTAAGATATCCAATGCTTGTGAGAATATATTCCCTATACTCTTAGTATGCCCCTCCTCCATTCAGATCCTGTCTACATTGCCATCTAAGCTCTACACTAGAGCACACGAGTGGACAACACCATCATATTGTACCTATCTCTTGTTTGGTATAATCAAAATTCTAAAATTATCTCTATTGCATTGTTTAGTGTACTTTTCTCTTGTTGTATCTCTTTTCGTTGTGCCATATTCTTACATGGTATCAAAGCTGTAGGTTCTCTTAGTAACAATAGTACACAAAGTCTAGTCTTTCTTTGCATAGAAGTAGCTTGGAGGAGTGATGTCTGCTTTAGGGCCCAGTGCTGCTACTATTGCATCCATCCACCTGCCTTCACTGAAGGCAAGTTAGATGGGAAAAACTACACTCTTTGGAAGTTCAAAATTAATGTCATCCTTGATTCCTATGAGCTACTAGAGACTGTTCTAGTAACGGACCAAGAACTAATGGAAACCATTGACCCTAGCGATAACACAAGAATGATTCCACAAGATGTTTCTCTTTTTGAGGCATGGAAGCGACGCAATGCAGACACACTTTGCACCATTATTACCAATGTAAGTGATTCTATTCTTACTTTGATTCAACACACAACCACGGCATCCATGTCTTGGACCATACTAATAAATCGGTCTGAGACCCGAAATCAGACCAAGATTGAGAACCTACAGAATTAGCTTGTTATTGAAAAGTTTGTTGAGGGAGAGGCTGTAGAAGCGTTTATCTCTCGGATCAAAAACGTGCGAGACCAGATGGTTTCTATGGAAATCATGAAGACCAGCGATGGCTCAAAGATGCATCCGAATTCTACTATAGAAGTATGATGGCTTGGTTACGGCACTAAACACCCACGTTAGAGTACCACCTCTTTCTTTTGAAGAATTTTTTATTATGTTGTTTGAGGAGGAGATGCGGCTGAAGACCTGTGATGGTGGCGGTAACATCGCATTTACAGCCAAGGCAAAAGGCAAAGGTGGGGCTACTTCTGAAGACAAGAAGAAGAAGTTTTTTGGTATGTGCTACTACTGTGACAAGAAGAGTTATGCTGTCAAAGATTCCAAAAAGACTGCAAGAAGAGTTATGCTGTCAAAGACTGCAAAAAGAAGCAGGGTGATGAGAAGAACGGCGCCATGAAGACTTCATGGAAGGGAAAGGAGTCAGCTAACTATGGGTCACCACCATATAAGAGGTATGCTCATTCGCTCAGGCTCCAGTTGTTGGCTATTCATGGATTTCGGATAGTGGGGGGGGCATCACAACATATGACTAGAAAAAAGGAATTATATGGCAGCCTTTACAGGAATCCATCAATGTTATTGTCGAGAATAATGCTAAATGTCCAACCGAAGGGTTTGGAACTATCTCGTTTGTGGTAGTTTATAGGTGAAGAAAAGAAGATATCCAATGTGCCTAATAAAGAGAAACCTGCTCTCAGTTGTTACGATAATAGATCGTGACCTTGAAGTACGCTTCAAGAAAATAAGAGCAGAGATTCTAGATCCCAATGGGAAGATAGTTGGCAAAGCTGTGAGGAATAATAATTTGTACAAGCTGAGTTCTCTTACAGCTGTTGTAGACAAGGGCACAAGCAAACTTTGGCATGAGCGATTTGGTCACAACGGATTTACTGTGCTAAAGGAGATGTAGAAAATGGGGATGTGGAAAATTTACCTGTATGTTCCTTTGAGAAGCCTTCATGTTCTCATTTTCAAACATTCGGTTGTGAAAGTTACATACATATACCAGATGAAAATAGAACTAAGCTTGCTGCCAAAAGCAAGAAATATATCTTCCTTGGATACAGTACAAAGTCAAAGGCATATCGACTATTTGATCCAGAGGCTAAGAAGATCATGGATAGTCGAGATGTGTTTATGGAGCATCCACATTCAGTGGAGGATAGGGATCCGTCCACTTTATCATAGAATGGAGAAATAATCCACCATGTGCCTAGTCCAAGCATGGGAAACGTGAAGGAGGAGGAGTTTTCGAATGATGAAGACTCTAAAAAATCACACCATCCTGGCCCTGCATATAAAGGACAACCACTTCCTATGTGGGTAAGGTAGCTCTTTGATGATCGCAACTCCCCACTCATGTTGCAAAAACTATAGCAAATGGCTTACGAAGATCAAAGAGAATAGAGGAGCAGAGAAGGTCTTCTGAATACATTGTCAATATGGCCTTGATGGGTTGAGATAATGGATTTAGTGAAGGAGCCCACAAATGTAGAAGAAGCTTTGGCAGATCCAAAGTGAAAGCAAACGATGGAGCCAGAGTATGACAACATCATAAAAAACAACACCTGAGAGTTGGTTGATCGGCCACCAAAGTGAAGGTAGCGATGCAATCAAAATATGACATCATAAAAAACAACACTTGGGAGAGCTAGTTGACCAGCCACCAAAACGAAAGATAATTAGCACCAAGTGGGTGTGGAAATCCAAGTATAAATCCGATGGTTCATTGGAGAAATACAAAGCTAGGCTAGTTGCACAAGGTTTTTCACAGGTTGAAGGTTTTGATGTCAGTGAAACCTTTGCCCCAACAGCTCTAATGACCACCACTATTTGCATAGTATTTGCCTTGGCTGCTAAAATAAGAAGTGGCCAATTTTTCAAATGGATGTAAAATCAACTTTTCTGAATGGACATTTCAAGGAGGAGGTGTATGTCACTCAGCTACAAGGGTTTGAGCTGCCCGGATCAAAAAACATTTTTGCAGCTTGAAGAAGGATTTATATGGGTTGAAACAAGCCCCGAGGACATGGTACCAACGAATAGATACTTTTTTCAAAAAAATTGGCCTTTCTAGAAGTGCATTTGATGCTAACTTGTATGTACTAAAAAAGGATGGCAAAGATATGATAGTTGTTCGCTACTACGTGGACGACTTGATTATCATAGGGGTAACCATGAAGACTTGTTTCAGTAAACAGGAGAAAGGCTTGGCTTTGAGTTTGAGATGACAGACTTGGGGCTCTTGCATTATTGTTTGGGAATCGAGGTTTGGCAGACAAGATCTTCATTTCTCAGCAGAAGTATGCAACAGAGATCTTGAAGGCATTTAGTATGAGAGAGTGCAAGCCAATAAGTACACCAATGAAGGTAAACTCTAGGCTTTCTTCTAAGGACACTTCACCTTTGGTTGACATCAAGATGTAAAGGAATCTCATTCGGAGTTTGATTTTCTTGTGCAATACTAGACCAAACATTTGTTATGCAGTTGGTGTGTTGGAGTAAGTTCTCCAACAAACCAAGGGAAAGTCATTGGAATGTAGCAATGCATATGCTCAGGTACATCAAAGATACCATTGAGTATGGAATTACATACATCCGATGACTCCTTAGTGGGATATTGTGACTCCAATTAGGCTGGAGATTGTGACACCAGAAAGTGAGTTTCTGGATATTGCTTGTCACTTGGATCAGGTTTCTCTTGGATTAGTAAGAAGCAACCCACAGTGGCACTTTCTTCAATTGAAACAGAGTACAAGGCTGCTTGTTTTGCTGCTTATGAGGCAGTATGGTTGAGGAGGATTCTAGCATAGATATGGGAGTTCCAATGAGGTCAGCTCATGAACTTATGATGTGATAATCAAAGTTGCATGGCCATTGTAAAGAACCCTGTGTTTCATGCTTGCATTCAGTATCATTATGTGCGGGAGTTGATCGAGGATGAGATTGTGGAGCTGGAGTACTATTCTATGAAGTAGAAGTGCGCCGACATCTTTACCAAAGCTCTTGGGAAGGACCAGATCACTCGACACCTTTATGGACTTGGCATTGGGCTAAGAAACTCTTAGTTCATCTTTGGAGTATATATCTCACATTGATGTATGGTGTACATTTGTACGGTCCCATTATGAGAAGAAGCCATTTGTGTACATATCTTTAGCGGGAACCCTAGCTTAGATGCTAGAAGGGGTCATAGTTGTGACCTTGTTGTGGTTAGGAGATGATGAGGGGTACAAGCATTAGTTGGGCTCCGTGGCTCGAAAAGGCATAGGGAATATTTCTTGGAATATTCCCTCAAATATTGATTTCATCACATTAGCTAGAAGTGGTCGGTTGGGATGCGTTATGAATGCGCGGGCAATGAGCCGCGTCAATGTAGCATAGCCTCCCACGTCGTCTTAGACACGTTCACTGCACTACCTGTAGCACTATAAATGGACATAGTTGGCACAAGCTAGGGCATCCAATGCTTGTGAGCATATATTCCCTATACTCTTAGTACGCCCTCCATTTAGAGTCTATCTAGATTGCCATCTAAGCTCTACACTAGAGCACACGGGTAAATAGCACCATCATATTGTACCTATCTCTTTTTTGGTATAATTAGAATTTTAAAATTCTCTCCATTCTCTCTATTACATTGTTTAGTGTACTTTTCTCTTGTTGTATCTCTTTTCGTTGTGCCATATTCTTACAAATTATTACCTTCTTTTTTAGATGGAAGAGCTCTTAAGTGGGTACGAGAGTAAGAGGAAGAAGTGTTGAGTTACTGGGATAAGCTAAGTGCAACCTTGTTGGATGAATTCTTACCTAAGGAAAAGTATGATCAACTGCTAATTGAGGTCTCACATCTTTCTCAAAGCATTGATTCTATGAAGGGTTATGGTGAACAAACCACTAAGTTGAGAGATAGCATTAAATGTCAATTGTATAGAGATGGGGTCAAGGAAGCCTCATCTGTCATGGTTGAGATTGATGGGTTGATCTTGCATTAATTTATATTTGGGTTGAAGCCTAGGATACGGCAAATTGTCAAGTATAAAGGTGCTAAAGACTAAGCTGGGGCCTTGAAGGGTTATGGGTGAACAAACCACTAAGTTGAGAGATAGTCAATTGTATAGAGCTGGGGTCAAGGAAGCCTCATCTGTCATGGTAGGGATTGATGGGTTGATCTTGCATTAATTTATCTTTGGGTTAAAGCCTAGGATATGACAAATGGTCAAGTATGAAGGTGCTAAAGACTAAGCTGGGGCCTTGACGATAGCCCTGCATTAGTGAGGAGGAGGATGTAGATCAACCAAAGCCTTAGGTATTGTCATTTTTTCCTACACCAATGGTTACATCTTCTTCTAATGATCGCAAAGTGGTTACCTTTAATGAATCGTACATATAAGTATGGCTATCTCCAATGCACTTGATGCAGTGGTGTCTCAACTCACCAATAAGGATGGATCGACCTTCTACAAGCTCGTGAAAGAGGGCCTCCCCTAGGGCAAGCAGATAGGAAACATGGTAAGAAATTGTGGCCCTTCTGATCTTGATCTTTCTTGCAATACATCCTATGGGTGCCAAGAGAAAGGGCATTATCACTAAAGATTTTGACCTAGGAGAGCTTCTTCATCCTCTAATCCTATAAATTTAAAGATGCCACTAAGGATGTATGTGTTGTTGAAGATAAAGGTATTGTTGATGTGTGCAATCAAGAGAATAGACCCAATAAGGATTAGGATGTAGAAGAGGAAAAACCTCTTCAAAAGCAGTAATTGAAGAAAAAGGGTGATCAAGAGAATAGACCTAGGAAGCATAAGGATGTAGGAGAGGAAAAGCCTCTTCAAAAGCAGTAATTAAAGAAAAAGGATGAAAGGAGCAAAGTTTGAAGAAGAAGAAGGCACTTGGGTGTTGTTGACTTTGGCCTTTCTAAGAGTCAAGGACCTTATTCCATTATCGAAGACATAGGATTGCAGAAAGCAAACATTACTTATGGGAAACTTGTTACATTGGCTCTTTCCTTTGAGGAGGGAGTTGAGAAGTGGCATCAATGCTAGAAGGAGAAAGAGGGACATGCTAGCTCAGCTAGTGGAGGCAAAAGTGGGCATCTATTCTCTTCAGATTGAGTTGGTATGTAATGGTTTGTATGTAAAGAATGTTCTTGTTGATGATGGTTCTATAGTCAATGTCGTTTCTGAAGGTTTAACAGAAACATTGGGGCTTAAAAATAGTTGTGCAAGTCTAATATTACCTTAGGGATGGCAAACAAGGCAAGTGTGAAACCTGAAGATGTTGTGAGTAATATGGTGGTTTTTGTCGTGGGAGTATTAACCTCTTTAGATTACTAAATTCCCACTGTTGATTGTCATATGGTTTCTTTGCAAGTCAAACGCCTCCGTGAGGAGAACATAGCCTACATATCCACCCTATACGATGAAGAAGATGGATTGACAAGTGTAAACAATTATCTTGTTGAAGGAACAAAGGGATACTTTGATGCTTGCTATATCCTAAACAAAATCACAAGTGTCTATCAACCTCATTGAAAAGATCAAAACTTCATAGAATGTGTCACATTTTTTAGAATATAAGTCGATTAAATTCAAATCATCTATATACTAATGGAAATATAAGTCAATTGCCAATGAGGTGGTAGCTCAAGTGGTGAAGTTTTTGTCTTGGGACCAAGAGGGCCTGGGTTCAAACCCCCACTCGAGACGGCATTGCCTACGGGTAAAAAAACGCACCTATAGGGGTGGTGAAATACGCCTATGAAGGGTGAAAAACGGTAACTATGGGACTAAGGCCAATTGAAAAAAAAAAAGTCAATTGAGAATATAATCACTTGAATTCAAATAATGTATATAAGAATGGAAAGTTTTGGTTATTTTGCAAACTTCAAAGTGCAATAATCCATGAGAATTCGGATCATCATTGCAAAAAAATAAACCACATCATCAAGGTTTTCTGTGTACAAGGAGGAGGAATAAAAACTATTCCAGTTGACTTTCAATTTACATGTGCAAAAGTAAATTGATGCATCAAAAACTATTCCAGTTGACTTTCAATTTGCATGTGCAAAAGTCAACTATTCCAGTTGACTTTCAATTTGCATGTGCAAAAGTAAATTGATGCATCAAAAGTAAATTGATGCATCAAAAGCATAGAGTCATAGACGTATACAAATGGGAAACGAGGGCTTCGGCGTTGCGGAGCGGGCCACGCCCACGGGTGGTGGCAGGCGCTTAACAGCGCACACCCAGCTCGGCCGCATCTCAGCGAAGAAAGGGCGGCAATGCGGCGCATCGGCCGTAGGGCATGTGGCAGCGCCAGCTCAGGAGTAGCCATTACGGTAGAGAAAGGGCGGCGGCGCCAGTCAAAGGGCGGCTGGGCAAAGTAAGCGATGCGCTGGGAGCCATAAAGGCGTCACTGCTCGAAAAAATTGTTTTTGGGCCATAAAGGCGTCACTGCTCGAAAAATTTGTTTTAAACCCTTAAAATTAAAGGCCATGCTAAACCCTTACTCGGATTTAGACCTAAAAATCTCTAAAAACTATACTAGTTCCGAAGATTTATAACTAAAACATGTAAATTTCATCCCTTAAAATTAAAGATAATACCAAATTCTAACTGGGATTTTCACATTTCAACTGAGAAAATTACATTACAGACCGGATTATGTGAGTAGTGCTCTCAGTGTGGCAAAAAAGGAAAGTGGGCGGTGAGAGAGAGACGAGCGGAGTATCAAGAACATCACCTTCATAGAGCTTTCACGATTACTATACAAGCTTCCATAGCCTCATCTTCGGCATTCAAACCAGTACTCCAAGCACAATGGTGGCAATTTTTTTTCAGCTTATTCCCAACAAGCTAGTGCTAGAGATGCCATCCGACCCTGCTTCTCTTCACCTTGGTAAACTCATGTCCCTTCATAGAGTCATTGTTTATGCTGGCCAACTTGTAATCCACACAAAACATATATGCTGCACCGACCCTAATGACCTTAAACTAAGGATATAAACCTTGCTCAAATCCAAAGTGCTACAAAATGCACCGTACCCTAATATGTGTAGGTCCAATTCTAGATGGGAGAAACATGGTGGGCAGAAAGCTTGGCCCATGGTATGACTCATCACTTGGATTCTTTTAAAAAGTGCATGCACAAGTGGTTGTTCTATTATTCTTTGACAATTCAACGACAAATCTTGGTATAACCCAAAGTGAAAAAATGTTGAAGAAATCATAAATAAGGGTCGAAGAGAGCACAGAGTTAGAGTTTTCACATGGACAAGAGCACACATAGGCACATTGTTCAAGTCAAGAGTTCTTACCTTAGCCTTGCCAAAGCATATGTCATTGGGCTGCCTTAGAGAAGCAATTGCAACTTCCCAATATGGGTGCGCTAGCTCATCCCAATCTATTATCACACCAAAATGCTCCTTGCCAATGGGGTGAAGGGAGAGCTCTCTTTGCCTAGATGGAGACAAATGGAAGAAGAGGAAGCTAATGTAAGCAAAAAACCTATAAACACTCCTATCTATCAAGCATGCAAGATTCAATAGTAGAGAATAAGCAAGTAAGAATAGAGAAGGAGGGGAGCTCACAAGTATTCTCTATTGCAAGGGAATGATTGTGTATTTCTTATTGTGAAATATGTACAAGTGACTAGTTTTCACACTTGACCAACCAAACTTAAAAATGGTCTAGCCTCTATTACTAGTCTTAAGAAAGTATATATATAAAGTCCTTAGACTCCCTATTTGACATTAACCACAAGGTAAGGCCACTTAATATGTTCCAATGTTGTCTAAGAAAAGATAAGTGCTCATTCAAGTGAGTAAGATGACAAAGTACCTTATAGTAGGTTAGGCACGAGAAACCATGTAAACCTACCGGTAGGTTCCTTACGGTAGCTCATGCATGAGAAACCACGTTAACCTATAGATTGGCATATACCTCCCCATCCTAATGGTGGTCACATCCTTAGGTTTAACCTTTGGGCATCTTTACCTCGCTTAGTTTTAGCATGGTTAGAGGAATGTTTTGTGCCTCGGAGAGAGATGCACAGCCTAGTGGATTTTGGCTTTTTTCAGCTTCAGTTACATTACCAACTCTTCTTCTGTTTGTAATATCCCCCTTTCCTTATCCTAATATAGCTCAAATATTATTTTTTGGGATGTATATTCTAGAGAGAATATAAAACATTAATAAGATAAGAATTTTAATGAGAAACTTGGAGACCAAAGAAATAATAAAAATTTAATATTAATAGGCAAGTTGCCATGTGTATAAAATTAATTGGGGTTTTCTATGTGCAGTGAGAAATTAGAAAATAAAAATTTAATGTTAATAGCCAAGTTACCATGTGCATAAAATTAATTGGGGTTTTTGATGTACACATGTGCAAGGGATGAGAAATTAGAAAATAAAATTTTAATGTTAATAGTCAAGTTGCCATGCACATGAATTTGAGTAAAGTTTTTATTGTACACCTATACAAGGGGTTACACACATTGGGATTAGAAAGAGAAAGAAAATAATACAAATAATATTATATATTTTTAAAAAAGAAATAAAAGAATTAATTTTAAAGAACAAATAATAAAAGTTAGTCATAAAAATATGTTGTGGTGTTCATTAGCCTTGAAAAAATTTAGAAATAAAGTGCCCATTTGAATGGGTGCAAGATTATAAGTCTAAGGTTGAAAGGTGAGTGCAAAAACCCTAGGGATAATTTTTGAGAAGAAAATTAATAATTAATGTGGAGATAAACATGGTGATCTAAATAACTCTAGTCGTATATAAATGTGGGAGGAGTTGACTAGATGTATGGGTGGATACATGTTAGAGTGGTTGAGGGCATGAGAAAATGGGTGGATGCATGAAGTCTAAGGTTGAGTTTCATGAGATATGGTGGGCTACTAACTTCAATGAACTAATGGTGCATGTAGAGAGTGTAGTCATCGTCATTTTCAAGTATAAAAAGAGCCCCCTTCTCATAAAAAATCCATTTAATGTTTCCTAGAGAAAGGAGAGTACTTTCTTCTTGGTTTTCAATGTGCAGCACATGTCCATTAGTCATATGTTGGCTTTACCAAGGCTATAAGCAATCATTTGAGTGTAAGAGAGTGACATTAGAAGTTGTAAAAGCTCCTAGGGATTTGTAAAAAAACTCATGGTTTAGTGGAGAGGAGAGAAGTTTATTTCTTTACCTACAAGGTACAATAAGTCTCCTACTAGTCAACTTTTATAAGGTACAATTATCTCTTGCTTATAATTTGCATTTTTTTAAAATGTAGGTGGTGACTAAATGTACGGGTGGATACATGTCAAAGTGGTTGAGAGCATGAGGAAATGGGTGGATGCAGGAAGTCTTAGGCTGAGTTTCATGAGATATGGTGGGCTACTAACTTCAATGAGCTAATGGTGCATGTAGAGAGTGCAGTCATCATTTTCAAGTATAAAAAGAACCCCCTTCTCATTATAAGTCCACAAAATGTTTCCTAGAGAAAGGAGAGTACTTTTTTCTTGGTTTTCAATGTGTAGCACATGTCCATTAGTCATATGTTGGCTCTACCAAGGCTGTATAAGTAATTATTTGAGTGTAAGAGAGTGATCATTAAAAGTTGGTATAAGCTCCTAGGGATGTGCAAACAAACTGGTGGGTTAGTGGAGAGGAGAGAAGTTTATTCCTTTACCTATAGGGTACAATAAGTCTCCTACAAGTCAATTTTTACAAGGTACAATTATCCCTTTGCTTTATAATTTAGATTTTTATTATTCTTTTACAAATAAATTAGCTATTCCATGTTGATTCTAATTTAAATAGAATTACAAAAATGCATTCCCTCTCATGGCATCATAATGCTCCTCAGTGGATGAGATCACCTTACATATTGGGGTGATTCTCTTCTATTATGGCTTATAGCCATGATTGTTGTATGCTTTCTTCATACTTAATAGAAGTCTCTTTCCTATTTTTTTTAAAAATGCATTCCTATTCCCTACACATTTCTCAAAACCAGAGACCCTTAAAGTCTAATTTTGACTCTTTGCTCTTAGCATAAATTAGATATTGTAGGAAACCTCGTTAAATAGTGAACCTCCTTATTCCCTAAACCATAGAAAAATTGAGGATTGGCATCAGATATTATTAAACCTAGGGAAAAAATAAATATTGGCTAAACCTTAAGTCAACTTATTTTTTTAGAGATCGAAAACTAGTCTAAATGCTCTAATTTAAGGTAAACCTAAGGCTAGACAAGCTTTGGATTAAAGTATGGATGATGGGGTTTAATTAGAAAATTTATATTTAAATTATAAATTTAGGGTTACCCCCATACATAGAGAAAGAAAGCAGGAATTAGAAATATAGAGAGATAAAACAGTAGTAGTAAGATGGGAGAAGTACCTTAGTTTAATGGAAGAAAAATTAGGGATTATTAAGATTTAAGTTTAGAATTCTTTTAAATTTTTTGGTGCAAGAATAACCAAGAATTCTAGAGAGAGATAATTTTTGAAAGAGAAATCCAGAGAGAGAAAGAGAAATTATCCAATATGCATGGGTAAGATTAAAATCAAGGATAGTAGCCCAAGGTCTTAGATTTTACTTTAGATAGATTGGATTAATCTGTCCCAAGAAAATATATCTTTAAAGAGAGAAAATATTGATTAATCCTTAATTAGGGATATTGAGAGTACCTTATTATCCCTAATCAAGTGTAAATCCATAACTCTTGAGTGTGTTAAACATACCAAATTAAATGATCTTGAGTAATGGATAAGAACTAGGATTAAGACTAAGGATAGGAAAAGCAAGGATTGGATGTGCTCAAACCAAAGAATCCAATTCCTTAACTTGTGAATAAATTGACATCCTGATGTTTTTGTGGGATACAAGTTAGAAAGCAAAGGCTACATACTCTATCATCTGGCCACAAAGTAGATTTTTGTGGGATACAAGTTAGAAAGCAAAGGCTACATACTCTATCATCTGGCCACAAAGTAGATTTTTGTGAGTAGAGATGTCTTTGTGGAGCAAATGAATTCTCAAAAGGTGTTGCAAATTAGAATATATTAACTAAAAATCGGCTTGAATTTAGCCCACATATCAGCCAGCTTATTGATGAGGTAATTGTGGATGATGCAGTGGATGAGGAAAGGAAAGCTATACATCCATCCAAGAGTATGCCAAAATGGTTGGTACATACATTGTGGGATAATAAATTAGCTACTCCTTTACCTAGCAAGGCACGTGTTACTTCTTTACCTAGCAAGGCACATGGAGGTTCTCATCATGCATCATATTCTTTTGTGGATCATGCTCTCATTTCCAGTATATGCAATTAAGAGGAAGCACATGAAAATTATCATTGGATATAGGCCATGCAAGATGAGTATGACTAAATCCTTAAAAATGACACTTGGTATTCATAAGATTTTCCTTATGGTAAAAAACCCATTAGTATGAAGTGGACTTAAGCGAAAGTGTAAAGTTAAGGGTAGTGTTGCTGCTAGTAAGGCAAGGCTTGTTACAAAGGGTTATGCTCAAGAGAAGGGCATAGATTATGATGATACTTTTGCACCCACATCTCGTATGACTATGATCAGGTGTATTATTGCATTGGTAGTGCATCATGGTTGGAATGTACATCAGTTGAGACTGCCTTCTTGAATGGTAATTTGCATGAGGAGGTATATGTATCTCAGCCTTATGGTTTTGTTGAGATTGGACATGACTCTAACGTATGACTATGATCAAGTGTATTATTACATATCATGGTTGGAATATACATTAGTTGGATATCAAAACTCCCTTCTTAAATGGTGATTTGCATGATGAGATATATGTATCTCAATCTTATGGTTTTGTTGAGAAGGGACATTACTCTAAAATATATAGGTTAAGAAAAGCTTCATATGCCTTAGGTAGGCTCCTAGAGCATGGTATGAGAAGATAAACGCATACTTGGTTGCAAATTATAACAGTCCAACCATCTGAGAGTATGCTAGTAGCACCCTCTATGTAAAGAGAAGTAAGATTATCTTTTGGTCATCGTTTTATGACATTCTTCTCATGCCTCAATGAGAAGAAGATTTCAGCCTTTAAGGTTGAATTATATGTATCATTTGAGATGATAGATTTAGGCTAAGCCCATGGATTTGGTTTGAGTGGAAAAGGATCAAACACTGGAAAGTGGGTGGCATGGTGGACCCGAGTAATCGGTAATTTCCAAAACAAAACAAATTTGTGTTTTAAGAGAAAGAAAAGCATTGGACTAGTAGATAAGTCTAGTAATCATAAACCGAGAAAATAATTACCTTCATAATCATAAGGAGAGTCAGGACATCTTATTGTGAGGCTCAAGGAGCCACTCGATGTGACTTGCTTGGGATTATTATGAAGGAAACACTTAAAGGAATGATTTACCTTTCTTGCGTAAGAATTGTTCAAGGCATACTGAGAGGATGGAATAGCCAAACATTGGGATATTGTGATATGAGGTCCCTAGTTAGTCGCTCTACCCTTAGTGTGATTTGCGACCATATGTAGAGGGATAGGGGTGTCACATCCTCGATTAGGTTCTCTTTCTTGTTTGCTTCTTAGTGGAGGTTTTCATGCTCTCTCTCTCTCTCTCTCTCTCTCTCTCTCTCTCTCTCTCTCTCTCTCTCTCTCTCTCTGTGGACAAGTAGCGATGTCCTCCACTCCCTACCAAGAGAAACTCCTCCCACTATCGCCTCCGACCTTCCTAATCACTTTTTGACCGCTGTCACTGCCGGTGTCCTCCAACATCTCCGACCCATTGGGCCCTCTGACTCTACCAGCAGATGCACTTATGACGTGCATAGCCAACTCTGAACGTACTCATGAATGGTGCACCCCTCCGTTAACAGAGAGATATTCATTGAGTAATATCCACCTTTCCCGAGGGATATGCATGGCCACGTATACTCATGGAGGGAGTGCCCCTCTCCCTTTCCCAAGGCAGGGTGAGATCCTCTTGGAGCATCATCTACCTTTTCCCGACGGAAGATCTTCCCTCTACACAACATGATGAAGGGTTGGAACTTCGAGGAGGAGGACACCCAAGAAGGAGTTGGGGTCGTATAAAAGAGGAGGAGACAAGGGGACCACTCTCTCTTCAATGTATCATTCTCTTTGCATTTTTGGTATACAATGTTACTCTCTTCTTGTGGTGTTTTTTTAATCTCTCGCTCTCTCTCTGTGGTGTGTGTGTGTGTGGTGTGAGTGAGTGGTTTGTGGGTGTGGTGTGAGTGAGTGGCCTATGGGGATACTATGGTGCTAGGATCCACACTCCCCTTCCCCCAACCATAGTGATTGTGTAGGTAGTCTGCGAGTTCCCTAACGAGGACCTATGGAGTCATCCACAGCTAAGACAAAATTTAGCGATCACAGTGGGATGTGGGACTCTCCTACAGTCAAGGATAGTCTCAAAATTTTTCCTTTTCTTTTTTAGTGTTTTTTATGGTGGCGAGTATGTCCCCAAAGACTAGAGATTTTGGAGGTGATTCACCCTTCGTTCTCCTCTTTGAACTATTAGTCATATGGTTCTTCCTCATTCCCTTACTCTTTCCTCTCTTTTAACCCTATGGTAGCTCCACCAGGGCCGGAGCCATTGGCTACTTTCCTTAACCATGTGCAAGTTAAACTACCAACCTTCAAAGGTGCCATCACTAAAGATGTAGAAGACCATGTGTGGAGGCTCCTCACTATGTGTGACTCAAGAGGGCTTAACTGAGATGATGCACACTTGGTCTTGTTCCTAACAACGCTAGAAGAAAGTGCAGACCGGTGGTATCATCAATTCTTTGCCAACCACTTCCTAGATTGGGCCACCCTTAGACTACAATTCTTGGCTACCTTTCGGTCTACAAACTACTTTGATCTCATTACTCAAGAGCTCAACCAATTTTCCATGAAGGTGGGGGAGTCTGTGGCCCAACTTGTCACATGAGCTAAAGTTTTGGTCACTCAGCCCCCAAGATCCTGCAAACTACATGCTGCAAGAGTGGGTGCTTCACACACTCCCTACTTAAATAGCGATGAAGATGAGAGAGACCTTTCCACCCCAAGGCACCCAGCAAGACTTCCAAGACAAATCTACACAACTAGAGAATTCTCACCTCATGGTGGAGTGGAATACCTTGTGGTCCCCATTTATCCTTGGCATGTCTTCGGCTCCTCTAATGATTCCTTTAGCCTCGACCATAGCTTTTACCTCAGCTTCCCTGGACGAGCTCGCCAAGCTCAAGAAGGAGATTGAAGATTTCAAAAGGTCACAGCAAGAGGATGCAGCCATGATAGCTGAGGAAGGAGATCAAGCAGCTTAAGGCCAAAGGTCCTAAGATGAGTCCATGGTGCCTGGTATGTAGCTCGCAAGGCCATCTTCCAAGTGATTGTCCCACTAAGAAATATTTCTCATTTTTCTCTAAGGTGGGCCATGAGGACTACCTCAAGGGACTTCAATTTATGAAACAACAACTTAAGCAAGGGGCCACCCCGCTTAATCCCTTCGTCGAAGACTACACGGTGACCCCAACCAGCAGTGCTTCGACTTCTGCCCAGGAGCCACGGTAACATATACCAATATCCGTCAGGCCCCGGAGCAACACTAACATACAACCCCCTATGCAAATCCCATATCAAGGAGGCACTCTCCTAACCTATCAGTAGTACTTCCCACTCATGCCAGTCCCACAAACACCCCAAGCCTATCAAAACCCACCCCCAGTGGTCTATGCGACAGCTTCTCCAGTACCTTCGACCACTAACAATACGTATGGGACCCAGCCTCTAACCAAAGGTTCCCCAATCGTTGTCCTCCCAACAACCCCACCCATCCCTTTATGTGCTACTGTTGTGGGGGGAGCGGAGCAGCCGCATGCAAGCTCAATGCACTATACCAGAGGGCTCACTCCCATGCCTACATTGTTCGGAGGGCCGAGACCAGTACACCCAGGATTGTCCTAAAACCCCACTGGTTAACATGGTGAAGTAGTGGTGCTATCTCCCAAGGCTAACACTCCAATAGTGGCAGTAGTGACCTGGTCCCAACAAGGAGCCCCTAAGAAACCAACTCCTCCCCTTGATGGTGCAGTTCACCACCCATCCATTGTGGAACAAGCTTATAAGGATCCCATGGAGGAATTCACTCAAACACCACCCATGGAGAAGGAAGCGGCCCCTACCTTGGTCATTCCCCCAACCACCATACCTTCAAAGGCTCTACCCAACCCAAGGTTAGTAATTTACGTTGGGAGGCAGTGTTGGCATGGGCAAAGGTGGAAAGCACCCTTCCTCAATTATGTGGTTTGAGCCAGGAAATAGGAGAGAAACTGCTAGGCTTGTTCCAACATTGGGTGGATTTGAAGGCAACTCAGGATAAAGACACATCTAGTAGTAGTGGGTGACGGCCCATGAAGCAAGCAAGGGTATGCCTCACTGCTTAAAGAGTGGCTGATCACCGGATCCTGAGGGTGACAATCTCTGTGGGAGGAACTCAAATTATAGGGGCCAGTGTGGATGGTGGTTCTGGTGTTAACATCATGCCTGAAACTACTAGTAAAGCCTTGGGTCTCCAAATTATCGAGCCAGCTCCCTTCACCCATCAGAGTGGCAGACTAGAGGGAAGTGATGCCCTTGGGACTAGTCAGGCAAGTTTCGATCACTTTTGAGGGATTAGTATTTGAAATGAATTTTGTGGTGTTAGACCTCCCACAAGCTAGAGGGCCCTACAACTTTCTCATTGGAAGGCCTTGGTTGAGGGCAGCTTGGGTGATCCATGATTGGGGCCTGGACAACTTGCATACCCCTAACCAAGAGGGGACGGTGACCTTGCCCTTGGAAAAAGGCCCCTATGAGAGTGCAAGGGGCACTGCCCTACATGACATGATTCCCATTCGGGAGGGAGGAACCAGTGACTAGGAAGAGCAAGAGCTAGTCAAGACAGATGCATGGCAAGGATTATCATCGGATGAGGCTTGGGATCCATTCGGCTCAGAAAGAGAGGCAACGGCAAAACCTCTATGGAATCGATTAAATTCCTATGCGGTGTTCCACTGCAATATGGTGGACATAGTGGAGTTGGACCTAGACCCCATTCAAGCGGTGTCCTAAGAAGAAGAGCCCTCAGAAGAAGGAGTAGTACAAGATTGGAGAGAATCCTTGCTTACTTTGGCCTCCTCCTTTGCACCACTGTCTCAACAGGAGAAGCGATAGAGGTCATAGGTCTACGGGAACTAGAGTTTTCTAGACAACCTAGAAAGAAGGTCTCTCAAGAGGAGTCATCAGAGGTGCATATAACCCCTCCTAGACGCACTTGCAAGGAGAGGCGGGCAGAGGACCTCAAGACTAGGGAGGAAGCCTTGCTAGTAAAAGAGATACCCGTTGGCTGGATGGAAGAACACATTGGTGATTTCCCTCTGGACATCACCCCAACCCATAACCCTTTAACTCTCTTATCAAGTGGCACTAGGCACATCTAGATCTCTCTATCAAGTGGCACTAGGCACAGCTAGATCTAGTCATTTGCACTCACATAATTCCACTAAAAGAAGGTAGTCGGCCAGTCAGGAAGGGAATCTACCGTATGAATCCAAAATATTCAGAAGTGGTGCATAGACAAGATGAAACACGCATGTATCATTGTTCCCATTAAGCACTCTGAGTGGTTGTCACCTATAGTGATGATTCCCAAAAAGAAGACCAACAAGATCACGATATGTGTAGACTTCAGACTCCTCAATCAGTGGACAATCAAAGATGGGTTTCTCTTGCCCTTCATAGAGCGGGTTTTGGAAGATTTGATCGGCCATGTGCTCTATTCCTTTATGGATGGGTTCAATGGGTACAACCAGGTAGTGATTTATGAGAAGAATCGTCTCAAAACAACATTTGTCACATAGTGGGGAACATATGCCTACAGGATGATGCCCTTTGGTCTTTCCAATGCCCTAGTCTCCTTCGATAGGACCGCCACCAAGATTTTCTAGGAGTATTTGAATGATTTCTTACGCATATTTTTGGATGACTTCTCTAATTTCAGTGGGAAAAAGGGCATGCCAATATGTTTACCCTACACACCTGCTAATAATAACAAGGTCCACCATCTTGCCTGAAGGTTATCCAAGCACCTATTTTATCTTGAATTTAAATTTGTGAAGATTTGGGATCATTTGTTTGTTCTTTATGTCGGGAGTAGAAATAGATTGCAAGGGATCATTGTAGAGACTATCTGAGAAGGTTGGCTACCTTGTGTGGATCCCTCCCTAAGTTATTAGATTGAGTTGAGACTTCACATGGTTGTAGACCTTGATGAGATTACTGGCTATGTGAAATCTTGGCTCTAGTTGGTCAGGCCTTCCAAAACTCTAGGTGTAAACATCCTCGAGTTACAGTTTGCAATATTGTGACTTGTTGTCCAAGGGGCTTTTTAGGAGCTCCTAGAAATATTCCATTTTAGTCTTTTCTTTATGGAAGTTGGGGCTAAGGGTAGCTTGCAATACACTATAAGCCTATATTACCTTTGAGGCATCCAATATGAGGAAGTGCCTTTTCTAGTTAGAAAGCTCCATAGCTATTTTCCCTATAGATAGATTTCCAAGACAAATGTGCGATCCGTCCAGCAATATGGAACTTGTTTTAAGCCATCCAATTCTAGTTTAGGATCACTTCTACAATCATATCACTTGCATTCATCACACAGAAACTACCTTCCAAGGGATTATTTCCAATGTGATACCTAATAATTAAAACCCCTTGGGAAGTAAATGCATGCCCACTAAATGAATTAAATTGTATATTATCATCTTGTAGCTTTGGATTGTCAAGAGCTAGCCAAGTTTCGTAAGACATTAATTTTTTATTTGCTTTTGAATCGAACAGTCCTAATGCTTGTGTAATCCCCATTTTTATTGAGAACACTAGCCAAATATGGGCAAGTGTTGTTTCTCTTTCATCACCCTTAAGTGTAGTGGCTTCACCAATATTGATTCACACAAGATTTGTTTCTAAGGTTAGTGAGCTTCACTCGATTCTCTTCCTTCTTCTGTTGGAGCTACTTCACAAGATGAGGCATTCAACATGTACAATGAAATGCCCTCACCTTTGGAGCTTACAAATTTGGGTCCTATTTTGTGTTGGACTACATCGAGTGTAGCTAAAAGTTACATCTAATTCTCACAATAAGTGGGATCTAGAACTAATGCGATTTCCTTTTTTTTTTTTTGTCCATTTCAATTTTGATCTTTTTAAGATCTGTATTAAGGTCTTCATTTATAATGTGTTATATTTATTCTTCACAAGATCTAAGATCTTGCCTTTACCCATTAGACAAACAATTGCATCTATGGATTTTCTCGGATAAGATGGTCCGATTCTAGATTCTACATCAATGGGAGATTTGGAAACTTTTTGAGCACTATGATTAACCAAATTGGCTTTAATCATTTTCTCATTCTTTCTTAGATAGGTGTTTTTGGTTCCCCAGTTATCCCAATTATGAATCATCAAAACAATTCTCATAAATGGCCTTCCTACTAGGATAACATCACATTTGGCTGTAACAAATGTGTTATGCTACATGTTTCCATGGAAGTCCATGATAACAAATGTGTGTTTAAAGATTATGCCACATGTTTCCATGCATATTTGAATGGTCTTTCTAGAGAACCATTATGCCACATGTTTCCATGCATATTTGAATGGTCTTTCTAGAGAACCATTAGCCATTTTTACAAAGACTTCAATGGATTCGAGCCCATGCTTTCCCCACTTTTTCCAATAGGCTTTAGTAGTGATCCTCACTCTTGCTCCACCATTTTTACAAAGACTCTAGTGGATTTGAGCCTAGGCTTTGCCCACTTTTCCCAATAGGCTTTAGTAGTGATGCTGATAACTCCTACTCCACCATCAAGGATGGCTGAAATTTTATATCCCTTATAGGAAATAGGAATGGTAGCATTCATATCTTAACCTTCATAGTGATGGTATTCTCCCAACTTGTTTACATGAACTTAAAGAATGGTATCTTCTAGATCGTCGTTTGAGTCTTCCCTTTCATCATCATATTTGGCTTTAAGGTGATCCCCTAACCAATTACGTATGTTATTCCACATTGTAGGCCTACCTTGTAATATATCTAGAGTAGACAAGATTGTCAGATTGGCTTTGAGGTGATCCCCTAACCAATCACGTATGTTATTCCACATCACACGCTTACTTATAATACTTCACCCAAGGGAATAGTAACTGGAATAGACAAGATTGTCTACAATAATTCAACATCTATAAGTAAGCTATTTCATTACCAAACCAAGATACTCTTCTTCTTTTGTTTCCTTCTCCTTTTTGCATTCCTAGTAGAAGAAGTACATGTTTCATTTGCTTCTTTTTCCATGATCTACTTTGATTTTGCCCTTGTCAATACCATCTGATTGGCATAAGGACAGTATTATTTTCCTCCCCATAGGACTCCCAACATGTAAAGTTGTAGTTGGTGGCCTAGGAGGTCCACTACTAGAAGGTTGAATGGTACAGTGAGGGAAATCCTTGAGCAGGTGCTCAAAACCACACTGCACCATTTATCCAATGGAACAGGGTTCATTGCCACTAGTGTATCTTTATGAACTCTATTTCGACAATTTGCTTTTAAGTGAGGTCCACCAAAAACATAGCAAGAGAGCGGAGCTCTTCTACTCAAGGAGTTAATGTCCTTCCCACATGTCAAAGCTAGAACGTTTATAAAAGACGTGTAATGTGGTTAAATACAACCACAGTATAACCTGGAGGTGTGTATAGACTCTCTACAATGGGTGACTCATAATTGTAATTAATCACAAAACTTTATAAAGTATTATCCTCCACTCCAACTTGATCTGCATGGGAGTGAACCGTGGTGGGTTGGCGATGGCAAAACAGGCGGAGGTACCTCAGCAGGTCTTGTTCCTCCTACCATAGTCACATAATTTAGAGTTCCAATTGGTGGTGTTGGTAAAGTAAGTGACGTTTGAGGAGTAGGTAAAACCAATGCTCCCATCACTGGATCAGTGTAGGATTAAATTTATAGCATTGGCTAGTGTCATGATTGCCCATATGAATACAATAATTGCACCATAGATTAGGCCTTGGTTTAAAGTGCACACACTCTATTGTTGTATAATTTGATTTATAGTATGCGTGCTAAACCATATCTCTGTTTGGGTAAAGGTGAGAGTTTGCCACCTCTTTCACTTTTTGTTCCAGTCCTGAATCATGCTTCAGAGCCATCTATTTCTCTGGGTGGTCCCAGAAATTGTAACTATAATCTATGGCATCCAACTCACATTCATTGAAGGCTTTGTGCCTTCAACATGAAAAGAGAGATCAGTCAAGTTTGGCTAGGTACATCGTCATGTACTGTCCCTATTAATATATTCATGAATAGTCTTTGTTTCTTTTTGCTTTAAAGTTCATTTACAGATCTCCATTTGGCCATGGTCTTACAATAAGCAATAAAAAGGGATTGTTTTAAATCTTTATAAGTTGCTTTTCCTTCCATTTCCAAAGTTTTGAACCATTTGGTAGCCTTACGCTCTAGAATAAATTAAAATCCTTTGACCTTAGTGGGGTTGTACTTGCTCAAAGGTTTCCAAATGGCCATGTGCATCACTAGTCCCTTTAAACTTATACATTGCCTTAGAAACACTCCATAATCTAAAGTTTTGTTTTTCTCGTTCTCTCTCCCGAGGACCATGGGGTGCACTGATTCCTCCTTGAACCGTACGAGATAGTTACATATCATATGACTCTCTAACTCCACTTATTGGGTTGTTTTGCTTCCTCCAGACGCTTCCACAAAGCTCATAGGCATGCTCCTCACTAAAGGATGTGCATAAGTGTGATTCCCTTGGAAAATAGGGAGATCTATAGTATTAATGTAGTTGTATGAAACATATTCAGGATACCTATTACCAGAAGTTACAGTGAGAGAGTTAGGCATCCTGTAATCATGAGGAGGCAGACATGCAGGTAAATTGTCCATTGGCTTACTATAGAAAGTAAATTCAGGATACCCACCCATTTGAGGCTTCTATAGATTGTAAATTCAGAATACCCACCCATTTGAGGCTTCTATTTCCTAGGTTCCTCTAGAGATTGCTTCATCATCTTCCCATCTTCGCATTTACATTTATGGATATTGAGCCAAAGCTAAACAAATGAGGTTCTGGGAGGTGGTTTTCATCTCTCCTTGCCTAGTCTCTTTCATGAGTTACTCTGCTTTGGGATCATTATACAAGAAATATATATATATATATATATATATATATATATATATATATATATATATATATATATATATAATCCCAAGCATCCTTATAGAAATAGAATCCTAAGTTAGGTCTATCTACCCGGAACACATTTAGGTTTTCTAAATACAGAATTGAACTTATTCCTTACTTGGGAATCTCATTGAAATCTCTGTTTTTTGAGTTCATGTACATATACTTTTCCATGAAAGATAGGTAAAATCTTTCCAATTTTGAGGTCCCTAAGTCCTTCCTAGCCCTATCTATGGGCAACGGTTCACTTAGAGTTTGTCCAAAATTTCTTCCACTTGTATAAGATCTAATAAAGGGGTTATTATCAGCACCAAACATTATGCCTTCTTTCTTAGACACGACAATCTCAACTTCAAATGAAATATCTTGAAACCAAGAGTCTTCACTCCCAATAGATAAGCGGTCAAACTTGCTACTTTACTCCAATTTAACGGCCAAGTTATTAGCCCAACTATGTTAGGCTTAACAAGGTCAGTTCCGCTACTATTGACTATGGGAGCATGAGAAGCTCTATCTGATCCACCAAATCAAGAGCTACCTATGACAAAACCACTATGCAAGTGCATAGAAACAATGCCCAAATGAGTCTAAAGTGGGAGGGGCCTCTGTCCAACAAATTTTCTTAATACAAATATTTTTTAAATCTGGTGGAAAGCTGAAAATTACTATTCTGCCACTCTATTTTTAGTTTCTTCAAACTAACCAAGATCTCGGCTTTTCCAAGATTCAATTACACCTCTATCCATCTTGTCAGAAGGGAAGGGTAATTTGTTAATCAAATTGGGAAAAGGACTGAAGGCTTGGAAAGGAGATTCTCTTAGGCATGCAAAGTATTCCCCCGTATATACCAGTCTTGGGAATATCCAAAGGTAGTAGTAGCAAATTCTACATGCTCTAAAATTCCAGGGATGCAGCACAATTGGATGTACACAAGATTTTCTTTCCAATCTTGATCCTAAGTAATTTGTTGCTAGCAAGGTGGTTCCTCTTACCTCAACTACGTAAGATCTAGGGATCAATTACAGTTTTCTAAATTGGATACTCTTGTGAAAATCTCTTACATGCATAAATAATGGATGTACAATCATCCCATTCATTATCTTGGGTCTTGAAATGAAATATTGACATTGGAAATGCAAAAATGTTCTATTTTGGGTAAAAATGTTCTATTTTTTGGCAATACGTGCTAGAAATAACAATCTTAAGGGACTTTACCTAGGGAATGTCCTTGTTCTCTATATGACTCGGGATAGTTAAAATCCAAGATCCCTAGCATTTTTGTGTCTAGAAAACTTGTTCCGACCGTAAAAGATCAAGAACTTTTCTAAGCACTAGTTTAAAAAAATCTCACTGGGGGTCTACTTTCACAGAGTGCTCGAAACATCTATTTTCCATGTAGTCTAAAGCTATGGAACTCTTATTCTCAATGTTATTAGCTTATAAGCTCTCTCTCATATTGGTCTACTTACAAATACACTAGTTTGAGGCAAGTCAAGTAAGAACATGCTAAAAATAGCCAATATACCAAGGCTGTGAGAACATGCTCAAACTAGGTGGGTGGATGCTCCTCAATGTCAGGAGTAGAGCCCTTATGTTCAATTTGCAAAAAGGTTTCCTAAGGAGCCAATTTAAGTGAATTGACCCTTGCTAATTTTCCAGTCACAAGCTCACATAGAGCAAAGCCCGAAGCGAGTTAAGCTTTTTTTCTAAAAGAAGCCAAAATTAGATCTTTAAGAGGTCCGAAACTTAGCCAAATAGGGTCGAACTTAACACGCGATAGTTGGATTCTTGAATTTATGTCTACCATTTTTTTGCTAAATAACTGCAAAAAATAGTCAGTAATCCTATGGTGTCAGAACATGACCAAATTTGGTATGAAGGTAGTCCAAGGTATTGTGTTTGACTGTGTATGGTATGTTTCGGTTGGTCCCTCCTTGACATGCAATTAGAGCCAGGTGTGGACAAGTAAGAGGAATTCTACTCTGTTTACACCCAGTTGCCGCGTTTTCACATTATTGGTTGGAACATAAATCCAACTGGACAGGATTGTAGAGCCCGTCTCGAGGACCTTGAGTGTGCAAGTCCTTGTGTAAAAAACCGATAGTTATGGTGTTGTTTAGATGAACAAAGTCCTAAAGAGACTCAAAAGTCTTGAACATAAATCATAAATTTCAGTGTGAAAGCTTACTAAAGGGGGGTTTTCGAGGTATCCAAAATAAGGTCTAACTACGTTGAAGAAGCACAAGATCGAATACGTGTACCACCAATGATCTACAAGCTTGGTACCTTAGGTCATTTTTCGACCTCTCACTTGCTATTTTTAGCCAAACATGAACTAGAGTTAAGGACAAAATACTAGATTTGATCAATTTCTATATTTAGCAACAATTGTAGGTGCGATACCTGGCACAAGGGTAGAACTAGTCTTTAGTATCATCATGTAAAAGTCAGATCTAAAATCTAGTACGTGATGGGATAAATATTGCTACATGTTAACAACTCTTTACTTAGCATTGATAACTCTTCCAGACTAGGTCAACTTGTGACGCTTACTTTTTGAGATATGTGAGTCGAATTGGGGCGATCAAATAGTCAAAAGTTATCTATAACAACAAGCTCTTTACAAGTTCTATGCAATTCTAGTTGCACAACAAAAGTAATCGCAGTTTAGGAAATTGTAACTTTTTCCAAGTTTTTGAATCACACAACCTTGTACAATTTTTCATCTCTCAGTTCTTAGCGATTCTTTGTGTGTTTAAATACTTAGATATGACTACTTAGAGTACAACCATGCATCAACAAGGCTTTGGTTTCACTTAGTGAGTGAAACACTTCATAACTTGACTTGCTATTGGTTTCATCGACTTATCCTTACTCTTTAAGCTCTGTTGTCTCAAAGCTAACCTCAACTTCCTAGGCTATCTTAATGAGTAAAAGACCTTAAAATATCTTAATCTAGTTAGTTATCAATAAGGCCAATGAGAGATGTCTACCCTAGATGTGTCCTTACCTTGTGGGTAGATAAGCAATTGGTTAAGGTTGGGCATGGACTAGTCGCTTACTTATGGTCTCGATCCACAAAGCTACTAAAACTAGCAAGCATGTAACCCACTCTAGTTCTATGAGGGCACTAATTGTGTACCTTTGTTTAGAAAAGAATCGTGTGATTTGGACTTATTACCAATTGAAATCTAGGGCCAGGGGTAAACAACTCATGCAATTCAGCCTAAAAGGGCTTAATTTCCAGCCAAGGACCCTTGCTTCTTACCTTTTTGCAGTGGTCCTAACCAGGTCTAGATTCGTCTAATTGAGACTACGTCCGATATGTAGTATGACCAACTACTAATCTTCAGTCCTGGAACCTCACTCTAAAATCACCTAAGTTTTTATAGTCAAAAGCATAGTCTTGTTTTTTAGTCTCGTATAACATACTTTATTTTTGTTTTTTATTTTTTAGATAAAAAAGAGCTGCTACACACACCGTGAACAATCCTTTTAGGATAGAAGCTTTGACAATAAAAACCATCCAAGTATGTTTTTAGATGGGGGGACTTTGGCAAGGACATCCCTGGTCTAAAGAAGTAAGACCCATTGCCTACATTACCTTGCCATATGCTTTTCTTCCATGGCCTAAACGTAGCAAAGCCAATAAAGTTTTGTCTCTATGGGGGGAAGATACTTCTTAGTTCTTCTATGCACTTTTCTCCTTCTTGGCCATGTGATTGTGGGGAAATGTAGAAGTTCAACCTTCCAAAGAGTCTTCCTCTCACTGGATGAACCACTAGCTACTCGTGGTTCAAAGTCATTATTTTCTCCCAAAGGGGCGCTACACACTAAGCATGAATAGGGAGCTTATTTATGTCCCCATCTAGTCTAGAAAACTTTGTTCCAAGATTTTGTGAAAGAGTGACCATGGTTGCTAAGACATGAATCCCAATCCTCATAGTCCTCAGGCTGTAAAAGAGGCGCATAGCCATGGTTCTCGTCTTCAATTATCTAACTTGTTTAAAACATTTATACAGGTTGATTGAAGTGGTTTGAATAGTTGTATTATCAGACTCATTGGCAAGAAAGCCTCAACCTAAGGGATGAGTCTTCCCTATTTTTAAGTTTATTTTCAAGGACTAGTTACCTTTTTGTATGTAAATGTGATTGGTTTCTCCACAACCATGAACCATCCTTGCTTCTCTCATGCAGGGCCTTATTACAAGGATCATGATTTATGACCTTGTTCTCTTTGGAAATGCATCATTGTTGCGAATGTGTGGTGGAAACTAACTCCAAAGGTCTTAATCTTTCCATCTTATAGAATTTGTGAGGGTTTGGCTATGTTCTCGTAGTAAGCTTGAGGCTTATGCTAAGTGATGGCTTTCCTAGGCCTCCCATAAATACTGGTGATTATGGTGATATCAGCACCACCAACTAAGATTACAGAGACCATCATTCCTTTATACATGATAGGTAACATGACATTCATTTCTTTGCTTTATAAATAATCTTTATGGCATGGTCAAATACTTCCATGCCCACAAGGTTCCAGATACTGGGTTTCAAAAACCCTTTAATATCATGTGGTAGTTTGGACATTGGCTAAGAAAGCAGCATGTTGGAGTTTTCACCAAAAGGAGCTTCTACACCAAGTATACCTTTAGCCCCATGCCCATGGTGATAACCTAAATAAGTCTAGTACTCTTACTTTCTATATGAGCTAGCTAGCATCAACATCTTTAAAAATTAATTATGGCAGTATTTACTGGACCATTGCATAATAGGTCTTGTATGTGTGATCGTCCTTCACATGGAACTTTAGAATGCATCCCCCTATTCGCTCTAGTTCTTCTGTGTGAAAGTAGCCTACTTTTTCAGTTGTTACTTAGTTAACCCTATTTCAATCCTAAAGAATGTAATCACACCCTACATAACCTGGTCTTACCCCGGTAATCCTATTTTGGGCTAACCCTATTTCAACCCTAAAGAATGTAATCACACCCTACATAACCTAGTCTTCCCCCCGGTGAGATCTCTAGCCACGCTATGCCGGAGCTATGCCAAAGTATCAATCTCCAATTTGTGGGAGTTATGCCAAAGTATCAATCTGCAAATTTGTAGATGCCATTTTTACGATCGTTGTAGATGCCATTTTTACGATCGTTGACATTGCAAATGAGTCGCATTTGCGATTCAAATTACAACAATCCAAAAATATGGATAACCTGGAAGTGAGGCGATCTGAAATCAAACAATCCAAAAAATGAGGTGATCTGAAAGTGTAACGATCCAGATTAAAATTTGCTCGAAAGTAGGAATAATGAAGTTAGAATAGTCTATAGAATTCAAAATCAACGATTGAAATAGTTTATAGAATTCATAACCGGCGATCAAAATTTTGGATTTTGGGATTAGCGATCAAAACAATAGATTTGTGATGATTAGGAAAATGGAATTCGGGATCGTTGAGATCAAAATTGTAGATTTTTGATTCGGTGATCGAAACAATAGATCAACAAATCAAATTGGTGAAGTTTGGGATCAGCGGATTAGATAGTGGAAGATTGGAGTAGTGGAAATCAAGATCCTTGCTCCTCATATGGGAAGTATTACATAGATTATGTAATAAGGTGGGGGCAAAGCAACAAAGGCCAATGTGAATAATAAGGTAGTGACTATGGCATCCTTTTTCAGGGAAGCAAAGGCCACTGTTAATAATAAGGTCGTGACTATGGCATCCTTTTTTAGGGAATACATATGTGCCCAATTTGGGTGTTTATTAGAGATTCTTACACATGGAAGAAGGCCTTTTAGAAATGACCTGATTGTCTTTGGTATAAAGCTTAAAAATAAATCATGACATGTCAACTCCCTATTATCCTTAATTCAATGGCTTAATGGAAAAGACTAATGGTTTGCTTTGTGGACCTTTGTCTGAGCTAGTGGGGATGCTATGAAGACAAAGTGAGATGTGCATTTATCAGAGGTCTTATGGGCTTATGGGACCACTCACAAGCTCTCTCTTGGTTTCCAACCTTTTAGCTAGTTTATGGAGTGGAGGCCATTCTGCCAATAGAATTCGAAATCGCAAGCCTCCTCATATCTTTTGCATGCTAGAAGAAAATTATGCCCAACACTTGGTATAACTTGAGACCTTGAATGAGAAGCAGCTTTAGGCACTAGGCAGCATAACATTGGTGCAAGGCAAGGCATGACACTCTCATGAGGAGGAAGAAGAAGAGGCCAAATGGGAAGGCCCCTTTGATGTTGGGAAGTCTCCTTCAAGGTACAACAAAAGTTATAAAACAACACCTTTTTGAAGATGCAAATGGCTAGGAAATTCTTGGATGTGTAATGAGTACATGTTGAACATCTTTATCCTCGGACACCATGGCCCATCAGACCCCCAAGATAAGCATGGAGCTCTGTCAAGGGAAAAAAAGATGTGTTCATAAAATTTAATATATTTAATTTCCAACCTTTGTTTATAATTTGGTGGTTTTGCAATAACAATAAAGTGGAAGCTTGCTCAAGAAGATTGCAACAAACCACAATGGAATGACAACACTATGGCTTTTGGCAGCTACAATATCGTCATGTGGAAATAGAAGTGGCCTTATGCCTACATGTCTTGGTAACTCTATTAAAATAAGATGGCAAACACATGCAAAGCTTATGGATGGCATAAGTGCAGAAGGATGCCTAATAGAGAATAATCTTTCTAAAAGTCCTATGTGGACTCAGGAGACTTTCAACATATGTACATGAGGAGCCCTTATGTGGGGGCTTAACATAGAGTTAGATCTCATCCCTTGAATCAAGGATTCTTTGGTTAAATTATTCGATGAGGCATATGTTAAAAGTGGCTAAGAAGGATAATTGATAGTGACATCCAGCCTTATGTCATGAAGGGATGAAGATTTCTATTTTTATAATTTATAACAAGGTGAGAGAGGGTAATTTTCAATCTATGAAAGGAGCCCTTCTCTCCCTTTCAAATTAACAAGCAAAACCTCCATAATAGAGCATTTCAATCTATGAAAGGAGCCCTTCTCTCCCTTTCAAATTAACAAGCAAAACCTCCATAATAGAGTATTTCAATCTATGAAAGGAGCCCTTCTCTCCCTTTCAAATTAACAAGCAAAACCTCCATAATAGAGTATTCTTCAATCATTGCCACTCCCTCATAATTTCTTATTTAAGAACTCTCTTTACATGAAATGGATTTATTTAGCATAAGATTCTCATGCTTGATCAATATTAGACCTCTTGAGCATTCAAAGCAAGGGGGATAAGGAGTTATTATCTTGGTGAGCTACAAAGTAAAAAGATAAAGGTTCAACCTTAAAAATCAATTACCTGTTTGCCATCAGCCCATAGTAGTTAAGGGGTTGTTTGAAACGCAAATCCCAAAGGCCACAATAGCCCCTGAAAAAGACAAAGAATCAAAGGTCTAAAAGAAGAAAGGAAAACTATATCATAACCATTGAAAATGGTTTGGATGAGAGCTCCAAATCTACCTCCCTTATAGAAGCATCGAGTCATCTTTTGCTCAAAACATGCTCTTTTCAAAAAAAATAAAAGAAACATCGACCTCTGCTCAACCATGCTCTCCCCAAAAAGAAAAAAAACCATCGAGTGATATTTTGCTCAACCATGCTCTTCCCCAAAAAAAAAAGAAACCCATCACTATTCCCACCCACCAAGGAAACTCAAAGAGTACCCCAACCCCATGTTGAAAAAGGAGTGAATTAAACAAAACCATGAGCTTGTGAGGAAGGTGTAGGTGTCCTTGAGCAAGTGCTTGAATACAGAACCCACATGAGCGTATCATTGAACCTATTCTAAAGCTAATTATAAAGCTTATAAGGAATCCTTAGAGCATGCCAAAGGCCTTAACCAAACTTGTTTTACCATTCTTAAGAGGCCATAGAAAGAGCTAGTTTTGGAGCCTCTTCCTTTGGAACCAATATACCCAGACCCCACATTGCTAGGTGCAATAAAGGAGGACTCAGTGGGAGGCAAAAGTTGGCTTCCATGGGTCATCATAGTTATCACAATATTTTATCTGATGTGATAGGTGATGACTTCATTTCGAGCACATCAAAGACACCACGTCCTAGGGTAGATTCAGTTCACATCCCTTGCATGAGTCCACCTGCAAGTGAGTACAAACCAAGTGAGTGCAAATATCACTTGTGGGACATATAGTAGGTCTCATAGCCTTCTTTTTCTTGGAGGTCTAAGTCCCAATAAGTTCTCTTTTATATGAAAGATACAAGATTGTTTCACAATTGAGAAAGCAATCACATTTATATATGCAAAGGTAATCATTCTTTGCAAATAGATTTGAAAACAAGGATAACTCATCCCATGGATCGAGACATTCAAAATTGAAAAATCGATCGCACTTATATATTCAAAGCTAACCATTTCTTAAAAATAGATTTAAAAATAAGGATGGCTTATCCCATGGATCAAGATATTCTCGCCAATGAGTTTGACATAACTGTTTGAAGGGCTATATGTAGATCATGCATCATGAAAGCTCACACCACATCAATTGATATTTGTAGAGCTTGTAACAAGATGTTGGATGAGTGAAAGAGTAAACATCATGATGTCTTTCATTGAGGTTGCATACATGGTGTACACTTCTCTTTTGGTAAAATTATAGGGCAAGTGCATAAAAGATGAGTTTGGGATCACTTCACCGCTATTAAACATCACAAAGTTCTAAAACAACTGCCTTAAAAAACAATTATTTAGTGTTTTGTGTGTACTAAAAGCCAACCGTGAATCCTCAAAGCTTGTAAGTGAGAGTACTCTATGAATCCTTAGGTTGTTTGGGAATCAAGGTCTTACTTGTGTGTGAAAGGCTTCTAAGCGCGGATAAATATGTGTATGTGTGAACATCCTCTAACAAGGAGTAAAAACTCACTTAAATGTTTATGTGTGTATTTATGTGCGAACCACCTCTTAGAGGGGGAAGAATAATATCTAGATATTTGTGTGAACTTGACATAAGCAGTGATGTCAATAATAGTGCCATGTGTCAACTACATGTGAATGTGACTTAGTCAAAAGTTAAACCCTAAGGGCTATTAAAATGTACTCACTCCTTGTACTTTCATATCATAACAATCACAGTAATATAGTACTTGAGTTTTACAGCCGTCTCTCTCTCTCTCTCTCTCTCTCTCTCTCTCTCTCTCTCTCTCTTTTTACTCTTTGTACTTTCTCTCTCTATCTCTCTTAATCAAATGCCATGATGATGTTTCAATTTCAACCCCCATAGCTTATGCTCTAGCTCTATGCAAACCCTAGGACAACTATGTCCTTTATATGATATCAGAGCCTATATCTCTGCCAACTGCCCAAGCTATTGTGCTGTCACCACCATCAGTACTATTGAAATACTATACGATGCCTATGCTACTGCTAATTCTGTTATGCTAATACTACTATCACTACCAACATGTGTGCAATGTCGTCTCACCAACCATCAATAGGGCCTCACTCCAGTAACCCCGTCATCAAGGCTAACCTCACCTACAACCCCAACCACCATGCTGCCACATGTTTAGCGTGCATAACACTTGTTGTTCATCCATCATCTATTGTTGCTCTGTTGATGTGCCTAGCCATACCTACTGACTAGCATATCAGAGGAACAAATAGCATTGACAAACACAATTGGCATCCTCACCATCTCCATCTCCATCTCCATCTCCATCTTTGGAGCCTATAAGCAAAAGACTATGTAATGATTTAACCTTTGAGCCACCAAATGAGTAGGCCAAATCGGTATAAGGGGGGATTTGTGATTTGATAAAGAGATTAAGAGGCATTAATAATCACTAACAAAAGTAATGGCCAAAAATGCAAAAAGCATAAAGCACGATAGTTTTTTATACATATAACTGTACTAAAACTGAACTATGTATGTATGTAGAGCTTGAAGAGAGCTTCACGCTTTCATATGATTGTATTAAAATTGAACTATGTATGTACGTAGAGATTGAAGAGAGCTTCGTGCTATGTAGAGCTTGAAGAGAGCTTTAAGCTTATATAATAATGGATAATCTAGCAAAATATTATGAGCATTTTATTACAGGGATAAAAAAGCGTAATTGTTTTTTATACATATGTTTGCACTCAAAATGAACTACATAGCTCCATAGAGCTTGATACCCATATGAAAACTTTTCAAAATGGACAATCGAGCAAAAAGCTATGAGCACTTTTTTACATGGATATAAAACTATCAAAAAATGCCTGAAAGTTAGCATTTTGGAGAGAATTTCTGATCATTGAGTAGACCTATGACATGATTGGAATGAGAATTAAAAGAGTTGCTTGACTACATAAACACTTTAAGAAAAGTATACCCGAGCAAAGAATAATTATCATTTGAAATTAGGGGGTTGAATTGGCAAAATTGCACTCCTCTCTTTGCATGAAACTTTAATTTTAACAATGCCTTTTGTCCTTCATCTCGTAGATAGTTTAAACTAGAGGGTAAGGGTTAACATTGCTCAGTGGACAATCCGCAGCTTTACCCATGGTTCTAAATTTTTTTCCATATTCTCACTATCGCTTAAACCATTAATACCTCCAAAGAAAAGAGACAATAAGATAAGGTCTACCTTAAGAAGTCATAGACCCACCAAGATAATAGCTTCTTATCCAAAGAGTTCTTGAGTAATAGATTATGAGAGAGTGGAAATGAGCAAAGTTATTATGGAGGCTTCACTCATTGATTCTAAGGGGGGAAGAGGAGGGCTCCTTTTATAGATGAGCAATATGTACATGAAATCCTTGTACTTTCCCTATTTAACATTAAACTCATGGGAAGGTGCCTCTTCGAGTGGCTAAGATGAAAAAGCGCCTCATGGCTGGTGGCCAAAACTTAGTGGTCCCGGCCACTAATATTAGTTTTAAGCAACATATACATGAAGTCCTTAGACTTTCCCTATTTGACATTAAGCTCATGGTAAGGTGTCCATTCGAGCGGCCAATCTGGCAAAGCACCTTAGGTAGGTCAGGCTAGTGAAACCATGTTAATGTACAATGTGGTTAACACCTTCCTTAGTAACATTGTTTCTTGAAAGCCTTTGAATTTTGAAAACTTGAATCTAAAAAGCTTAATATCTTTTAAAAACACTTGAAAACTTGAATCTAAAAAGCTTAATATCTTTTAAAAACACTTGAAAAGCTTGATATACACTTTTACACTATTGTGCATACTATTCATGGAGAGATAAACACCATAACTTTGGGTTGTTCTTCTAATTTATGTCACTAATTGATGACTATGTTTTCTTAAGAATAAGATTTAGGCTTTTGGAAACTTTAAAGAATGCGTTGTATTAGATGAAAGTGCGACAAGAAAGAAGGCGAAGAAGCTCATAAGTGAACAAATTCTTTGCCTTCTTTACCCATCGCAAAGAGCGTGGAGTCAAGACCGAGGTAGCAAATTCACGTCCAAGAAATTCTTTGCCTATTGCAAAGAGCATGGAGTGAAGACAGAGGTAGAGTGTGGAACTGTAAAGGCAACTCAACAATCATATACCCCATAATGCAAGAATAGTGAGCTATGAAATAGCATTGAGTATGCTCAAATGGATAACGATTCTTTGCAAGAAGCTGTAAAAGTTGCAATTATAAAATCCTCAAAGACAGCTTTCGAAGGGGTACCAATGCACGAAAGTCTTCTCTTATCTCATCTAGCAGATCTTAGAAGAGTGCCACAAAAGCAGTGGGGGGGATGAACTTGTAAAAAATCAAATCAGCTCTCCTTACAAGGATGGAATGGTGGACTTTGTTAGACTAACATTCCAAAGTAGTTGGCATTTACAGGGACTCAAAGTTAATCTTCAAAAGCTTTGGTTGTTTCCCCGCTATGGCGATGGAGATCTTCACACCTTATTAAAACCGACTTTTACAGATACGTAGAGAGCGCGCGCGCGCTTGGAAGGGCTCGTCAGCTCCCGGTCTCCCCTATGCTTCGCCTTTGTCTCTCCTCCATCGCCATAGCCATGGCCCCCTCTTGATAATCCGAGGTTCTCCAATCGCCATAGCCATAGCTGCATAATCTCACCACCACCAAAAGAAGTCAAGCTGCATCATTGCTGCAGCTTTCTGCTCTGCAACAATGTCGATGGCGTTTGCTGCCGCTTCTGCTTCTTCTTCTTCTTCCTCTTCGCATCTGCAACCTTGCTCCCCATCTTCGTCTCTGTCTTTCTCGTCTTCGTCACACTCGCATTCTTTTCGTTTTAATGAATCTCGCGAACCTTTCTTCTCGCTCAGAGCTCAGCCTGCTTCCTGCAGGAGCATCCCTTTGGTCAAATGCTCCACGGCAGAAACCCTAGAGGAACGTTCAGGCCTATCAGCTCCGCCTCAGGCGCCTCGAAGGTAAGCTCTGTGTGTGTGTGTGTGTGTGAGAGAGAGAGAGAGAGAGAGGGAGAGAGAACTTTCTGAGGAACAATTGAACCGTCACAACGTCGATCCACTGTGCCAGGTCAGGTTTTTTGGCTTGCATGCACCCTCTCATTTGTTCCTGCTGCATGATCATCCACACACATGCACCGGGTTCTTCACCCTGTTCTGGTTCCCTGCTCTATGTTGCTTTGCATGCACTGCTTTCAGGGTTAGATAGATCATCCATCCAGGGACATGAACTAGGGTTCTCACTTCTCCTCATGTGAGACTCTCTACTGTCTGCGAGCACCAGCTTCAGGGGTATGGTTGATTGCATACTGTGGATCTTGCAGGAAAGAATGGAAAACTGCAAACTTATTATACCCTTTTTTCATCTCTCTCTCTCTCTCTCTCTCTACCCCCCCCCCCCCCCAGTCACATCTTTTTCTTCCCCATTTCTGATTGTTATGTATATCATTCACATGCCATGTAGGATCGTGGGGAAAGGTTCCAAGCTCATCGGCTGTGGCTCAGCCATTCCCAAGGTGGTCCTCTCCAACGATGACCTTTCCAAGATTGTAGACACCAATGATGAATGGATTTCTGTCCGCACTGGGATCCGTAATCGCAGAGTTCTTTCAGGTACGAAGCTCATCTCTGCCATGAATCCTCGGATTGAATCAAATGCCTTTGAACTGCATTATCGAGCAGTAGCACACTTGAAGGTGTGATTATCTGCACATCTATACATGTGCATTGTAGAACTGTACTCCTTGCGGAGATTGTTGGGATATTCAAAGCTTCATCCATGTGATACAGCCCTTATATGTGTTATTGTGTGTGTATGCGTGTGAATCACCTCTTATGAGGAGATAAGTGTGCCATGTGGCAACACATATGTGTGTGTGTAGTCATAAGATAAAGTCTTGCACCTACAAAAAGGGCATGCACTTTCATTTTACATCAATCAAGCATTATGTGAGTTTGTGCCCAAGTCTTGCACCTACAAAAAGGGCATGCACTTTCATTTTACATCAATCAAGCATTATGTGAGTTTGTGCCCAACACTAGTGCATCACAGTGTCTCTCTAGCATATCGTTTGTGATCATTGTGCCAAAAAGCAAAAGGAATTCAAGATTGGTGATAAGTCAGGTAAATTTGAAACATATGTCGGTGAGCATGATGCATATTGCCTTTAGTGATGAAGACTTCACGGAGAAGTCTAAGATCCGCCAATGGGTCAGTTCCACATTGGTGGATTGCGGAGAAGCTCTCCTCCTATCCCATCAGCTTGTGGGAAGAGTTTAAAGAGAAGTTATATGCACAATTCTTGTCCCCAAATGGTGTGAAGAAGTTCATTCGCAAGTGGGTCAAAATAAATCAAAAGGACAATGAATTGGTGCATGCCTATGCTACAAAGTTTTGGAAGATGTACTTAGAGGTCTCACCATTTCTGCACATTAGTGAGCCCAAAAAGAAGAGAAAATTTGAATATGGATTGCAACCCATCTACCAACTGGGTGTAGATATGTAGAAAAGCCAAATGTTATAGGAGTTTGTTGCTTCGGCTCTTGCTACTGTAATTCACCCAGCACGTATTGGACACTGTCTCGTAAATAACAATCACTTAAACACGTTATGAAATGGAAACACCACAAAACATAGCTAGAGCTGAAAATAAATAAATATGCTCAAAGACACCACATTGGGGCCGGAACGAGGGTCCCCCCAATACCAATTATGTTATTGGAGTATTTTATTTGTACAATGCTCCACATGCTATGCTTGCCACATTTGCCATAAACAAAAGATGAATACAAATACCAAACAATATATCGGAGAAGAATCCAGTGATGAAGATTCTTTTAACAATTCCCTCTCTCACTAGAGATATGCAAACATATCACTGGTGTTCCGGGTCCACACACAACGCTGGTGTGCTCGTACTAGTACCTAGCTTGCACTCTCACAACATAGGAATGCTGAAAAACAAAGGACTGGCACCAGTGGACACTCTTGAGCATGATACCAGGCAACGATAGAGTTGTTGTTGATGTTGGAGCCGATAGGAGCAACCAGCTAGACATGGGCACCTCCCACAAGTACAAACAAGCATGTAGGCCGCCTGAAATAGCGCCAGAATCAATGTCCACCACTAGGGTGATTGACGACCAGCAACATAACAACCTGATCAGCACTGGGGAGACATGCAGGCTATCGGGATAGATCATGTTGCTGTACGGCTTGATGATGTGGTAGTTGTACAGCTTTGTCAGGTCGGCTTGCAGGTTTGTGCACATGTAGGCTGAAGAAGGTCGCTTAAAGCTTGTTGCGTATGGCCTTGGAATTCCGAAAGGATGAGATGGTTCACGGGTAGGCATCCCAGGCCCGTGAATGGGACATTCATAGCAAGTAGTCACACGAAAACAGTTCACGTGAAAACAGTTTCAAACATGCAAACATGTGTGCATGTGCACTTTGTTATGAACAAATCTTCCGGTCATGGAACAAGTATAGCATTGGCATTTTTGGGCACAAGTCTTGCACCTCGAAAAGCGCGGAATTGGGATCTCGGGTGTCACAAGCTTGGACATTCCCCTAGGTTTCATATGTGGATGGCTTTTGGATGCCCAAAAGATTAAGGATGTACAAGCTTTGGGAATGGGGGATTATCCATTATAAAGGACTAGGTGTCCAAGATAGTTTCTTGGACACAGAAATAGGCATTGGAGCTCAAGTGCCAAGTGGAAAGCATGTATGGCGAGCTCTTGAGGATTTGGGAGAGATCTAGCTGTGAAACATGCTTCTACATAGTTCTCACATCAAAGTGAGAGAAGTGGCCTCACATTTTTCACCTCAACTCTCCACTTGCTTCACTTTTGGGCACAAGTCTGGCACATCGGAAAGCGCGGAATTGGGAATCCGAGTGTCACCAGCCTAGACATTTCCGTAGGTTTCATATGTGGATGGCTTTGGATGCCCAAAAGATTAAGGATGTACAAGCTTTGGGAATGGGAGATTATCCATTATAAAGGACTAGGTGTCCAAGACAGTTTCTTGGACAGAGAAATAGACATTGGACCTCAAGTGTCAAGTGGAAAGCATGTATGGTGAGCTCTCGAGGATTTGGGAGAGATCTAGCATTGAAACATGCTTCTACATAGTTCTCACATACATTTTTAATAAGGTGGAATACAAAGGAACAGACTCCTAAAATCTAGGAGGAGTACCATTTTTGGGCAACCCCAATGGAAAGTATGTTTGCGTCATTACATCCGTAAGCGAAGAAAATGGGGGGACATGTCAAAGCACATTTGGCAAAAGGTCTACCGGTTGGGATATTTTTAGAGGTGAAGTTTATGGAGAGACCCATCTCTTAGATTGGGACATGTGGCAAGAAAGTGGATCAAACTGAGACAAGTGGCCTCACATTTGTCACCTCAGCTCTCCAGTTGTCATTATAGCCTTCACTTTCCATTTTTACTCATGGGAGCCCTAAATCTATAAATTGGAGCCCTATCTCTTGATTTGAGTAAGCTCTCTTGCTGCAAATTAGCCTCTACCATGTTGGTTGCCCGCATTCCCGTCAACTACTACTTGTGGAGAGTTCCGACACTCCATCACTCCCCTCTACAAAAGGTTTGTCTACTACTTTAGCTTCTTGATGGCTGTACCAGGCTCTACTGTCCTTGTACCTGTTGCCCTAACTATTTTACCAACCCATGTACTTGCTATATGAGCTGATTGGAGGGTTGTACCTAGTTTACCAGATTTTGTACGTGCTATATAGCCATTGTATGCGTTGTTTTGAGGGCTGATTGGAGGGTTGTACCTAGTTTACCAAATTTTGTACTTGATGTACCAACCACTATACTTGTTGTTCGAGCCACTGCCTTTGGTACCTACTATACCACTTGGAGTTGAAGATGTACCGATTGATTTGAAGGTTGCTCTTGTTGTTTTGTTCTTGCATATGTCTTGGTTGGGAGTATGTTTGGATTTGTGGGTATTCTGGTATCTATACATGTATATTGGATTTCTCATGGATTATTTGGGCATTGTATTGATGTCCCTATTGTAATTATGGCATTTGTACTGTGATAATCTAGCAGGAGTCCCAATGATTGGATGAGTTCCCAAAGCTTGTACACAAAAAATACTCCTTGGTAATGGGGGGTCCGTCCATTCCGGCCCCAATGCGGTGTCACATGTGCAAGCTCCATTTTTCAGCATTGTGGATGTTTTGTCCAGTTATTATGTTTTATGAAAAGTGAAGATGGATATGTTTTAAGGCCGTGGCCATGGCTTAAGTGTTTAATTACATTAACGGTCAAGTGTTTTGAGAAACCCCTTTGGCCCACTCTCGGAGTTACATTGGGCACTTAGATCAACACACTGGCCACAACCAGGCGTGAAGAACTGGGATCCAAGACACTCGGATCCACACATTGGCCACAAACGGGTACAAGTAGCTAGAGAGGACCATTTAGGTGCCCAAATGGTGACATCCCCCGGCTTCTAAACAGTTGTCCTCAACTGAAAAGTGCCGAGGTACAATTGAAGAAGTTGTGGATAGTCGGAGAAGTACTCCTCATCAACTTATTTTGCATCAATAGGGAGCTAGTTTTAAACTTCACAAGGTATTGCATGGAAAGCTTGCCACCAACCATCTTTCTCTCCTTGTGGAAGACTATCCACTCTGGTTGAAGTATCTGTGACATGCTCCTGTGGATGTGGTCCCACATACGACTCATATGAAAGGCATTTTGAACCTTTCAATTATCAGGTAATGCTAACCTAAAAGCAACTTCATTGATCTGCTTGATCACCTTGAAGGTGAAAGAAAGAGCGAACACAAGTTGTAGGCCCAAAGCACAAACTGTAGAAGGCTGTGAACATCTGATTATTGCCGAAAATGAGCACGAGGGAAGCGTGTAGGTGCTTACAAGCATAAGAGATTGTTGCAACAGCCAATGACCTCCATCAGATATGCAAGAATGAGATGGAATATGAGGGGAAGGGTGTGCACCGTTATATATTCCTCTTATGAGCTGGTCGGCCAGCTGTTGTCAGAATGCACAGTAGAAATGAAGACAACTACTGTAGAGAGCAATACACAGATGAAAGAGAGAGAGAAGCTGTGTAACTCTGCCATATACACCAATAAAATCCCGAAAATACACAAGATGGAGTGTCACGTGCATCCCGCAATTGGATGCCACGTAGACATTTCTGCACAGAAGGTGCAGGACCTGGGATGGTGAACTGGTCCCATGTGAGCCCAGTCCGGGACGAGTCAGCCAGGGATCCATCTCAGTCGTCCGAGGTCAGGTGTGCATTGTCCTGCACATGAGTCCAAGGTCAGGTGTGCACTGTCCTGCACATGAAACAGTGCCAGTCCGCGCTGTGAGTCTCCCTCTAGAATGATGTCAGTGGTTCTGTGTATCTGGTATGGTACCGGATGCCAGATCACTGAGTAGATTATGTTTAGGACAAGGGGCCAGCCCATAGGGCTACCCTGGATGTGAGTGTGGGCATGGGAATGGTGTAGAACCACCCCCATGAGGGCCAGGAAGGCCCAGGCTGAACCCACCAGCCATGGAGGGGCTGTAGGACAGCCCTAGGGCAGAGATAAGGCAATCTCCAAGAGATTACAGCCTTTATATGGCTGTAGGGCATGTATGGGGCAGCCCATACAGGCTGCCCAGCCCTGGGATTGTGGACAAAAGCTGTGTCAGCCAATTTGAAGCAAGGGCATCACTTTCAGCCTGTTAGGAAAAAAAGGCAGGATTTTTTTGGATTTAATTCAGCATTTATTGCTGAATTTTCACCAATCGTGGGACATTGCCTGTTTTTTAGCTGGCCGATTGCTCCTGAGGAGGAGTATAAATAGTGGAAGCCATAATCCCATCATTCATCTCAGTATTCACCAAGTGCTCAAGCCAATCAAGGGCCAGACAAGCCAAGGAGATTGCTAAGCAAAGGGGTGGACTTTTGAAGGTCAAGGGCAGGGATTTCCCAGCCAAGAAAGGTCAAGTTTTTCTGTATTTGTTTTCAGATTTACATCATTCTAATAAAGCAAATACACCATCCGTGGTGGGGGCCCTACAGAGGGTAATTGGGACCCAATACTGTGTCCTCTCCATCTCCCCCTTCTCTCTCTATTTTTTGCACATCTCCTTTCAGTTTGTGCGTTAATTTTCCGTCGCGAAAAGAGTGCCGATTTTTGAGTTTTGAAGTACCGATCTTTATCCGAAGCTTCCGCATATTACAGTGGTATCAGAGCCTACCTCAAGGACAAAGATTCAGCAAAGAAAACCAGAAAATTTTTCTCGCTTGTGTGGTTGGTTTTTAGACGCCGGTTGTCTACCCCTTTCGGAGTGACTCCTGTCCCTCGAAGGACGGTGGGTTTTTAGCCTCCGGAAGCTTCCGGAAGTCTCCCACACATATAGTGGATGGTCAGATTGCGTTCCAGAAAGGAATTGCATTTTCCCGCTATGGCGAGCTTCGGCGACGAGAGCCATGGGATCAGAGTGCACCAGGCAGCCCAGCTAGGGCACCTGGCTTGAGTGTCACAGACATGTTCCAGTAGATGATGCGAGCAATCGCAGACCAGACAGCCAAGTTGGATGAGCAGAAGGCGCGGATCTTGGCTCTGGAGGAGCGTTCTCGCTCTCCAGCGTCGCGTTTTCCATCTCCTCCTCCCTGTCCTTCCGTATCCCAGATACTAGATCCTCGTCCTCACAGGGACCCTCTCGCGGGGTCACAGCCGCAGCCAAGCTCCTTGCTTGAGTTGCAGATGCGTGCATTGGAGATTCGACAACGAGAAGACGACGCCACGTGACGCGTGGAGCACGAGCGTTACCTCAGAGCTTTGGACGCCAGATTGACACCGGCGGCGCCCTCGAATCATTTTCCCGAGAAAATGAATTTCAGTAAGTATAATGGTAAACTCCATCCCACAACTCTTTATTCATGGTTACATCAATTTGAAGCTTACTTTGCCGCAGTTAGGAAAACAGATACTGACAAAGTGATCTTAGCTAGTTGGTACTTGGAAGGTGAGGCCATTCCTTGGTGGACTCAGTGGGCTCACGCCCACACCAGAGCAAGTATGGTAGCTTATGTGTGGGACGAGTTCGTCCGCGACCTTAAGCAGCGGTTTCTACCGCCCCACTACCTTGAGCGACTCGAAGACGAGTTCAGGGGAGCGCGTCAAAACGCGCAACCAATCCTTCAGTTTGCTAATAAAATTTCGACCTTGTGTCTGCAATTAGGCTTATCTGATACGGACAAGAAAGGGCAGTTTTTGTATGGCCTGGACACGCAAATCCAATGGGAGGTGCGTATGTTTAGGCCAGCCACCTTTGAGGACGCACTCTCACTTGCGCAGAGTGCAGAAATGAAACACAATGGTGGCAAGCCCAAGACTTCCCAGCCGGCTTCTCCCAGGGCTAACACCTCGGGGGGCAAAAGCCAGAACAAGACGGGGTCTTCCCCAGGACAGAGCCCGGGAGCCTCTGGCTCCAAGAACTTGAACAATGCGTCTAAGCTTACTCCAGACCAAAAAGCGGAGGCAGGCAAGACAGGTGGCAAGTTGAGTGATGAGAAGCTTTCTCAGTACAAGAAGGAGGGTAGATGTTTCTTTTGTCACACAAAAGGACATACTTCTCGGGATTGCCCAAAGAAGCCTCCAAAGGCCACCGCCGCCTCCACAGCTTTCGTGGTGAGCTCAGCTCCTACACAGACCCCAGCGGCTATCCCTAGTTCTTCAACCCCCGGTGCTTCAGTTGGAGCAATTATTAGCTGGGAGCTCGAAGATAAGCAGAAGGGTGCCCATGACTAGGAGTATGAGCGCAACGAATTGCTCAAGTCCTTTGGCTACATAGGCGTCTTGTTTGACAGTGGCAGCACGGAGGATGTGGTCACGGAACAGGCCGCTAGGCGTGCCCGTTTCGAGCTAACTCCGATGGACGACTCCGGTGGACAAACAGGTTGAGGGTTTTAGCACAGGTATGACAACGAGCGTTGTTTCATGCTCGGACGAAACACATTGAGATACAGTATCACTATGTTCGTGAACGGGTTCTTGCTGGAGATTTGCGTTTGGAGTATTGTCCTTCAGCGGAGAATGCTGCAGATTTGTTCACCAAGCCGGTTTCTCAGGCTTCCTTGGCTCCTCATCTTTGGCTTCTCGGAGTATGTTCAGCATCTGGTGCTGAGAGGGGGTGTTAGCACATTCATTCCCAGTTTCTGCCCATGTTTGGTGTCCTTTTGGTCCCTTTTTCATGGCCCTTAATTGTGGGTTGGCCACCCCTTTTTATATATTTTTATGGGATTTTTCCCAGCCTTGATGTATTTTCCTAGTCTGCCAGCCAGCTATATCATGTCCAGTTGGCTAGTATTAGCATGTCCAGTCGGCCAGCCCTTCTTACCTATAAATAGGTGGGCTGGCCTCTCACTTTTCCATCTTGCCTAGTCTTTCTTTTGCTCCCTCACTTATGAGACCCTTTCTGTCTCTTTCTTGGGACTATCACTTCAGTATATTCAGCATAGTTGCTCCATATCTCTCTCTCTCTCTTGCACTCTCTACTCAGCACACTCTAGTGCTTATTGCTTCGCTCTGTGCACTCTTTCACATTTTACCTTGATTGGACAGGGGTTTTTTCCCGTGGGAACACACTCCAATGTGTTGGCCTTTTAGGCTTAGGTCTCATATATTGTACTTTGTACTTTCACATGATTATTATCAAGTACAACTTTCCAGCACACTCTTTCTCACTCACGTTTTCTGTTCAAGCTGTGTGTGTTTGCAGAGCTTCCCGCATACCCAACATTGGTATCAAAGTAGGTGTGCTCCTTGCCATCGCCCTATTGCTATCCTTTTAGATCAGCAGCCCGTACAGTTCTTGCAGCTACTGCTACCTTGCGCCGCCCAGCTGTCCTTGCTGCTTTGGCGACGTCTTGCACTTGTTGCGCCGCCTTGCATTTGCTGCTCTGCAGCCACCGCCCAATGAACTACCATCGCCGCCTGCTCTGTGTATTGCTCCACAGTTTCGCCCACACCACTAGGCTCGCCCAGGTGCCAATTAGCGAAGCCCCAAATCAGTTTTTGTTAGTTGAGCAGTCTGTTCCGCCCGGTGGCGCCATTGTTGCAGAGCCTATTTTTGAAAGTGATTTTTTTTTTCACAGTTCTTGCACGGGTGTATTCCTCATCGTTTTTCGAGTTTGCCAAGCCAAAGAAATCCAAAATCAGAGCCCGTTTAGGCCATCAAAACCCTTTTGCAGATTTTTAACTTTTCCAAACAGAGTTGAATTGAGCCCTAGGTTGAATCTGACATTCCTTGTGCTTTCTTTTCGTGGACTCGGCATGGACGTACGACATTCCGACACCCATAATTGGGGTCTTTTTTGTTCATCAAGGCTCTATTCAGATAACTTTTCTATCCCTACGCTCTGTCATTTCAATACACTTGCAGTCATTGTCATCAATGAATCATTGGACATCTCAGAAGGCTGCCTTTCAGTGGACATTGAGGGTTTGCACTGCATTGTGCAGTGACATTTACTTGGGGAAGATTGTTAGTTCGCTTTGAGTCACGACTAATAATGATATATTTGGGATGCTCTCTGTCGAGGACAAGCTGGACGAGACTAACTATCCCATGTGGGCATATATAATGAAGCATGTACTGGTTGCAAAGAATTTATGGGTATATGTATCTGGTGCTGAGTTAAGACCTGTTGGTCCTACACCTGCAACTAGCATGTCAGGGGGGTTCACTGATGGGACTAGTGATTTTGGTTCCAGTGGGAGTGCATCACCTGCACCTGTCCCTTCTACACAAGAGCAACTCAGATGGGATGCTAAAGATGTGTAGGCTCATGCATTGATTGCTCTCATATAGACAACAAGTCATTCCTCATACCCGTTCATGTACTTTTGCCAAGGGTGCATGGGATATACTTGCCTCTTTGTATCAAATCCACAATGAAACTCGTGTAGCCTATCTCTAGAAAAAGCTCGACACGGAGCATATGAGTGAGGGTGATTCTATGGATGTTTTTCTCACCTGTGTTAAGGATTTGCGAGAGCAGTTAATCAATATTGATGAGGTGATACCTGACAGTTCACTTGTTTCTATAGTTCTCAATGGTTTGCCTGAATCCTATCGAGGATGGGACTAAGGGAGGTTTGAAAGCCTTTTGAAAATTCTAGTGCCTCTTTTGTAGATTTTAATATATTACTACCCGTCTTCAGCTCTTGACGAAGAGAAATTCAGATTTGTACACATTTGATGTTTTGGTAGCTCTCTTGTTACAGGAAGAGCAATCACGGTCCAACTGGAACAGCGTGATTGTTGCAGATTAGGCATTTGTTGCCTCTTTTCGTGGTGAAGGGAAATTTGGGACATCTTCTAGTGCTAAGCCTAAGGGCAAGGCACTTGCCCGTTCAGATCCCCCTGTGTCAAAAGAGGGTGGGGAGAAGAAGAAACAGTGCAACTATTGCAGAAAACCTGGACATGTCATTGAAGAATGCAAAAAGTGTATTGTGAGTGAGCAAAAGAAAAAGCAGCAAGGTTTGGCTGCTACCATAGATGACAGACACTAAGGAAGAGGCCAACTTGGCCCGATGTGTATGTCAGTTTCTGATGTTGATTGGTACTTTGATAGTGGTGCTACAAAGCACATCACTTCATGCAAGAAGCTGTTTGCCACTTTGCAAGATGCACCTAAAGGTGATACAATGATGTGTGCTAATAATGCATTATATGCCATTAAAGACATTGGGAATGTAGATTTGACAGCATGCATTGTTGACATTTTCACTCTGCATGACACATTGTATGTACTTGGAATTCGTAAAAATCTCATCTTTGTATTTGCACTTGCTAACATTGAGTTTGAAGTTCAGTTTTCTGATCACTGTCGCTCAATTCACGACCGTCGAGATGTAGCTTCTATTGTCATGTCTGGTACATTGTGCAATGGTTTGTACAAGGTGGATATGTATGACAGGATACAAGAGTCTCATGATGCTATGGCTGTCTCTGCCCCTTCTACGTGACACTGAGTTGTGGCATGCTCGGTTTGGTCACCTTAATTTCCCATCTCTTATGCGGTTGCAAAAGCATAACATGGTTCATGCGTTGCCTCCTTTGCAGCTCCCTATTAAGCATGTATGCAAGGGTTGTTTACTTGGGAAGATGCATCGGCATTCTTTTTCCAAAGATGGCACTGTGGGAGCTACTTGATCATTGTAGCTTGTCCATAGTGATGTTTGTGGCCTGATGCGGGCTCCATCTCTTGGGGGACATCTATATTTTGTCACTTTCATTGATGACTACACTCGATTTACTTGGGTGTATGGCTTGAAAGCCAAATTAGATGTGTTTGCATCCTTACGTGCTTTTTTACCCTTGGCTGAAAATGCTTGTGGCCATAAGCTTATTGCTTTGTGTATAGATTGAGAGGGAGAGAATATTTATCCAATGAGTTCACAACTTTTATGCAGTCTTGTGGTATATCTCATCAATGTACTACACCTTATACTCCTCAACAAAACGGTGTTGCTGAGAGACGTAATCGTACTCTTATGGAGATGGCTAGATGTATGCTTAAAAGTAAGGATTTGCCTAGTATGTTTTGGCTTGAGGCGATCATGCATGCCAACTATGTGCTAAACCGCTGTCCCATTAAAGCCTTGAAATCTATGACAGCTTGTGAGGCTTGGAATGGAAGAATCCTAGTGATTACTCATATGAGAGTCTTTGGTTGTTTGGCTTATGTGCATGTACGAGCACAACAAAGAAACTTGATGCAAATGCCATTAAATGTATCTTTACAGGCTACATCAGTGAAAGCAAAGGGTATCGACTCTATTGGCTTGCTGCAGGCAACATCATTGTGTCTTGCGGTGTTTTATCTTTGATGAGTTTACATCTCAGCCTTTGCTTTTCTGTCAAAAACAGCCATCAATTGGACCAGAAGATGTCTTTGATACATTGCTGTTTTTATTTGGGTCACATGTCGATGATGTAGATCCCACTTTGGCTCATTTACAGCCATCACATAATGCTGAAATTCCTGAAATTTAGCCACCTAACACTACTCAAATTGGTTGTGATGTGCCATATGTTGATCAGGAGACTTGGGTGATGCGTTGGACAATGAACATGCAGCTATTCGTGACACCAGGAATGTACCTTGTTGGTTGATTGACACTTTCGTGATAGCAAACAGCCTACTCTTATGCCTGGTCGTACTCGTGTTGCTTCTTGTCATGCATCTTCATTATTTATGGAAAATTTGGCTTAAAAGCCCATGGAACATTGTACCAATAAAATAGTCCTATAATATACTTGGTATTGAGGGGGGATCGGCCCGGGATTCCGGCCCCAGTGTGGTGTTACAGAGCATCTTTCTATTTTCAGTTTTGTTTATTGTATTGAGCTGTCATAGGGATCTTAAGAGTTCAAGTGTTGCTAAATCATGATACGGTGTCCAATACGAGCTCACACATTGAGGGGTGTATTACATTGGTATTAGAGCATGGTTGTTTCCCTCTCCTTAGTGGCGAAACAATCTTGTGGGTTTGGACACTGTGTTGATAGCACACTTGATACTATGGACAGCCAAGCAAGACGTGAAGAAGTGCCCAACTCTAGAGGGTACTCTAGTGCTACACATGCCTCGGATGCATCATGTGGCCGATATGTGGCAAATCCTCATGACTGGAATGTCGTTTTGGTGGGACAGCTGTCCCGTGGCAAGGAAAAGGTTTTTGAAGAGGAGCCCAATCCATTGGGCTGAATTGGATCATGTAAAGAGATAGTTGCAAGCAAGAGAAGAGGAGTTGAAGCTTCTTCATGAGAACCCACAGGTTCACAAGCTTATTGAAGCCACCAAAGCTGAATGTGGGGCTGGTTGCACACCAAGGTGCTTAATTGCATGAGAACATAGGCACTGACGGAGGAAATTTTGAGCCCGGTTATTTAGCGAGCGTTTTCACTGTTGTGGACTGCATTGGGTGGAGATTCTTTGGCTTCCATGGTCATGTTAGTGGATGTTTCTTTACTGTGGGAGGGCATGCCATTAGACGTGTCGTCATCGTAGGAGGATTTGCCAGTGGTGTGTCTTCACAGGAGGTTACGGAGGACATGCCAGCTGGTGTGTCTTCAAAGAAAACAGATATCTTGGATGCTGTGTAGACAATGGCTGGGGTTTTTTCTTTGGTGTAGCATAGGGTGCATTACTTGGAGTATGTTCCACAGGTGTGAGGACCAAGCATTGGCACCCAACAGGCAGGGAGATGTTGTTATGAGCGTGTAGGTTCTGAGCAGTACTGGTTAATATAGGTTTGGTGCAGCCATTCTGAGGAGTGTTGTTTTCGGTTTTGAATTCTTCTGCTGGAGTGCATTGGAATTTGGGCAACGACTCTTGGCGATCAATTTGAGCCAATGCACTAGTTGATGGAGTCTTGGCAACATAGTTGCCAGGCGTTCAATGAAACACGTTTCCAAAATGATTCATACCTTTACGAAACATTTTGAAAACGTTTTGTATGTTTATGGGGGGTTAATAGTGCCGGAAAAATCCCAGAGTTAGTCTAGAAGCATGCTAAAATCTTTGTTAATGTATATTACATGCAAAATTTGCACATCTTGGCAAATTTTCATCATGAAAATTATGTATTTTGCATTGGCAAACTTGATTCCTAATTTTTTATTCTCATTGAGGATTTGAATAGAGTTACAAAATGAGAGTCCAGAGACCAAACTTCAGGGCCTTCAAGTTGGGTTTTCTTTTTTTCTTGTTGAGGCATGTTGCCATTTGAGAAGAGCCACATTTATTTATTGAATGAAAAAAATGGAGCTGTAAAAAGAGAGTGAAATGCTTTGTACTTTTCCAAGGATATGAGATGCGTTTCATGTAAACTACGCTCGGTAGTGGAGTATTGCTTGGTCATTCTGTAATGTGTTCTCAGGAGGACGTTTAATGGACAACAATATTCCTTCACAGAATTTTAATCAAACGGGATGTGTTGGATCCGACAAGGGATGACCATCTGTAGGTTTCTTTGCCGGATTTTGTGCTAACGAGGCAGAGACAAAATGGTATCCTCTACACTGCACACTGGATGCAAGTGGTCTTGCAGCGCTTGGGATCTTTGGTGCCTTGGATGAGCTTTGGCTGGATCTTTTCCTTTTAAGGAAGTGCACTTTATATGGACATTGTACATCTAAGGACAGCTGTAGTTTTAGTGAGGGAGAATGTGACGCACCTCCTATGGGTTGGGCCCTTGGCTGGCCACCTGGGTGGCCCGTCACCCAATGTGGGCTAAGCGCAGCCACGTGACAGGTTAGGCAGCCAACCTGGCCAACCAGCCCCATGGCCTGGGGTTGTGGGCTGGTCATGGGGGTGTAGGGCTTGCTGACCATCCCTAGGCCCCGGTGCCCCCCCCCCCCCCCCCCCAACCCAATATCATCATCAATCTTTTCTGCAGTAGAGAGCAGCTGCGTAAATGCGATTCTGGCATTGTGAAGCTAGGACAGCAGATCGGCTACAGCATTAGTTGCTAGGGTTGAGATCTGGCAGATATTGTGGTCATCATTTTGTATTCAGAACATTTTATACTGATTTTACATTGTTCGTAATATTCAGTAGGTTTAAGTCTACTTGTGTTGTGCTTGAGTTTGTGTTCTCCGCTGCCCATGTCATTTGTGTTGATTCTTCCACAAGCATTAGTATATCGCACTTGCATTTTATTACTCTACTCTGTTTGTGGTCCTTTTCCATGTCTTTTACTAATCCCTTTTGAAGTATACTCTTGTGTGCTTACTATACTTACACCGTATACGTCACCTTACTGAAGTCTAGAAGGCTTCCATACCTTACACCCTCAATAGAGGGCTGATTATTCATCAGTAATCAACCGCATATTGCTTTTCTCACACTGGCCATATAGTCATGTCTGTCATGGGCTGCATTGGTGGTCTAGTGTGTTTCACTGTGCAATGCTTTAATAATTCGTGCACCAGGATGGTGGTTGAATATTGGTGAAATCTCACTGGTGTTTCAGATGGTGAAACGATTACTAGCTTGGCAGTGAAGTCATCCCAAAAAGCTCTTGAAATGGCCAAAGTGAAGGGAGAAGATATTGATTTGGTGCTACTATGCACGTCCACTCCAGATGATTTGTTTGGTAGTGCACCACAGGTATCACCAAAATTTATCTTTCCAAACATTTTTGCTCGTTGTAAAGAATACCCTATATAGCTTTTTGCTATAAAGATTTTGGGAAATTGATGATGACTTAGTATGTGGCCTGGTTATCTATATAATGGGCACCTTGAGCTTGGTTACTGAAGACTTAGATAAGCATTACTGCATATTTTTTGAGGGTCATAATCTCTGTTTTTGGATTGTTTGCATGCAGATTCAAAGGGAGCTAGGGTGCTCCAAGGCTTTGGCCTTTGACATCACAGCAGCTTGTAGTGGTTTTGTATTAGGGCTTGTTACGGGTACTCGCTATATCAAAGGTTTGTGTAAACACTAATGATGTAGAACTGTTTTGAGCGAGTTGCTGATGAAAATTGTCTAATTAAACCTTTTTTTGGAGGCAGGAGGGGGCTTTAAAAACGTTCTTGTAGTGGGAGCAGATGCTTTGTCTAGATATGTGGATTGGACTGATAGAGGGACCTGCATCTTATTTGGGGATGCTGCTGGTGCTATAGTCCTTCAGGTATAATTGCATTGCTTTGGGGCAGATGACACATAGGAAGCTTCTGAGTGAATCACTGTTTTGGGCCTAAGGTTGAATGATATTAGGCCTTAAAATGCAAGCTTTACATTTACTTTATATCTTGGTGGTTTTGGCAGGCAGCCAGTGATGACCAAGATGGTCTGCTTGGTTTTGACTTTCACAGTGACGGGCACGGGCAAAAGTACAGTTTCTGCCGCCGCCTCATTCATTTATAGTTCTTCCAATAATCCACTATTCTTTTTTGTATCTTTTGCAGGTTTAATAACTTTTCCTTAAAGCTGCTTCTTTTTACGGGTTACATATGGAATCTCAATGAAATTTACCTTGCAGACATCTCCATGCCCTTGTAGAGAGCATGAACCAAAAGCCAAGGGATGATGGTGGCAATTCAAATGGGGCTGCTTTTCTACCATCGAGAGCTTCATCAGCTTGCCTCCAAATGAATGGAAAAGAAGTTTTCCGATTCGCAGTGCGTTGTGTTCCACAAGCCATAGAAGCAGCTTTGAAAGAAGCAGGCCTCAGCGAACACAACCTTGACTGGTTACTACTGCATCAGGTACTAGCGCCAAAGTGCTGAAATGTGGACATTGCCATGCAGTGTGAAATTTGCTTTCATAGATGTATCCTCCACTGCTATTTTTGTTTCACTTGTTTGTGTGAGTGGAAACATGAAGGTAAATGGTTTTGCAGGCAAATCAGAGGATTATAGATGCAGTTGCTGCGAGGTTACAAATCCCCTCCGAAAGGGTGATTTCAAATCTGGCCAATTATGGGAACACCAGTGCTGCATCTATTCCTTTGGCCCTTGATGAGGCAGTCAGAAGTGGCAAGGTTAAACCTGGAGATATATTAGCAACTGCAGGCTTTGGAGCCGGTCTTACTTGGGGTTCTGCCATCATCAAGTGGGGATGATTTGGGTCCTTCCTCCAATTACACCTATTAAGGCTTCAGACACGACATTTGTTTACACGATGGGTTTTTTTCTGCTGCATATCCACGCAAGCCAATCAGATGGCTAATTGACTGATTATGTATGCTACTGGAATACTCGTCGTGGTCAAGGCATCACACTTGTATGCAGAGAACGAGATTTCACAAGGCTTGCCATTCTTTTGATCTTGAAGATCAACTGTTCTTAGCTTTTATTACTTGTTGTAGCTTGTAATTTTTGATGATGTCATGTGCTTAGTTGGATTATAATGCTGCAACATTATTTGATAGAATGAGAATAGTGCCTCCTGCTTTACTTTACATTTGAATTTAGTTGTAGATTTTCGTAACAGATACACAGGTTTCTAGGTGGTCAGTTAATGTAAAAATATCCTGTTTGGCATTTTGTCACTTCGTTTGCGATTTTTTTTAATGCTGAATAAATCTTAGAGGGAGGCCATGGGTCCCATTTGTTCTCTAAACATGACATTAAGCAAGAATTTCTTGTAAAACAGTTGAACCAGAAGCAATGACCATTTATTCCTACTACTAGCAATCGGACTGCTATTGTGCACTTAAATTGCCAAGGTTTTGTCATGGTAGTGATAGCTGCATTAAGCCTCATGAAGATCATGCGAAGCCTTCAAGTAGCTGTTCATTCTGGGTATAGAAGGCTGCATTGAGGACCTGAATTTCACAAATGGTGGTTGATTTGGTATGCTTTTATTGCACCAAATTCATCTGATGAACCAAGGAGGCCAAGTGAGTCCAGTGAGGTGCACACAAGCCTGCCCTACAATGTGCACGTAACATGTAAATGACACAAGGGAGTGGCTATCCTCTCATGAAACAGTTGGAAGGGAAAATTTGTGATTGATTGTCGCTGGTGGGTGTGAGAAGATAGGTGCCAAATAAAAGTTGATCCATATGCCTAGCTCCCACAATCATGGTACACTTGACATCAGTGGGCCTTTAGGCCCCTTTGTCAAAACTTGGATATTTTTAAAACATTTTTTTAAAATGTACTATGTATCCCTTGGATTGGTATGGAAGTCATCAAAGAAACAGCTTGGCTATACTTGGATGCTCATCAATTTTAACGCTTTTCAAATGTAGTAACCCTTGTACTACCAAAAGTGAAGGTCCTCTCTCTCTCTCTCTCTCTCCCCAAATTTTTCAGTTCTATGTCTGTTTCTCTCCACCCGTCTCTTTGTCTCTATAATCATCAGAATTTTCACAAAAAATTGTTCTCTCTCTCGTTCTCTCTCTCTCTCTCTCTCTCTCTCTCGCTCTCTCTATTTCTCTCTCCCCCCATTCTTAGTCTTTTCAACTCAATGTAGTCGTCCTCTCTCTCTCTCTCTCTCTCTCGTCATTTCACCTCAATATATTGCAAGTTCTCTAGATGAGTAAGCACGGAAAACTTTGTGAAGTGAGTGATAAGTTAGCTTCAAAACTACTCCTTTTCTATGTTGAAAGTCGAAGATTTATCCACATTTCATGTCAGTGGGTTGAAGAAATTTATGCTTGAATGAGATGGACATGTATTTGTAGAGAGGAATGTCAAACACTTTAGATAGTTATTGTTGATAGGCCTCGAGTCTTGTTCGTGTTTGGATATGAACGCACGCTCCTTGCAGGTCAAATTAGCGAAGATTTTCTATATTGCATGTATTGGGATTAGCTTGCATTCTCTTTCCCAAAGGAGTTGAGGTCATGTGTTTTTGCATTCATTGTCATGCCACAGGGGAGCAGATGGTATAAGAGAAGCTAGAATGAGCATGGTCATGGATAATAGAGAAGAGATCTGATGTTGGGTGTAGATATGGGAAATGTAAGATCAAGTGTAAAGATGATGGAGTAGTTATAATTCCTCCATGCACGTGAAGGGATGTAAAGAGCCATAAGTGTCTAAATGCTAAGAGTGCGTTCACATGCAAACATAGGGGTACGTGCACACGACCAACACTTTGCATGCCACGGTGGGACACAAACACACAGAGATGAACACCAATCAAGCTTCATTCATTCGTTGGTTGTATGTCGAATACAAGATGGAGTGGTTATAACTCCTCCGTGCACTTGAAGGGATCTGAAGAGCCATAAGTGTAAAACGGAAGGTTCTAAATACTAAGAGTGCGTTCACACGTAAACATAGGGGTACATGCACACGGCCAACAACTAGTAATAGAGGTTGGACCATTTTTTAGTTTGACCGGTCTAGTGTGAAAACTCGTCATTTGTATATAAGTCATTTTTGACAATAAGTAATACACAATCATTCCCTTGTAATATTTTTCTTGTGAGCTCCCCTTCTCTCTTCTTGCCTGCTTGCTTGCATGCTATTAGATTTTAACATGCTAGATGGATGCTTGTTTGAATAGGTTTCATTGTAGGTTTCTTTCTTCAATAAGCTTCTTCTTTCCCCGCCTTTTGTGAGAGAAAACCATCACAAAGGACCATCTCCTTGTGCCTCTATCTAGGCAAGGGAGCTCTCCTTTCACCTCTTTGAAAAAGGAGCATTCCCATATGAGAACGGAGTGGGGATGTGACGCACGAGCTAGTGTATCCACATTGGAAAGTTGCATTTTGTAGCTCTAAGGCACGACCCAACGACACATGCTTCGGGAAGGCTAAGGTAAGCTCTTGACTTGAACATATTCGACCAGGTTGTGCTGTCGGGGATTAGCCTAGGGTTTAACTTTGTTTTTCTATCCATTCCAAGCTATTGGGATTCTATCCACAGTGATTATGTACATTTTTTTATACCCTATTGGATGCCCACCCTTTTTGTCCAAGCGTTTGATGCCTCCATGCGTAGCCACCATAAGATCACACATGGCTGTGTTTTTCTTTCTCGCATGAGCTGCATTTTGGCTATGATTTTCTTTGCTACATGAGTTGTGTTTTTCCACCATGCCTACACTTGGCTGTAATCAAGCAAAAGATGCAAGAAAGCGAAGGCTATTAATGCAAGCAAGAGGAGTTAAAGATCAACAAAACGCAAGCATATGCATCTACAGAGGAGGCCAATAAGCAAAACATAACCTTCTACATCATCATCATATGTGATGATTCTCTGGTAAGAACTTCAAGGGATCAAAAGCTCTTTCAGTTTTTGCTTCCTTCAAAGAGGAGGAGCACAAGTTGCATAGGTGCTTTAGCCAATGTGGCTAAGACAACCACATGGGCTACATCTTATGCTTCTTTCATGAATCAATTCACACGGTCTTCATTGAACATCTTCACATGCATGACTTGTGGGAATTTCGACACTACGTATGTGATCCAGGGCACTACAACACCCATTGTTGCAACTTTGGGATCTTCTTAAGAATCATGGACTTCATCGATAGTATCTTTCTTGAAAAATATGTATGAGCTCCAAGCCACATTGGCTTCAAAATGACAACGCAAAAGGAGCTCCTCATCGACATCAAGGGGAGACTCTTCTTTTGTAACTTCTAGTCCTTTTTTATTTGAGTCAAGGGTTCTCTGCCCATGATCTTCATTGTCTTCAAGGGAAGACTCTTCTTCCGTAACTTCTAGTCCTTTTTTATTTGAGTGAAGGGTTCTTTGAACAGTATGTCCCCAAAATCTCTTCCTTGAAAAATATACATGAGCTCCAAGTCACATTGGTTTGGAAATGACGAGACGCAAAAGGATATTCATCAACATCACAAGGGAAGACTCTTCTTTTGCAACTTCTAGTCCTTTTTTATTTGAGTCAAGGGTTCTCTACCTGGGATGTCCCCCAAAATATGAATATTTTGGGTTTCTCTTTGTAATTCTCCATCATTTTGGTATGTTGATGTAGGTTGTCTTTATCTCTCAAGGTAGGACCTGACCTCTGAGTCTTTTGTAAAGACCATGCTTGTTAAGCCTTTGAGCCATGCTTGTTAAGCCTCTGAGAGGCACGCTTGTTGAGCCTTTGAGCCATGCTTGTTGACCCTTTGAGCCTTTTGAGCCATGCTTGCACTTTCCTCTAAGCCATGCTTACTAGCCTTTGATTTTGAAGGTGCGGACCATGTCTTGTTTCTTTGATAGTGTTGGAGTACATGGACTATTGAAGGCTATGCAAACATTAACTCCATCACCCTGAAGAGGGGTTTGTTGGGTATTTTAGAGTCTAGCAGTGTGTCCATTGGTGTGAACATCCCCTTAGGGTGTGAACGACCCTTATTAAGATTTAGGTCAAAAGATAAGGCTTGATGCCTATAAAAGCAATGTACATGGTGGAAGTATTATCATAATTCATTCATCATTATGTTGTGAAATCTCTATCCATTTCTCTCTCTCTCTCTCTCTCCCTCTCTCTCTCTCTCTCTCTCTCTCTCTCTCTCTCAAGCACTATGTAATCTCAACAAAAGACTCATATACGGACATACCTACTCATATCCTACAATATTCAATTGTCATAAAATCCGGCTACAAATTCCAAGAAAAATTCTTGTCATTCATAATTATTGAGGAATTTAATTAAAATTATTACTTAATAAACTTGCACACTAGCCCTATCCATAGGCCTAGTTCCTAGATTTTCGTGTCCTAGGGAGGCTTATTTCATACAAGGGAAGTACGTGAAGCTAGATTCGTGAGCCTAGATATGTGAGTCTACAGGTGTGAGTCTAGAGGTGTGAACTTAGAGCATGATTCTAGACATGTGAGCGTGCATACGTGAGTCTAGAGACATGAACCTAGAGGTGTGAGCCTAGAGACGTGAGTTTAGAGGCACGAACCTGTGCACGTGATTCTGCAAACATAAACCTATCGACACAACCTAGCAACAGAGAAGGAAAAAAAACTTGTCTGAAACCACTTTAAACTGATCCAGAGGCACCAAGGACCTCTGATGCAAACCTGCGATTTGGACTCATTGTTAGAAATGATAATACATTCAATTTTGTAGTGCATCAAACCACACTGCCTCAAACCCATCAAGTCTTCAATCCTAAAAAATGGCCAGCACCACTCAGCAAAGTGGTCCCATGTTAAGAAGGCTAGACTCCTTTGGATCCACCTCCAGGCGAGGACCTTAGAAAGAAATGAGCTAACAAAATACAAACGTGAGTGGAGGAACAACGAAACACCTGGAAACAAGAGTCCCCATGGTGCTTCGAGCTTTGAATTCACTAATTGGTTTTGTAAACAATGCCTTAAATTTGATAAAGAAGACATTCAAGCACACTAATTTTGGGTGTAGCTTCAATGAAGAAGGCATTCAACCACCCTATTTTTAGGCATAGCTCCAATGAAGTAGTAGGAGAAGGACCAAGAATATTAAGGTTCCCTCCTATGGAAGCGATCAAACCATGTCTGATGCCATAATATTATAAACATTTGTGTTGATCCTGAGCTGTGGGTGGTTTATCCCCAAGCAGACCATAACCAACAAGTAGCCCAATAACGAGCAATCGAGACATGTCTCTTTTGATATACAACCACAGATAAACGATCCAAAGTATACCCAACAACAAGCACACAAAACACAAGTAGGAGTCCTGCTCTCCATCGGAGCCCATTATAGAAGCGCCTTTGCCATCAAACCAAGTTCCATTTCTTCTCGATTTGGACAAGGAACATGAAACACAGGGAAGGGTAAAGAGTCAATGCCCGAGACTACCTCATCATAAAGGGATCCATGCCAAGAGTAATGTCTTTAGTCATAGTAGCAAGCCTATACACTCAAGGCCAGGCTGGCAAAGGACAAGTGCCATTAGAAACCATAGAGAACAACCCCATGGGTCCATAAATGCGAAACCCTAAAACATAGGATTTTATGCAATCACTCCCTTTTGTTCCACAACCATTTGACATGCTTAGATGGAATTTGAAATGGGAAGGGGAATTATCGCAAACATAATATGTAGAGGCTCATAGTTGGGCAAAACAAATCCAATCCATATCTCAAGTGTGATGACCAAATTTGATAGAACTGGAGATCCCATTTAGTATCAAGAGAAGTTTGATCAAATTTGTGAGGCCATGGGAAGGATTGATGATCCCATCAAGATCTATTGATTTAGACTTTGCCTTGAGCGCAAAGCAAGCCAGTGGTTTAGATCTCAACCCACTTGAAAAGGCCAGCTACTAGGTCTTGAGATAGATTTTCATCATGGGATTCTTGCCCAGTAGAGCTAGATGGAGCCCCATTGCACATGTCTATAACCTCAAGCAAGATGATGGTGAAATAATGTGGGATTTCTATAATGGACGGATGTGAGAGCCTCTCAAGTCAATTAATGGTTTAAAACTCAAATAGGTTTTCTTCTCTCACAGTAATTGAAGAATTAAATCAATCAAATTCCCTTCCCTTCCCACCAATTCAGCGGCCAGCAGCCAGCGAGAATTTCCCCTCGCTCTTTTCTTCTCTCCCTGGCGAGACGGGCAACTACGTAGGCGTAACTTTTGTGTTTGTTTTCTCCCAGTCGCGTAGTGTGCATACCATGGGTGATTATCCACAGCTTTTGTTACAAAGCTTTATATTAAAGCTTTAACCATATTTTTATTTTTTATTAAAAAAAAGAGAGAGATTAAAGTCATATATACATAAAGAACCTTATGTTTCTTATTACGCTAGCCACACGGGCTGAATTTAGATTGTGATATAAAGCCTTGATTTTAAAAAAAACTTAATAAGCTTTGCTAAAGAAAAGCTTATAATAAGCTTTATGTTATAAAGCTTATAAAAGCTTAAATAAGCTTACAAAGATTATACTTAAAGGTTTTCTAAGAGTCTCAAGGCAGAAGAAGGGACTCTCTTCAAGGGAAAAATTTAACAAATTAAAAAAAATAGATCGATAAAATAATAATAATAATAATAATAATAATAAAGGCTCCCTTTTCTTTTTTGAAAATCGAAAGCCTCATACAATAAAATTTTCGGCATCAAAGAGGATTAATGAAGTATTGGCTTTCGGCAAAATCTTGGAGGACGGTATCTAAGCCAACCATTGGACGATGAATTCAATGATTCAAGAGTTGTTTTCCATCTTCATTTATTTATTTACATTATTAAATTGCATTGTCTTTTGATATTATATTATGAATTCAAGCTAACCTACAGACTAGTATATGTAAAATCTACGATGATTTACCAGTTAAGTATTCACCTTGTGTAATTTGATTACTTGCATAAAATAAAAATTGTTAGTTGTCAATCATTTTCTTCTAATTGATATAACTAACCTACAGACTAGTATATCTAAAATCTACGATGATTTACCAGTTAAGTATTCACCTTGTGTAATTTGATTACTTGCATAAAATAAAAATTGTTAGTTGTCAATTCATTTTCTTCTAATTGATATTTTACAGTCCAACCCAAGTAAGTTTCTCCATCTTCCATAGTTTTAATCATCAGAAAATTAAACGTCACATATGCTTTTTACGATATTTGTGTCCTTTTAATGATGTATTTTGTAGCAAAGATATCCGATACTTGCAAGTAAGTTACTATCCTCTATAACTTAGTAAATAATTCTTCTAATATTTCTATGTATGCTTTATCTTTCAGACAGTGATTTGAATACTTTCCAAGTAAGCTTCTCATTTCTATCCTTACAAAAGTGATCATGCTTAAACATTTATGCATAGAATTTCAAACCATATTACTATAAGTTTTATTTCTTATAAGGTCATAATTTAATATAACCCTAGTTAGTTTTGGAATAATAATTACATTTCAATCCATTCGCATTGCTTTCACATTTTTTTCTCAATGTAGAACATCATTGCAATCGAATATATATAAGGTACGATCTTCGTACGCTTGACTCAATCTTACGATTGCTAAGTTTCATATTTATTATTCATATTATTTCAACTTCAAATGCAAATTAATATTTTCATCATCATCTCGACTTACACATGACAAGTCCTCATCTTTACCAAATAATTACATTTTCAGTTATTCACAAATTGTTTTAAATTCTTTATTTCTCTTAACTTTTTTCATTTTGTAGCTAACAATACATCAAGGTAAGAATCTCTTACTTTTGAATTTTATTTTTACGTCATTAAGTTTTATTTAATATTTCTTATCTCACTTGGACTCAATGATGATAAAGAACAAGACTACCACGACTACTACTCCGACTCTTAAGGTAACCTACTACTCCGATTCTTAGCGTAACATATTCATTTGTTTATCTTTACAATAAATTTATTTAAGACTTTTTGTAAATTTCAAGGAGAGTTTTTATGCATCAAAAGTAGAACTTCTTAGAGGAGCTGGCCCTTCCACCTCGAACTATACTTTATGAAATTTTCATTATGAATTAGTCTAGTGGTATGAGACACGAGATTAATCTTGTGTGAAATATTCCAATGCATAATTATCTCTAGATAGTACACACCAATAAGCCGAAACACTCTTGGACCATCGTGATGATTGGAGGAGCCTTTTAATGTCTTACATTTGACTCAACCTAAATGTTAATAAATCCTAAGAGTCACTTGTATCGGTTATCACCTATCCTAGAAGCATGAACAGTCTAGGTATCGGCATCAAGAGCCTTATGATGTCTAATATTAGCATGCATACTCGGTCACTACCTAGTCCGTTTCACTCTGGAGTCGCTTCATATCCTCACACCAATCGTGCTAGGAACTCATCGATGTCGTTCAGTCAAGAGTGGTGAAGGTCTCGAATGAATGCCTTCACGTGTGCTGCACCCTACGGGATGACACCCACACAGCAATCCATAAACATATGTGGTACTACACATGCTACACACAAATAAATATATGTAACACATGAATACTATATTTAAAACAAATAAGTCATCATAATCTCATTCCAAAGTAGAGGAAACCTTCGCAAGCTCGACAAGACATCACAGCTCTCTAGTTGAAACTCGAAACACGTTGATTTCCTCCAGCCAAAAACATATCCTGGCCAGGTTTTCTCAAGAATCTTCCCTTTCTAGGGGTCAATTCCAAAACTTGATCCCATAGACTACAATTGTACTTAGGATCTTTTGCATACAAAGATATTCATTCTAAATTCATTGATCTAGCTCTTAAATTTAGGCTTTATCATGCATCGAGAATCCCTTAGTCCTTCTTGAGGGTCTTAATACTACCTATATTCTTTATCGTACTTCTTAAAAATTGGATCTTCTTAACTATGGTACAAAAATCTTTGCTCGTTTAGATCTTTATTTTTCATCAAAGTTCACTTAATCTACCCTTTTCTAAGGCTTCCTACTCTTTGCTTTTGGGATACACCCTTTTCTTGATTAGAGTGCAATCAACCTTTTTTGAGTTAGGGGTTGTCAAAGTCTCTCTCTCTCTCTCTCTCTCTCTCTCTCTAGAAATCTTCTTTTTCTTAAGAGAGTTAGACTTAATCTAAACATTTGTGAGATCAATGATACTTCTTTGGGGTAATCCTACGTTTCTAACTTAATCGTACTTGCTCAAGGGGTCTTTTCACTTTCTTTTTATAAATTCCCTTCTCTCTCTCTCTCTCTCTAAAATTCTACTTAAAGGATTCTTCTCTCTCTCTCTATGTAATTCTACTTAAAGATTTTTTCTCTCTATAATTACTTACATTAATTTTCAAAAAGAATTCTAAACATTCCACTAAATAACTTAATTTATCTAAGGTCTTCTTTGTCCATTTAATTGATCTAAGGTCTTCTTTGTCCACCTAAAACCATTTTCTCACTCTAAAACCCTAATTTTCTCTCTCTAGACCTAGGGTTTTCCCGTAGAAATAAATCTTATTCTAAAATTTTGATGTCGGTGTGTGTGCATATCTCATGTATCCATTGGATATGCACTTCTATTTTTGGATAGTCCATTGAATGCTTCGAGATGGTCCAGTGGAACGGTCCGTCATTGGGGTAATCCAGTGTTGCACCCTGGGATGGTCCGGCTGGAATAGTCTAATGTGGGCACCCTAGTGGCTACAAGATGTCCTTTTCCATCGGTCTATTTGCAATAGTTGCCATGATCTTGGTTGGCTAGTCCAAGATGCCATGGAGAAAAGGAACCTTGAAAGGTGCAAGATGCCATGGAGAAAGGAACCCTAAAAGGAACAGGATTTCTAGGGGATAAGGGTCAAATGTGTCACCAACAATTTTTCCATAATGATGAGGACTCAATCAAAAAAATTTGTAGATGAATGTATCTCTTTTGCTTGGCATCAAGTTCATCTCTTTTGCTTGGCATCAAGTTCGAAGGTCAATCATGAAAAAATAGGTATAAAAACTATGTTAAAAGACCTCCCACATAGTGAGTTGGAGTAGGGTTGCAAGGTCATCCACGAAGGTCAAACATTTTGGCTTTTGGGCATTCCTATGGGGTTTGGAGTCACTCTACACCAAAGATGGCTTTGGGTAATGGATACTAAGGTCTAAGGGAAATTAGGTTACTAGCAAGGTCTGGTATTGTTGGTTCTCAAGCACATCCTCAATACTATTTTCTTCCTCTCCTACTGGAGACTCAGTAATAAGGGAGATAAAAGGTTTGAATACCATGTGCAAGAATTTCCTATAGTCAAAGGATGCAGATGTATACAAATTCCGGAAAGTCGCATGGCAAGTTTGCACACTTCCAAAGAAGGAAGGAGGCTTGGGAGCTCTAAATATTGAAGATGTTGAATATATGTGAAATGGTTCATAAGAAGCTTGCAAAACAAGGAAGAATATTAGGCCATTCTTCTTAATAGGCAGTCCAATAGATTAAGATGGCAAATTGCCTAAGATGGATGGAGATCTTGCCAATGTCCCTGTCTAGTCCAATAGATTAAGATGGCAAATTGCCTAAGATGGATGGAGATCTTGCCAATGTCCCTCTTCTTTAGTCTAGTCACAAATTAAGCCTTGCGGCGGCGGCAGCCCTCTAGTGAAAGTGCTATGGAAAGCTTAAAACAGATGCAAAAAGGAACTCTCCCTCTCTAGTAAGCTACATAGGTTTGGGGGAATTCTCCATATGGACTTAATTTGGTTCTCCTTAGCCCTGAATAACTATATTCATAGAGAGGAGTATGTCCATGCTCACAAACTTTCTAAAAAGGGGGATCCAAAAGGGGAAATTAGAAGGTAAATTCAGACTTGATAGTAGGGATGTGCATTTGATTCAAAGCCATATAGTGGATAATGTCTTGATGTTGCAAAATCATGGTTGCCCTTTATTAAAGCTTTCTCGTGGGAAAACCAGTTTATAGTATGCTCGAATAACTTGGAGGTGTTTAAGCCGAATATTAGACATGGAGCTTACCTAAGGAGTTGCTGTTAGGGATTCTAACGGGTTGCTCCATTTCTTGTGAAACATCAATATAGCTGAATACTTGTGGACTATGTGGGAAATGAGTGCTTAAGCCCAATACTAGATAGGGAGCTCACCTAGAAGGAGTTGTCGTTAGGGATTCTAGTGGGCTATTCCATTGCCATGTGGAACATCATTAGAGTTGAGTACTTGTGCATTGTGTGGGTACTAGTGGGCTATTCCATTGCCATGTGGAACATCATTAGAGTTGAGTACTTGTGCATTGTGTGGGTACTAGTGGGCTATTCCATTGTCATGTGGAACATCATTAGAGCTGAGTACTTATGCACAGTGTGGGTAGGCAAGAATGAGTGGATATGGTTCACTGCCTAGAAAGAGACTTGCTTGTGCAAATGAAACAGATGATTAAAGCTGAAATGAAATGATTAAATTATCGAGGGGGAAGGATGAATTACAAGCAACACAACATATCTATGTAGCAAGACTGCTTAGAAAAAGCTAGCTTGGTAACCAATGAAGAAATCAAGCTTATGAGGTACGACTCTGAATTGGCCAAATATCCAGAGCCTACCAGCCATATTGAATTATTTTTTGATGATATCATGCAGAAGTTATGCTTCTTTATTCAAGAAGAGTTATGTTCTTTGTACCTTTTTCCCTCATTTCTAATATAATATAGCCTCCCCTTCAAAAAAGAAGAAGACTATCTCAAGCAAATTAATATCATTTATGAACGATATTCTTAGAGTAATGTGAATAAGATGAATAGTGGGCGAGTGTGATGGGTAGTGGGCAAGTAGGCAGTACTAGTGAGTCAAATTCACATGCGTCGGGGCGCATGCCCTCCGTACATTAAGGGATCAGGCTTATGTGTGCATGTGAACGTGGGATGGGTAATCCTTGGGTGCAAGAGGTAGTGGAACATGCAAGCGACTGGGGGAATTGGGAGCCTGAGGAACTTGAGGAGATGAAGTGCCCTCGTGGTGAAGAAGAAGGCAATGAGAGGGTGATGAAGAAGAATGTCCCGGATTGGATCAACGAGAGTCTTAGCAAACAAGTTATGAATCAAGGGAAGAAGGTATGCATGAAAGTGAACCTTGAGCTAATAAGGAATCAATGAGAGGCTTAGCACACAAGCTGTGAATCAAGGGAAGAAGGTATGCATGATGAAAGTGAACCCTGAGCTGATAAGGAATCAAATTGGGCTTTTCTCTTTGTGTAACGTTATCATTTTTTGCTTGGGCAAACCTCCTGCTAAAGCTAAGGTGGGTAAGTGGTTACAGGAGGATATTTTCCATGGTAGGGTGGTCTCGAATGTGTTTTATCTAGGAAAAGGGTTCTTTAATGTTTTGTTCATTAAGGGTCAATCTATGTCAGAACTATTTGTGCAAACACCTCTCTTTATGGGACATAGGTTGGTGCATGCGTTTCCCTTAGACCCCTTGTTTGATGTAAATAAATGCCTTCAAGAGGCCTGCCCGATGTGGGTGGAAATAACTGGGCTTCCTCCTTGGCTTAAACCTGCACTACGGGATATTGAATGCACTCTAGGCCCAATACTTCATCTCCCAAGTGATGATGCTAGGGGTCGATAGGCTAACAGTGTGTGTATCTCTTGGAATACCAAAATTGAAATCCCTAAAACTATAGAGATTGACTTAGGCGTATTAGGAAAATTGGAATTAGGTCTTAAATTTGGTCCTTTTCTTGGAGCATGCTTCAGATGTGGGGGCTTTGAGCACATAGCAAAAACTGTGTTGGGTTATTACATGCAAAGTCGGATGAGGGGGAAAAAGAAACAGGGAAAGTAGGCAGGGAAAATAATGCTAAGGGAGTGGAGTCTATCTCAACCCAGGTGAAAGAAGTGAAAGGGAAAGATAAGGTGCATGAAGGAGAGGGGATGCATTCAGAAGGAGAATGGGTTAAGGCAAAAGGGAAGGTCAATATTAGGCAAGTTGAAGATGAGGCAAGAAGAACTCATAGAAAACGAGTGAGGGAAGGGAAGGGGAGTAAATCTTAGGGTAGTTTTAGTCCCTTGATATATTCAAACCCATATAGTCCCTTAAGAGAGGAGGATAGTGGTACTTCTTCATTACAGAGGTTTGACTGCAAGGTAGAGGAGGCTTGGAAGATGATTCAGAAAGAGGATGATGTACAAAGGGAGGTTGAGGAAGTTGACATGGTACCTGAAACTGCCTTGTCATGAATAAATCTATAGATATTTCTGGTTGTACATGGAATGTTAAAGGTATTAAGGATAAGAAAAAGAATGCTTCTTTTTGGGGCTTAGTTAAAGATTGGGGATTATCTATTATGGCTATTCAAGAACATAACCTTTTTGGGTCTAAAATTTTGAGGAGAGATAGGTTTAAGGGCTGGCTGGTAATGTATGGAGGGATGAAGACTGGGTATAGTGGTGTAATGACTATTATTATAAATTATCTAAACCCTTATTGTGGCCAATCACCCTAATGGTAGGATTTTGGTAGTGGAGATCCAGATCAATGGGGAGAAAGTGTGGATAGTCAACATTTATGGAGCTCATAATCATAAGATTAGGAGTGGGATTGGATTGGTAACTTGAACATGCAAGGCCACTGCATAATTTTCGGGGATTTTAATATGGTTGAGAGACAGATAGATAGATGTGGGGGGAGTACCACTTTGATTGGGTCAAGAGAAGGGTAAGTGGGATGAGTTGAAAGGGAAAATGGGCTTGGTGGATGGATGGAACTTGGGGGATTGGAGAGATGATCCTGGGCACACCTATTTTAGCTTGCAATATATCAGTTCTTCTTTCAGGATTGATAGAGTCTTTTTCAATTAGCAAGCTTCTTGGGTTCCCCATACTTTGAGGGTCTTTGTAGACTCTAGCACAACCATCTCTAATCATATGCCTTTAAAGTGGATTCGGCACTCATCTGATTAGGAGGAGACTGAACTGAATTAGGAAACTGAGAGTCAATAATTTGTTGCTTAAAGATGATCTATTTATTGACTACACTAAAGAAGCCATTAGGAGATTAAAAAGGAGAGGACTGTGTGAAGGCTCATGGAGGTCTTTTGCTAATAAGATGCAAGGAATTATTAGAGCTGTAGGGAAGTTGAGAGTTGAGGAGAGTAGTGTCAATCTGGTCTGAAACAAGAGGATGAAAAATGTGTCAAAAAAGAGGCCAAATTTGCTACTACAGGCAGTTTGTTTAGGTATCAACTTCACTAGCCCCTCTTTAAAATCTTTATCCAAAATGCCAGAGTTAAAAGCCTTTTTACTAACTTCCCAAACTATATCCTTCAAGGATGGCTAGAAAGCAATGAAAAACTCTACAGACAGACCATCCCAAACTAGAGCTTTGTCTATACCCAACTTCAAAAGAGCTACCCAGCATTCCTTAATATCCACTTCTCTCTCCAGCCATTTGGCTTTATCAGGGTCCACACTATGGTTGACCAACCCAAGCAATTTATTTTCAACATGAAACCTTCTATGAGACCAATCTTCTTTCAGACTAAGAGTAGAACCAAGAAATTATACCCATTTTTTAGCAATTTGCTCAATACCCTGCAGGCTATTGCCCACTCTCATATAAGATCCTCCCCACCAGTTCCCTACTATTTTTCCCTTTAGAGAGTTTAAATAGATATCTCTCAGGTTTTCTCTTATTGTTGAAGGTACTCCATTTCAACCAATTCCATTGGAGACCCAACACCCGCCAAGGTTATTGCCCTTAGGATCAATCCTGTTTTACAAGAGGTCATCTCTAAGAAGCAGTATGGGTTCATCAAGGGTAGATCAATATATGACAATGTACTTGCCGGTATGCTGATATGTGGCCCTCAAAACTCAACAGAAATGTGTCATGTTGCAGTTGGACCTGGAAAAGGCCTATGATAGAGTCCATTGGTCTTTTGTGGCAAGAGTAATGGAGAAACTTGGGTTTGGGACTAAAATGGCTACTTCCCTTCATGCTCTTACTTGGAGAGGCCAATTTAATGTCCTACTCAATGGGAGAGGGGTTGGGGGGTTTGAAATTAATAGGTATGTGAGGCAAGGTCTCCCTCTTGCCCCCCTCTTGTTTGCTATTGCTTCTCATCCTTTGATAGTGGCCTTGGAGGATGCCTGTATAAGAGGGAGAATTACTGGTTTGAAACTGAGAAATAGTGAGCAACTGATTATCCAATGCTTTGCTGATGATTCATTTATGTTTCTGAAAGCTGATAATAGAAATATGAGATAGGCTTTGTCCATCATACATGAGTTTGCAGAGGCCTCTGGATCTAGGTGCAACATTCCAAAATCTAGAATCATAAGTCTTACTGAGGATACAGATTTTGATCTGGAGAGGTGGGGGTGTGAGGTAGTAAGGAAAGGGCATATTCTTAGGCATCTGGGAGTCCCATTTGGGGTTGAGGTCACAAACAGGCAATTGACTGATTGGGCCTTAGATAGATTCATTGGCAAACTAAATAAGTGGGACGGGATCAGAATCCCTTTTCATGAGACCGAATAGCAATATGTAACATTGTGTTGAATGCTTACATAATGTTCTTGTGTCCTGTACTACACTTTGGAAAATGCAACTAAAAAAAATAGCGGGTTCTGTAAGAGACTTTTAATGGAGGAATGGCAAAGTTACCAAGAGAGCTCTAGCTTGGCTTGCTTGGGATAAGCTGTATGTACCTAAGAGTGAAGGGGGAATTGGTACCTTGCATTTACCAACTCAAACTTCAGCAAGGATTGCCCTGCTTCTCCGCAAATGTTTGCACTAAGAAGAAACATGGATAGTAATGGTAAGAGAGTTGTTGGAGGTATCTTTCGTCCAGTCAAGAGGCAATTGGCAAGGTCTAGGATGGAAAGACAAATTATTCTCCTATGCTCCTTTGAAAGCGATAGGTTCTCATTTTATGCAGGATGTTGAGCAACAAATGGAAGGAGGCTTTGAGTCTAATGACTTGGGATGGGGGATGCAGAGTCTCAAGAAATTCAATGCTTAGTTTGGGACTTTGGTGGTCTCACAAATTCAACCCCCCCGGTCTTCTGGATACTTCCTCAGCAAGGAAACTGAATAATAAAGGGCTAAAGAGGTTGGCAAACTGCTAGGACTGGGCATTTGTGGGGTGGAAAGAACTTGATCAACTGGAGCTAGAATTTGACTTGTCTGCAAGGGAAAGGGGTTTAATGAGACAAGTGTTGGTGCATATTTAGTTAGGGTGGTTATCTACTGCATTTGATGAGTTTTGTTGGATAAAGGACTAGGCTTGGTTCAATGGGGTCTAAATTGTTAAAGGGAAAAACTAAGGATCTGTATATGGAGCTAAGAAAGGGGGAAATTAATGCTGAATATTGCAACAGAATCTGGAGTGTTAGCTAGAGCCTTGGCTGCTCGAAGAGGAGATGGAAAGCCCTGTGGGAATGTCATATCCCCGTCAAGTCACAGGTTTTCTTATGGAGAGTAAGTATGTGGGCCTTGCCCATTGGAATTAAGTTAATGCAAAAAAACTTCACTAGTGGGTGTTGCCCCAGATGTAGAATTGCCTTGGAGGATGGGAAACATGCATTTTGGGATCGTCCAACTATCAGAGGAGCATGGGGAAGAATTGGCAAGTGGGTTGAACATTGTACAGGGGTTCAGGGCCAGTGGGGAGACTGGATTATGGGAAAATGGACATCTAATGATGGGGCTGTAGATATATTGTTTAGTATTATTAGAGTCTGCTGCTTGTGGGAAATTTGGACTCCTAGGAATTGCATTATGTTTTAGAATGGATCTTCTCTTGGATTGGGTATGATAGAATTGATGCATAAGAGTGTGTACATGTGGTGCTGGTCTGTAGTCTGTGTGAACAAGCTGGATAAAGATGGGATGGGTTAGTTAATTCAGAGACACTGCAAAATGGCATCACTTGATTTCTTTATCTTTTGGGGACTGTCATGCATACTAGGGAAACCTAACACATGATTGATATGATGCAGGTCTGCTCTGTTCTGTATTTGAAGCCCAAACAAGTTAAATTAGGTCCTAAAAGGAAAAGCAAGTGGATTACACATTTGTGGCATTCATAGAGAACCCTGTTAAGACAAGACCTACAATCAAAATCTGGTCAAAAAAGGGGAAGTGTTGGAGATTCAGTTGGGCTACCGAATTTCTTGGGGATAGTCTAGTTTCGTAAGGGAGGAAGATAGATGGAATATGTTATGTAATCTTTTGAATGAAGGCAAGTAAAAGTTTATGAGAGGGTGGTGTGTTCAGGAAGGACATCTTGTTTAAATGGGTAGGTAATATATATACTTAATATATATTGGTCCCAAAAACAGAATAATGTGAATAAATATATATACTTAATATATATTGGTCCCAAAACATATACTTAATATATATTGGTCCCAAAACAGAATAATGTGAATAAATAAAATTTCAGACAAATGCCTGTGTAGTCTCGAGTCTCCAATGTTTTAGTTGTTTAATTAACGATTGTGAGTAGTAATAAGCCTCGATGTCCGCAGACCGGAGCCGATCATCATGTGTGGAATTGGCTTGATAGTATCTGGCTTAGAGCTTCCCAAGCATTCCACTCCAGCTGAAGAAAAGGTCGGTGCCAGCCCTAATCTCTTTTAATTAGCAGTCTTTTAGAAACCCTTTTTTTTTTGAATTTTTTCTTCTATGATCATAGAAGCCTAATCCTTCTTGATTATTTCTGTAACGATCAGGAAAATCCCTAGTATTTCTGTAACATTAATTATTTTTGTACGATCAGAAAAACCCTAATTCTCCGGTGTGTGTGTGTGTGTGTGTGTGTGTGTGTGTGTGTGTGTGTAGCTGAGCTAAGATAGGGATTTCTGGAAACCAAAATGTGCTTTTGGATTAACTAGATAATTATGTGAGACTAAACTTGCAACATGTGTTTTACTTAACATAAGTAGCTACTTAAAGGCTAAGGGTTGATTAGGATCATTTGATAACTGAGGATTTTCTGATCAACGAGCTCTAATTTATCTTAATTATCATAAGTGCACAAATTCATATATACATATATATATTTGGAAAGGTGGTAAAGTCGTACTGAAATGCGTCCAAGTTACACGGCACATTTTATGTATGTCTAAGTTATGCCCATGTGTGTGATTGTCTCATATAGCATTTATGTCCCAAACCTTTGTTTTTGCCATACGTTGTATTGCAGGCTCTCGATGGTGCCAGTCTTACAGCAGAACACCTCATTGAGGCCCTCAAAAAGAGGGGTCCTGATAGCATAGGCAGGCACACTGTTTTGGTTGAACCAAATGGAAATGAGCATGCCATCAATGACAAGTCTACAACACAAAATGGTGACATGCCTTCGGCACACGACAACAATGATAATTACTCAAAAGTTGCTCTCGAATTTGTTGCGACCACTTTGCAACTCCGAGGAGCTCTTCCAATCCCCCAGCCGTTGACGGATCATTGTAACAATGTGCTCATCTATAATGGTAAGGGTTTAATGGGGCAAGTGATTTTGTACATCTTTTTTTTGTAGTCCCAACATGGAGGCTCTTTTTGTATGGTTTCTTTACCTTAAAAAAACACTTCATCTTTTGGCCTTGCCATGTACAGCAGCTTGTTTCCACCAGGTTTTTTGTGTAGACTGCTGCTGGTTGCTTTGGCTGATTTTTGATCACTTGTTGTCGATCCAATCCCAACCGCCTAAAGTATCAAGCAATATTCATGGCATTTGATAGGGGTAGGGCTTATCGATAGGTTTTTGCACCACTAGTTTGTTTTGGATGGCTCTTTTGGCAATATGGGGACAAGATTGAATCTTTGTAGCATATTATTGTTAGACAGATGGACATATTGAGATTGCAAGTTCCACCATGAACTTGGGCATGTGGAGTGCTACGTTTCTCCTCAAAAATCAGCGTAGGAAAATAATATACCATTATTTGCATACAACACGGTACATTCTTTCACAAGAAAGGCACCTTTTGAGATCATTTATGGTTTGGTGGTGTTGCCTCCTATCTTTTGTACAAAGGAGAATTTTTTGTTGTATACCGTTACTTGCATACAACACGGTACATTCTTTCACAAGAAAGGCACCTTTTGGGATCGTTTATGGTTTCGTGGTGTTGCCTCCTATCTTTTGTACAGAGGATAATTTTTTTGTTGTAGATGAGTATGAATTTTTTGTTGTATACCGTTACTTGCATACAACACGGTACATTCTTTCACAAGAAAGGCACCTTTTGGGATCGTTTATGGTTTCGTGGTGTTGCCTCCTATCTTTTGTACAGAGGATATTTTTTTTGTTGTAGATGAGTATGTCCGGGACCCAGATACAGTTTTTTCGTAAGTGCGAACAGCCCACCTTGAAAAAGTATCGTGAGAAGCATAATAAAGTGGCTGACAAACATCACCGACGGATGGATATCAAGGAAGGAGATTTGGTCTTGCATGAATTGAGTTGCAAGATAAAAGACAAAGAGGCAATTTATCCGTGCTCCAAGTTTCGTACCGGTGGAGCATCATTTGCACCTGCGCTCCAAGTTGCGTACCAGGTTAGAGTGATGGAGCATCATTTGCACCCGTGGTCCAAGTTAAGTAGGATGGGATGTCATGTGCACACTCTCCCGAGTGTGATGTGGACATGATTCTACCCATTGGCCAGCTCAGAGGTCGAGTACGTGGCCGGATTCATGTGTTTGTAAGGGCGACTTTGCCAAATCATTTTAAATCAATTCATAAATACGCAGTCGTCACTAAGCTTCCTCGGAGTATGATGTGGTTTCTCGAGCTTTGAGGGGCCATGTCACCATTTGGCCACCCAATTGGTCCACCCGTGCTTTCTTATCATGTATGTACATTGGACTGTTGTCCATGGCAGTTGTCTATGCCAAGGATTGATTCCACTCATGTGATACTGTGGACTTGTGCCTTTGTGTACATGCCCGGAAATGCTTGGTGGATTGGTGTTCCATTGGGTCTGGTACCTCGTGTACTTGCTTGGAGCACGTCTATTTTGGTATAGTCTCATGAACGGGGATTGTCCATACTAATGCTGCATTGCATAGCATCTTTATGTGCTTGCTTGCAATTGAAATTGCATGCTGTTTTCATGCTTGCTTGACCAATGTGTAGTTCCGGGTAAGGGGACGCCCGTGCGTATGAAACTGTTTGCTGACATGGTTGTGGCATGTGACAGGTGGTAAGTAGTGGTCATAATCCTAGCCTTAGGAATTAGCACTAATTTATAAGTGAGTGTGTACACACTTCATTAAGTTTTTGGCGACCAAAACTCACTTATAAATTATGACCAGCCCGGTGTTCACACACACTGATGTCCCGAGGTGGACATAACCCAATGTCCACCGCCCAGACCTTATCCCCCTTGTACAAAGGGAGTAACCGGCCATGTGTCCACTCTAGCTTGCTCCACAAAGCACCTGCCTGCCACCTACACTAGACAACTCACCACCTCACTCCTTTTCTCTCTAGAGATTGGCGCCTCCTTCATGAGGGCTGTTGGGCTGCATTTTCTGCACTTTCTCCTTCCCAACTCCATTTCCAAGCTTGCTAAGGTGTTTCTCAAGCTTCCAAGAGTGTTTCCGATGCTAATCACTCTCCTACACACTCCCAATGACTGAAATTCAGCAAAACAGCTCTCTTTATTGCTGTAATTTCTGGTCTTTTTGTTGAAAACCCTAATTTCAGCCCTTCTTTATCAAGTTGAACCATAGGGGAAGCTTTCCTTCATCCTCTTGAAGACTTTTGTCGTGAAGAAATGCGACAAATCGAAGATCTCTTCACTCTGAGGACTTCCATTGCGAAGACTTCGGCTGTCATCGACTCTACTTGCAATTGGTAAGCTTTAATGCTTAAATATGGAAGCAAGTAGCAGGAGGGAGGAACCGGATTACAAGATCACATACCCTGTGTAGTGTTTTCTTGTCCTACGTGCTCTCTTGCAGATTGTTGCTACCATGTGTTGTTGGAACAATAGAGAGCAGGGAACATGGGCACTTGAGAGGGTAGTGTGGATTGCAAGTCTACATCGACAACCACTTGTTTGCAATACCGTATTCATATGCATTGGTATGGAAATCTGGTCAGAAATGCCCATGACACTATGTACTTGATTCTCCCAAGATCAATATACTTTATTTGAGGGAGAGGTCGGCCGTTCCGGCTCATTGTGTGTCTCTTGTCAATTCAGCAATTTACTTCTTGTATTTGAGCAAGTGTCCATCAAATCTTAGTGTATTTAAGTGTATTGATTAGCATTGTTTTCAACCAAGTTACATTGGTATCAGAGCATACGGTTCTCTTTCACTTCTATCGTGTGAGAGACGATCACCGTGAACACTAGCTATCTCTACAGTTAGAACATTATGGACAACCATACAATGAATGTTGGAGATGCTAACACAAGAGGCAGGGACAATGAAATGCATGTCTCCAATGCTTTACAGGATGAGCAAACTCATGTGGTGCACAATAGGGAACATGAATATGTGGGACAGCCATCCTGTGGCAAAGAAAAGATGCAAGAAGAAGAGTCCATAGTCTTGAGGGCTGAACTTACTCGTATGCAGGCTCTTCTCCATGCACAACAAGAAGAATTAAATCTCTACCGCCGTGAGTATCCATTGGTACATGACCGTTTGAAGGCCAAGAAAGCTGTTGCACATGTAATCGAGGGATGTAGCACGTGCATACTTGGCTCGTACCGAGGATGCCTATGCAGAAAAGGCAACCATCCCACATGTCTTGGAATCCCCACAGGTGTCCGAACAAGAACTTATGTCTAAGAGGATGAATCTCCATGCTATGGGAGAGGAACAATCAGTGACTTCACGCCATGCAGGAATACCTTATGTAGCCCATAAAGGATACAATGTTTATGGCAGTGGTCAAAATGTATGTCAAATGCCATTGCCGTTTGAAAATGTGCATGCACAACAGATGCAACATGGGCTGCAATTTTTTGTTGGTGCAGGTATTCCGCGTATCTCTCATGCCACTCATGCCTTCGAGTGTGCTCGTGAGGGAGAAGCTATGGCTGAAAATGTATCAATGCATGTTGAGGGGCCAGCCATGCCTCATGCTTAGAGGACACATGTATCTATGCCTTATGCATCACCTTTTGGTCCAAAAATGATGCCAGTCTCACTGGGGCTGTCCCAATGGACAAACATGGGGGAAAACATGTTGAGATCCAGGCACATGCATCAAAGTCTCGTGACTTCAAAGCCGGAGACAAATCTGTGAAGTTTGACGCATATCATGGGGAATATGATGCATCAAAGGCACTTGCTTTTATTGGCCAGTTTGATATTGCTTTCAGTTTGATGAGGATTTCACTCCAAAATCCATGATCCAGCATGTAAGCATGTTCATGAAAGGCACTGCTGCCCATTGGTGGCTCACGGAGAAGCTCTCACTGAATCTTGTTAGATCATGGGAAGAGTTCAAAGAGAGGTTCTATGCTCAATTCTTGCCTCCCAATGCATTGAATGAGATAACAATGAAGTGGGATTGGGTGAAGCAAAATGAGGGGAAATCAATGAATGCATATGTACAAAAGTTTTGGAAAGTGCTTTTAGAGGTATCTCCATTTATGCATGTCATTGAGGAGGAAAGGAAGAGAAGGTTTCAATCGGGATTGCAACGCGTGTACAAAGCGAGACTACAAATGTATCCTGGTCACACTTTACACCAATTAATGGCAGCCGCCACCGCCACCGCCACCGACACCGAGCAATTGGAACTCAAATTGAGTCGATCCAATAAGGCTAAACCCTCATTTCAAGGCAAAGAGAGGGTTGTCCAAAACCTGCAAAATAATGGACAGCCACCTAAAAAGGACCAAAACCAAGATAAAAATGGTCTAAAGGCTGAAAATAACACTACCAAGAAGCGTCTCTTCAAACTGAGAGACTATGGTCTCACTCCGGAGCAGAAAAAGCAATATATGAGTGAGGGGAAATGCTTTACTTGTGGTAGCACCAAGCATATTGCAAAGGCATGCCCAAACAAGAAGAAGCGTGATAATGCAAATGCATCAAAGCCTAACGTGCATATGGTTCCGGATGTGCAGGGCAATACTTCACATGATAGCAAAGACAGGGTTGCATGTAAAGCTTGGGAACAACTCAAGGATCAGCCCGTTTTGTTCATGTTTGATGATTGTACATTTGAAAATTTCATATCCACACAGATGGTAGCTGCTTTGGGTATTGAAGTGGAGGACATGGGTCCTCAAATTGAAGCAGGGGCTGCCTTTGTTGGTAGAGAAGTGCAGGTCATGCCTATTTTTGGCAAGTTGTGCATACATATTCAAGGCTATGTGGATCATGAGAATTTTCTTGTGGTGTCTTTGAATGGCTGTGATATATTGCTTGGAAAGCCTTGGCATACATGTATTGATCCGTGCAAGGCTTACAAGACCAACAGGATCACCTTCATGCATAAAGGCCGAGAGCATGTAATTGATGTTGGTGAAGAGGATGATACCATTCCCCTTGTATCTCATGTACAAATTAAGAAAGTAATGAAAAAGAGTGTTTTTGCGTACTTGATTTTTGTACGAGATCTTGTTGAGGAAAATAATGTAAATGTAAACACTCTTAGTAATGATAGGTTGAAATTCTTGCAAGAACACAATGATTGTTTTGCCGATGAGTTACCAAATGAGTTGCCACCCGTACGACCGGAAGATCATCGCATTGATCTTGTGACGGGTAGCTCACCACCTAATAGGCCAGCCTATCGTGTAAGTGCATCCCAAAAAGAGGAGATCATGAAGTAGATGAATGAGCTTCTTGAGAAGGGTTTGGTTCAGCCAAGCTCTTCCCCATATTGTTCACCCGTCCTCTTGGTTCAAAAGAAGGATGGATCCTTTCGTATGTGTGTGGATTATAGAGCTTTGAATATGCTTACCCTCAAGAATTGGTTTTTGATTCCACGCATAGACGACATCCTTGACAAGTTGGATGGATCGGCATGCTTTAGCCGAATTGATCTCAAGAGTGGGTATCATCAAGTGCGTGTAGTGCCTGAGGATGTACACAAAACTGCCTTCAGGACAGCATTTGGGCTTTATGAGTATCTTGTTATGCCTTTTGGTCTTACAAATGCCTCGGCAACATTCAATAGAATGATAGATCACATATTCCGTGGGTACAGGAAATTTACAGGTGTCTTCTTTGATGATATCCTAGTCTTCTCGAAGACCGAAGAAGAGCATAGAGCTCATTTGGCCATTGTTTTTGAAGAACTCCGTAAGCATAAACTCTTCATAAATGCAAAGAAGAGTGAGTTCTTCTTGTTAGAGATACATTATCTTGGGCATATTGTGTCCAAAGATGGAGTGCGGATGGATCCTGCAAAGATTGATGCAATTCGGAATTGGCCCGAATTGAGTTCGGTGCATGAGATCCGTAGTTTTCTTGGATTATGCTCTTACTTCCACAGGTTCATTCGGCACTTTTTGCATGGATTGCTTCTCCTTTGCATGATTTGACAAAGAAGAAGGCCGTGTTCAAATGGACTAATGTAGAGAGGGATGTATTCCTCAAATTGAGAGATGCAACTACTCATGGTCCAATGTTGATCATTCCGGATTTGCAAAAGCCTTTTAGTGTGGAATGTGATGCATCTGGAAATTGCATAGAAGCTGTCCTTAATCAAGAGGGACATGTCGTGGCTTATGAGGGCCGTAGATTGTATGATGCAGAGCTATCTCTTGGCATTTATGAGAAAGAGCTCTTGGCTGTAATTCATGCACTTACAATATGGAAACATTACCTTCTTGGGGCTGATTTCACTATGAAGACAGATCACCAGAGTTTGAGGTATTTTCTTACCCAAACTAAGTTGTCAGAGAAGCATATGAGGATGGCCAATTTCCTGTCTATGTTTCATTTTCAGATCTTGCACACCCCAGGAAAGAAGAATGTAGTGGCCGATGCATTGTCACGAAAGCCGTATGTAGCAGCTATCTTGGTTGCCTCTCATGGGGACTTGTCTGCCATGCGTGATTTGTATCATATGGATGCTGATTTTGCCACTATTTGGGCTGATTTGATGGCTGGTCATGCACACGCCTCATATGTGATCAAAGAGGGTTATCTCATGAAAGATAATTGCCTATGTGTGGTGTCTGACATGAGGCAAAAGGTTTTGGATGAGTGCCATGCTCCTCCATATGCTGGTCATAGAGGCATAATGCCTACTACGCACATGATTGAGTGGTATTTCTTTTGGCCAGGTATGCGGAAGGACATAGAGGCACATGTACGTGCATGTATCACCTGTCAAAAGGTGAACTTTGATAGGCAAAAGGCACCAGGTTTGCTTCAGCCATTGCCTATTCCCACACAGCCATTGGAAAGTATTACAATGGATTTCATTATGGACTTGCCACGGACCCAACAGGGTAATGATGCAATTTGGACAATTGTGGACAGGTTTAGTAAGCAAGCTCACTTCTTGCCGGTCAAAAAGACCATCAAAGCTGAGTATATGGTTAAAATATATCTTGCACAAGTATTCAAGCATCATGGAATGCCGAAGTCCATTGTGGGGGATAGAGATCCCAGGACTACAAGTCTCTTTTGGCAGGCCTTATTTGATAATATGGGCACCAAATTGGACTTTTCATCAGCTTATCATCCTCAAACGGATGGGCAAAGTGAGGCTGCAAATTCAGCTATGTTGGATCTCTTGAAATGTTATGTGGCAGATCAGAAGTCTTCTTGGGAGAAGTACTTACCGCTTGTGGAATTTGCATACAACAACACGGTGCATGCACCTACGGGAAAGGCCCCGTTTGAGATTGTTTATGGTAACGTGGTTTTGCCACCTATCCTTCGCACAAAGGATGAGATATTTGCAGCAGTTGATGAGTATGTAAGAGACTTGGATATTGCTTTTGCTCAAGTGCGGACAGCCATTGCAAGGTCACAAGACAAGCATAAAAAGGCTGCCGACCAGCATAGAAGGCAATTGGATGTTAAAGAGAATGATTGGATATTGTTGAAATTTGAGAAAGCAAGACTTGCAAAGAGGCCTGGCAAAGAGGGTGCATATCCTAAGCTTGCAACCAGGTACTATGGGCCTTTTCGAGTGATCGAGAAGATCAATGAAATGGCTTTCAGATTTGTAGGCATATGTGTTGGGTATAAAGTCCCAGTTTCGCCTCCGGACCTTGATCATCGCGTAGCTCTTTTCGAGAGCTTCGCGGCCATATATTTACTTGTACATTTGGCCCCCATTTGGGCCTTGTAACGGCATTCTTTGTATTTGGTCCGCCGGGCGCCCCATAAGTTGGGCGCCCGCCCATACCCTTGTATCACTATAAATACGAGGTCTCCCTTGAGCCTCATCAAGACAATCAAGATATTCTTGAGCATTGTGTGAGTTCTCTCTCTCTCTCTCTCTCTCACTCTCACTCTTCTCTATCTCCTCTGTACTTCCTTGGCTGCAAGCTCTTGTGTTTGAGTCATTCTCCTCCAACAACTGGTATCAGAGCTATGGAGGGAAGCTGTATGCAGAAGCTATGGAGTTAGAGGTGTCTTCCACCAATTGACTACGGGATCGTCTGCGTTTTTCGCGTCAAACACCTCCCTTCTATCATCAATCTGGTGCGTTTTTTTTGGAGTGCTGCTCTTTTCTTTTTAACGCAGGAGCCTCTTTTGTGGTTTTTTCTTGCTCTTCCCTTCTCTTGCGTTTTCTGCTCCACCCCTGCTGCCCTTCTGCTGCGTTTTCCTCTCCCTTGCTGCCTCCTCTGCTGCGTTTCTGCTGCTGCGCTGCTGCAATCAGCAGCGTTTGCTGCCTTGTTCTCTCCTTGCTGTACGGCTGCCATCAGCAGCAGCCAACGCTGCTGCCAGCAGCCCCACGACCAGCAGCAGCAGCTAGGGCTGCAGCCAGCAGCCCCACGACCACCAGCAGCAGCCAACGTTGCAGCCAGCAGCCCCAAGGCCACCAGCAAGCAGTCCGGGCTGCAGCCAGCAGCCCCACGGCCACTAGCAGCAGCCGACGTTGCCTCCAGCAGACAGGATCTACGAGCAACCCCCAAAGACAGCAACATACTGCCCCTCGGCGGGTTTACATCGACATCCGGTGATTCTCTTCCGCCGTCTCCTTCACCTGAAGTTGTTTCATCAATCTACGAGCATCCTACAGTCAACCCATATCTGGTACATAACATCTTGCTATTGCTTACTTTCTGAAGTGTCAGTTTGATAAGTCATGGCGTCTACAAGTGATCTTAAGGGTCTACTAGAGATTAAGAAGTTTGCAGGCACTGGGTTTGATCTTTGGAAGGTGAGGATTCAGAATATCCTCTATCTGCGGGAATGTGATACTGCACTTGAGCAGTTCAAACCCGCTGCTATGACAGATGATGAATGGGGAATCCTGAACAGAAAGGCCGTTGCCTATCTCCAGATGGCTGTTGCTGATGAGGTTCTAGTTGACCTCAAAGGGCTGACAACAGCCTATGCCGTCTGGGAGAAGCTGAGAAGCACCTATGAGATCACCACGCCAGTGAACCAGGTACATCTCATCAGGAAACTCATGAATATGCAACTTGATGATTCTAAGAATGCAGTAGAGCATATTACTGCTTTCACAGGGGTGCTTAATCAGATGCAGGATTCTGGATTGCCTGTTTTTGATGATAAGTTAAAAGCTATCTTTTTGCTCACTACTTTGCCTGACTCTTGGGAGACACTTGTGGTGTCACTTGGGACAAATCCCAACCTAACTTTTGATGGAGTCAGGGGTGCTATTCTCAATGAAGATATCCGGAGGAAGACCTCAGAGACTAGCGGTTCTGCAAATGTCTCACGAGGGAGGACGACCAAGCGGGGAAATACTACTACCAATTCAAAGGGTAGAAGCAAGAGCAAGGGCCAGCAGTCTGATGTTACATGCTACCAGTGTGGTCGTAAAGGCCACAAGAAGCCAGATTGCAAGTTTTACAAGATGGAGCAAGACCGGAAGAAGAAATCCAGTCATTCAAATGACAAAAAGAAGGAAAAAGAGAGTAATTCCAGCAAAGCAGAAGAGTTCGAAAAGGACAAGAGCAAGGCCAATGTGGCCTCTGGTGTTGTCATAGAGGAACTGTCTGACTTAGATGATGTGCTATGTGTTTTTTCTGCTAATGCTCTTGATGTTCATAACTTGCATGTCACAGAACCAGATGTTATTCATGCCTTGATGTATGAATCTGATGTGCTTTCACAGACTTGGATTATTGACACGGGTGCCTCTTTTCATGTAACTCCTATCAAGGAGTGTTTTGCAACTTTCACTGCAGGCTCCCGAGGAAAGGTGTTCTTGGGGAATGATCATGCTTGCAATATTGAAGGTATGGGCACCGTGAATTTGACTTTGCAGGATGGTAGTGAGTTTGTGCTGCCAAATGTGAGGTATGTGCCTGGTTTGAAAACCAGTCTCCTGTCTGTGGGCCAGCTTGATGCCTTGGGATACACGGCCATATTTGGAAATGGCACATGGAAATTGACCAAAGGCACAAGGCTGATTTCAAAAGGATGCAAGAAAGGAACATTATATAGCCTTCATGGTCAGGCTTTGTCTGGTAAGTTTATTGCTTTTGCAGAGGTACGCTCCCACATGGAGCTTTGGCATAAGAGACTTGGCCACATGAGCCAAAAGGGTCTCTCCATTTTGTCCTCCTTGAACAAGTTTGATGCAAAAGGAAGCAAGCTTGATTTTTGTAATGATTGCTTGTATGGGAAACAGAATAGGAGTTCTTACTCCTCTCGTGCCTCTCGCAAGGCTGAAAAGTTGGACTTGGTCCACTCTGACGTATGCAGCATGCCCATTAAATCTAAAGGTGGTTCAAAGTACTTTGTGTCTTTTGTGGATGATCACTCACGAAAAGTATGGATCACTTTGTTGAAATCTAAGGATGATGCTTTTGCTGCTTTTCAAAAGTTTTATGCATTTGTTCATACTCAAACTGGAGTGAAGATTAAATGCTTACGCACTGACAATGGGGGTGAGTTTGTTAGTACTAAATTTCAGAAATTTTGTGATGATAATGGCATTAAGAGGGAACTTACACCCCCTTATAGCCCCTCTTCAAATGGTGTGGCTGAAAGGTATAATCGTACACTGTGTGAAAGAATTCGATGCATGCTGTCCACAGCTAATCTCTCTCAGGATTTTTGGGGAGAAGCCTTGAAAACTGCAGTTCATGTTTGCAATTGATCTCCACACACAGCTTTGAAAGGTGGAATCCCTGAGGAGGTTTGGTCTGGCAAACCGTCCTCATATGACCACTTACGCATCTTTGGTTGTGATGCATATGTGCATATCCGCAAGGAAGACCGGAACAAGCTTGATGCTAAGTCCGAGAAGGGCACCTTCGTTGGCTACGGTGATGAAGGTGAGATGGGCTACCGTGTGTGGTTGCCATCAACCAACAAAGTGGTTCGCAGCCGGGATGTTGTATTTTATGAGGCAAAGCTGCTCCGTAATGTTTGTGCCTCTCATGGTGATCAGAAAAAGGTCAAATTTCAGCAAGGGCAGCCACCCATTGATGCTGAAAATGAGCCCCAGGATGCTTCACAAAGGGCTGAACATAATGAGTCCGTGATATTTGAGCCAGAAGAGGTTGGACAGCCGCTTCATGCTCCTGGAGGTGTAGGGCAGCAACCCCTATATGCTGAAAATCAGGCTGTTCGTGAAAACCCGCAGCCTTTTGATGCTGAAATTATGATTCCTCCCGATATTGACCCCCAACCAGCCAATGATCATTGGGTACGGAGGTCTACTCGTTTTCGGAGGGAACCTCAGCGTTTTGATCCCTCTTTGCAACATGTTTTGCTTATAGATGAGGGTGAGCCTCTTACTTTCAAAGAGGCTAAGTCTTGTGAACTCCGAAACAAGTGGGAGCATGCTATGCAGGAGGAGATTAAGTCTCTACATGCAAATGACACTTGGGACTTGGTTGAGTTGCCCAAAGGAAGGAAGGCTATTCCTAACAAGTGGGTGTACAAAGTCAAGACAGTTGACGGCCAGCCTAAGTATAAAGCCCGCCTTGTTGCTAAGGGCTATGCTCAGAAGGAAGGGATTGATTTTCAGGAGGTCTTCTCTCCTGTGGTCAAAATGACCACCCTTCGTGTTTTGTTTGCTCTCACTGCTGTTTTGGATTTAGAACTGTATCAGATGGATGTAAAGACAGCTTTCTTACATGGTGATTTAGATGAAGAGCTGTATATGAAGCAGCCTGAAGGCTTTGTCATTCCTGGCAAAGAACATCTGGTTTGTAAGCTGAAGCGTAGTCTCTATGGGCTGAAACAAGCCCCGAGGCAGTGGTACAAAAAGTTTGATGCTTTCATGCTTAACCAAAAGTTTAATCGTAGCCATGCAGATCATTGCTTGTATACTAAAACTGATGCAGATGGCAGCCCAGTGATACTTGTGCTGTATGTTGATGACATGCTTCTTGCCGGGAAGAATAAGAGCGTTTTGGAAGCTCTTAAGGACCAGCTGAAGTCAGCTTTTGCTATGAAGGACTTGGGTTCAGCTGAACATATTTTGGGTCTACGGATTAGACGGGACAGAGCACAGAAGTTGCTTTTCCTCTCGCAAGAGAAGTATATCCAGAAAGTCCTTGATAGATTTAACATGGCTGATTCTAAGCCTTTGGGTGCTCCATTGCAGCCCTATGTTAAACTATCCAAGGATGATTGCCCAAAAGATGATGATGCAGCCAGTACTATGCGTGGGATCCCTTATGCTTCTGCTTGTGGATCTCTTATGTATGCTATGGTTGCTACACGGCCAGACATTGCTCATTCAGTGGGAGTAGTCAGTCGTTTTATGTCCAACCCGGGCAAAGCACATTGGGATGCTATAAAGTCTATTTTGAGGTACTTGAAGGGGACACAGAAGAAATGCCTTATGTATGGTAAAGGTCCACTTGAGGTGCAGGGTTATTGTGATTCAGACATGGCAGGTGATTCTGATACCCGCAAGTCTACTAGTGGGTACATCTATACTCTTGCAGGTGGTGCTGTTTCTTGGTGCTCTAGACTCCAGAGGATAGTAGCACTTTCTACTACTGAGGCCGAGTACATCTCCGTCACAGAGGCTTCTAAGGAGGCCATTTGGTTAGCACGCCTTGTCACAGAGTTTGGATTGCTAGAGAGGGCTCCGGTCCTCGGTTGTGATAGCCAGAGTGCCATATACCTGGCTAAGAATGCCATGTTTCATGCTCGTACCAAACACATTGATGTACGGTACCACTTCATCAGACAGGTGCTAGATGATGGTTTGGTTAGTTTGGTCAAGATTGGCACTCATGAGAACCCTGCAGATGCTCTCACCAAAAGTTTGCCAAAAGCACAGCTTGATATGTGTCTACAGCGGGTGGGAGTTACATAGCTTAGAGGAGCTTCACTGGCCCTTTAAGTGGGAGGTTGTTGGGTATAAAGTCCCAGTTTCGCCTCCGGACCTTGATCATCGCGTAGCTCTTTTCGAGAGCTTCGCGGCCATATATTTACTTGTACATTTGGCCCCCATTTGGGCCTTGTAACGGCATTCTTTGTATTTGGTCCGCCGGGCGCCCCATAAGTTGGGCGCCCGCCCATACCCTTGTATCACTATAAATACGAGGTCTCCCTTGAGCCTCATCAAGACAATCAAGATATTCTTGAGCATTGTGTGAGCTCTCTCTCTCTCTCTCTCACTCTCACTCTTCTCTATCTCCTCTGCACTTCCTTGGCTGCAAGCTCTTGTGTTTGAGTCATTCTCCTCCAACAATATGCTCACTTATGGTAGTGCTATGTGTGAACAGGGCTTAACCAAGGGCACTTTTTCCCATGTGGTTTTTCCTCTTGGATATCAAGTGTGAAAGGACACTCTACATATAATATTTTGTACTTCTATATTATATGGATGTGGCACACATGCAAGGGTTGACTTGCATTTTGTCGCTACCACACTTTTGGCTCTCTCTCTCTCTCTCTCTCTCTCTCTCTCTCTCTCTCTCTCTCTCATTTCTGTGTGAGCTGCTTCATCCTGCACCTAACCCTAATGTGCAGGTTTGTGTGTGTGTGTGTGTGAGTCCAACACCAACAATTGGTATCATAGCTCTGGAGGTTCAGTCCAAGCTCCTCTGGAAGTTCAGACTTGGCCCCGCAGCTGCCTGTGAATTTCCGTTGGCCAAATCCGTCGCTTGCGGATTTTCGTCGAAAATACAGGTTCTGTCCGTTGCCTGCCTTCCGGCACCCAGCTCCGTCTGCCGCCTCTGCCCAGCCTAGTCGGCGGTCTTACTGCGGAGACAGCCACCTCCGCGTAGCCTAGCCGGCTGCGCTACTGCCCAGGTCTCCGTCGCCGCCGGATTCTTGGCGCAGCTACTGCTGCGAGCGCCGCCACCTCCTCGCCCGTCGGCTCCCCTGCCACCCTTCGCCCGCCACGTCCAACCCCGACACGCTCTGTGCTGCAGCTCCGATGATTGCCCTGCGGCTCTGTCCATCGTGCCATTGGCAGTGCACGGTCTGACAGCTGGCGGCTTCCGCGCCTGGCTGCTGGTAATCAAACGCTGACCTCTGCGCTGTCTTCGGTACCCAGTCTGACAGCTTCGCCGACCTGCACTAGCCTGTCCCGCCATCTTTACCTGTGCCGACCTGCACCAGCCTTTCCCGACATCTTTACCTGCGCCTGGCTGCTGGTAATTAAACGCCGACCTCTGCACGCCTATACCACTCTTCTCCACGTTTGTGTACTCCCCGGCTGACGCCTGCAATACACGTCTGTACCATCCGTACTGTCCTCGTATGCAGGTACTTTTTATACAGATTTTTATTCACAGGAAAATACAAATTTTGCAGCCATTTCAAGGTAGGTCAGATTCAAACAAAATTCTAGGGGTTTGCCAAAAATTATCCTTTGCCAGAAAAATTGCAAGTGGTGCTATTCATATTGTTTGGTTTGGAATTTGGGGGTTTTTCAAATTGAGGTCAAAATCAGCAAATTGAGCCTCTGTCAGCTGCAGAAATTTGGGGCTTTTGTGAAAATTGGCCAATTAACTACACATTGAAGCGACTGGAGTGCATAAAAATTGGGGTTTTTCAGATTGGAGCATGTAATTGGGCATTACAGCTGTGATTTGTCGCATATGTATACACATTGTGTGTAATTGGACAATTTGGTGCAGGTTTACACTTCCTTCAGTTTGTAGGCAAACATTTGCAGAGGACATTTGGTTGCCTAGCAGTGCACATTGGTGTTTGGTTTGCTTGCAGGTATATTTTGTTGACATGGCTCAAAATGCTACAGATGTATTTGGTGTGCTCACCCAGGAGGACAAGTTGGATGGATCTAACTACTCCCTCTGGAGTTTCATGATCCGTAATTTGCTGGTAGCCAAAGGGCTTTGGGGCATTGTGTGTGGTGATGACACACGCCCACTTACCATACAGCCAGCTACGCCTCAAAGGGGAGGTGCTCAAAGAGCTCTTGAAGTAGAACCTGCTCCCACACAAGAGCAGAAGAGATGGGACTCTAGCGATGCACAGGCCATGCTATTGATAGCCCTTTCAATGAAAAGGACTATTATTCCGCACATTCGTTCTTGCAAGACATCGAAGCCTGCATGGGACACATTGGAAGCAATGTATGAGGTACGCAACGAGGCAAGAGTTGCCTACTTGAAGAGGCAATTGGATCTTCTTTCTATGGATGAGGGTGACTCCATGGTAGATCATCTCACCAAAGTGAAAGATTTGCAAGAACAATTTCTCAACATTGATGAGGTTATCCCAGACAGACAGCTGGTCACCAACACTTCATTCTTTACCACCTTCCTACTTGGGCTTTCACACCTCTCTCAGCCTCTCAATGAGAGGAGGTGGTGATCCCGTCACTTTTGAAGAGCTGGTGGGTTTACTCTTGCAGGAAGAGCAAACAAGAGCAAACTTATCGAGCAACCGTGGTGGAGACAAGGCATTTACAGCCAAGGATAAGGGTAAAGCAAAGAGCTTTAAGCATGGGGGACAACAGTCTAGCAACGCTGGTCATGGACAGCCCTCTTCTGGTGGTGAAAAGTCTGACAAAGGGGATGCAAACAAGCCCAAAAAGAAGAGCAAATGTCACTACTGCCATAAGCCTGGACACTACATCAGTGAATGTAGGAAGCGGATTGCAAAAGAGAAAAGGAAAGAAGCAGGCAATGCAGTAGCAGACTCTTCTGATGACAAAGCACAGCAATCAGCTAATGTAATCCAAGAAGAGTACACTTTTTTGGTCACATGCACTAGTGGCACAGCAAGTGCTTTAGACAATGATATGCCTTGCATTGCATCTGACAGACAGGATGTATCATGGTATTTTGATAGTGGTGCTTCGAGTCACATCACTTCATGCAAAGATGTATTTCAGCACTTGGTTTATGCTTCAAATGGCCGCATTGTATCATGTGCAGATCATACCACATATCCAGTAAAGGGAATTGGCAATGTCATACTTATTGCAGCCAATGGTGCCAATATATGTATGAAAAATGTATTGTATGTTCTAGGGATAAAGAAAAATCTGCTCTCCGTCTCACCCATAAACGACCAAGGTTTAAAGGTTGAATTTGAAGATGGGAAGTGTTTGGTAAAAGACCCATCAAAGGGTTATGAAATAGTCACTTCTGGAACACGATACAAAGGCTTGTATAAGCTGGCCAGCTATGACAAGCGTACTTATGATGTAAATACAGTGGCTGCCCACACTCTTGCTATGCATGATGCAGAGCTATGGCATGCTCGTTTTGGGCATGTAAATTTTCGGAGTTTGATGCTTATGCAGAAGCATCATATGGTTGATAATATGCCGCCTCTTGAGTCTCCAACAAGACATGTATGTGAGGGGTGTATCTTGGGAAAGATGCAACGAAAACCATTCCCCAAAGATGGAGCTGTTAGAGCTGAAAGTAAATTACAGCTCATACATAGTGATGTATGTGGTCCAATGCGGACACCATCCATAGGGGGGCATCTTTACTTCGTCACATTCATTGATGACTACTCCAGGTTTGCTTGGGTTTACCCTTTGAAAGCGAAAGCAGAGGTGTTTACATGCTTTTGACACTTTGTAGCAATGGCTGAAAATATGTGTGGATGTAAAGTCCAAACACTCTGCTCAGATAGAGGTGGAGAATACATGTCAAATGCATTCAAGGATTATATGCTTCAAAAGGGCATCAAACACTAATGTACTGTCCCTTATACACCGCAGCAGAATGGTGTAGCTGAAAGGAAAAATAGATCTCTCATGGAGATGGCAAGATGCATGGTGAAAGCACAAAAGTTACCTCACAATTTTTGGATGGAAGCTATAATGTGTGCAACTCATGTGTTGAATAGGTGTCCAACAAAAGCTTTGAAAACCATAACACCATTTGAGGCTTGGTATAGCCGAAAGCCAATAGTGGATTATATGCGTACATTTGGGTGTTTGGCATATGCACATGTGCCAGAACAACTCCGAACAAAGCTAGATGACAAAGCAATGAAATGCATTTTTGTGGGCTATAGCAATGAGAGCAAAGGATACCGTCTTTATAATCCAACAACACGAAGGATTTTTGTTGGTAGAGATGTGGTATTTGCTGAAAATTCAAAACAGCCCATGTACAGCTTGTATAAAAGTAATGATATAGGCATACAGGACATGTTTGATGGACTATTACCCATTGCAATTAGGGGGGATTCAGATCAGCCAACCCCTACACAAGAAAATCCTCGTGTAGAACATGTGGAACAGCCAGCCATTCAGCCCCCTTCTATGGAAGAAGTGGAAGATCTTGTCAGGGAAGAGCAAACAGCCATAGACACAGCCAAGTCAGTGCCAAGATGGTTGCTGAAAACTTTGCAAGAAAGCAAACTTGCAGCTCCACTCACAGGTAGAACAAGGGCTAGTTCCAGCCATGCATTGAATATACATCGTGGGGAGTCTGCATTAGCCATGGGTGGTCTCTTTGATTTAGAAGAGCCTTCTTCTTATGAAGAAGCACATGAGAATGAGCATTGGGTGCAAGCTATGTAAGCTGAAATCTCTTCTATCATGAAGAACAATACTTGCCTAAAGGCAAGCATGTCATTGGAACAAAGTGGGTGTACAAAGTCAGAAGGAAGTCTGATGGTACTATTGATAGGTACAAAGCAAGACTTGTGGCTAAACGCTACTCCCAGAAAAAGGGAATAGATTATGAAGAGACTTTTGCTCCTACTTCGAGAATGACCACAATAAGATCAGTGATTGCATTGGCTACACATAAAGGATGGAAAGTGCATCAATTGGACATCAAAATTGCATTCTTAAATGGGGATTTACAAGAGGAAGTATATGTAAATCAGCCCATTGGTTTTGTAGTTCCTGGTGAGGAACATAAAGTATGCAGGTTACACAAAGCATTGTATGGGTTAAAGCAAGCTCCAAGAGCTTGGTATGGTAAAATACATGCTCATCTAACCAGCCAAGGTTATGTGAATACTCCAGCTGAAAGCACATTGTATGTGAAGAAAACCGGTGCCGATATTCTCATAGTCATCTTGTATGTAGATGACATGCTCATTACAGGTACTAGCAAAGCACAAATTTCAGATTTCAAAGCTGATTTGAAAGTTGAATTTGATATGTCAGATTTGGGGCCTTTACACTACTATCTCGGCATACAATTTATGCATACAGATGATGGCATTGTTATGTAGCAAACTAAGTACATAAAAAGTTTGCTAAAAAGGTTTCACATGGATGAATGTAAGCCCATTTCTACTCTAGTAGAAATGGGTGTACGGCTTACTATGCATGATATTGGAGAGCCTTTTGAGGCCGGCATTTACAGCCAGGCAGTGGGATGTCTCATTTACTTGTGTAACACGAGGCCAGACATATCTTTTGGGGTGTCTGTTGAGCAAATTCATGCACAGCCCAGGCACAAAGCATTGGCAAGCAGTCAAACGCATTTTTCGTTATCTTCAGGGTACCCTGGATCTTGGTTTGTTCTATCCGAGGGGAGGCAGCTTGCAGCTTTATGCATACAGTGTTTCAGATTGGGCTGGTGATTATGATACTAGGCAATCCACCAGTGGGAATTGTTTTTTTCTTGGCAGTTCATGCATATCTTGGTTGAGTAAAAATCAACCCACTGTTGCCACATCTACTTGTGAGGCCGAGTAAAGGGCAGTCTTCATAGCTACAGTAGATTGTGTATGGTTGAGGAGATTATTGGCTGATCTTCGTGAGTGTCAGCAGACACCCACCACCATTCTCACTGATAGCCAGAGTGCTATGGCCGTGGCATGAAATCCAGTATTTCATGCACGTACCAAGCGCATTGAGATTCATTATCACTATGTCAGAGAGAGGTTACATGCAGGGGAGATCAGTTTATCTTACTGCCCTACACAGGATAATGTTGCAGATCTATTCACAAAGGCTTTACCTTGAGAAAAGTTTGAAGCTTTCCGCAAAGCTTTGGGCTTACTCTCATACAGAGAGTGATCTGCTACCTTGTACAGGTTCACACTTCCACTACAGGGAGGATTTGTAGGCATATGCTCACTTATGGTAGTGCTATGTGTGAACAGGGCTTAACCAAGGGCACTTTTTCCCATGTGGTTTTCCCCCTTGGATATCAAGTGTGAAAGGACACTCTACATATAATATTTTGTACTTCTATATTATATGGATGTGGCACACATGCAAGGGTTGACTTGCATTTTGTGGCTACCACACTTTTGGCTCTCTCTCTCTCTCTCTCTCTCTCCCCCCCGCTTCAGCACTGTTCACCATCGCCTGCTTCAGCACTGTTCACCATCGCCTGCCCATTTCACCTCTGTCCCCGACTTCAGCACTGTTCACATTTCGCCTCTGTCCCCCGCTTCAGCACTGGTTCACATCGCTTGCCCATTTCGCCTCTGTCCCCCGCTTCAGCACTGTTCACCCTTGCTCTCTGGCCCCTTTTGGCCCCTTTCCCCACCCACCCTTGCTCAGGCCCCCAAGGCAGCAACATAACTCTCTCTCTCTCTCTCTCTCTCTCTCCTCCCTGCCTGTGGGAAGGACTGCAGAGTGATCTGGAGGAATGGCCCCGAGTCTCCAAGAGAAACTCGAGGCCCTCGAGATGGCAATGAAGGCACTCATCAAGGAGAACAAGAAGACATCAGATTCCAACCTCAACGAGGTGGAAAACAAACTACACCGGCACATCATAGCTCTCGAAGCACGGGTCACGAACCTCGAACAAGAGAACACGGCACTCAAGGAGGAGGTGAGTGCATTGAAAGTGGAAATGGTAGCCATCAAGAATACTGAGAAGGAAGAAGGGGAGATCAATGACAACACTCTCACGGCCATCAAAGAAGAGATCTCCAAGGAGATCACAAAGGACATGGAGGGAAAGCTCGAAGCTAAGCAGTCAGGATGGGTCGAGGTGGTGAAGAAGAACATCCGTAAAGAAGTGAGGGAGGAGACTCAAAGGGAAGAACACCAAATCATTCACACCACCATTGAGGAGGAGAAGATGAGGCATGCCCGCCGCCTCAACATTCGAGTCACAGGTATAGCCGAGACACCCGACTCCACTCCCGAGAAAGATGGACAGCTTCTATGCATGAAGCTCGGCTACAAGGAAGAGCACCCTCTTCCCTTCACCAAAGCATGGAGAGCCGGGAAAGACTCAACACGCAAGCGAGCCCTCATCCTACAGTTTGCAGGAGAGACGGAGAGGGTCACCTTCATGAGGAAGAGGGTCATACTACGGGGTTTAGAGGGAGCTCCTATTTTCTTGGATGATGATCTCACGAGGATGCAGCTTGAGCATAGGAGAACTTGCATGCCACGAGTCTTACACGCGAGGAGAGAAGGCAAGAAGGCCTTCTATCGAGATGGTCGGGTCATCATTGATGGCCGGCCCATGGATTAGCGGTTTGGGGCCTATGGGACACAGACCAGGCCACTGACAGAGATACACATGGCAATATGGAACTGTAATGGTTCACTATGGGTGCAGCCTGGACGACTGGAGCATGTTATGGTGGGGAGAGACATCATACTTCTGACAGAGACACATCAGAGCCCAGAGAGAGGGCTACCTCGAGTAGAGGGATTCCAGTGGGAGTCAGCATACAGGAGGACCACACGCCAGGGTACCTCGAGAGGGTCGGGAGGAGTAGCAGTCCTATTCAGACGGGAGCTACAGGGGAGACTGAGAGTGGTAGCACAGGATCCAGAGGCCAGATACATGTGGATCAGCTTACAGCTCTCACAGGACAGGGTTATATACATAGCTCTATGTTACTTTTCTCCATCAGGATCCTCCTATGTCATTACAGAGGACATGCCACAGGAGGAGGAGACAGGAGCCTCGCCATACACTTGTCTGTCAGAGGAGATTATGCATTATTCTACACTAGGGGAAGTATTTCTTACGGGCGACTTCAATGCCCACACACAGAGCAGACAGTGTGAGGTGTATGACTATGATGACATGGAGATCCTCCACCCTGTGGATCCAGAGGAGATAGGGGCTAGTCGGGCATCAGAGGACACTGGACCAGACAGAGAACATTATGGGGACCACTTACTAGAGTTGGGAGCCAGGCATCGTCTCGTTATTTATAACGGGATGCTACAGTGGCCGGGATCAGGAGGGCTGACATGCTTCCCACATGGGGGTCATACACGGACCGGAGGCACGGTGGTAGACTACATTATGGGGTCTTTGGAGGCATCACAGCTTGTCACCTCATTCTCCATTCCACCTCGTCCTATTGGGGCAGATCATACATACTTGGCATTTTCACTAGCCGGATCACCAGTATCACCAGCCCCCCACATACCGATGCCACACACTACCATCTACTTCACACATGACATGGCAGACATATACACTGGCAGAGTAGAGGATGGGCTCCTACTCATGGATCCCCTGGCACCTATGGATACCATTACAGCCCAACTGGCATCACTCCTACACACGGCTGCATTACAGAGCTTCCCACATCGTGTACACTCAGGAGAGCCTGCGAGACCTGGGACTATGCCCCAGAACAGATGGTATGATGACGAGTGCAGAGCCCTATACTCACGGCTCCGCATACAGAGAGCCTTGGGAGCCATCGCAGAGCAGGAGTCGAGGAGAGAGATGAGGAGACATACTCGCCGCAAAAGGCGGGCCTTCGCAGAGATACAGGAGCTAGAGATCTTTCATTTCTTCATGAGTAGAGATAGCCCTGTCTCATGGCGGCACTTCAGAGAGCCCCGGACCCCGACACCTATTGCAGACCCACAGACATGGCACACATATGCAGAGGGCCTATACCATGCCCCACAGCAGCCACCTATACCTCAGCCACAGGAGCCTCGACCTACCACATCTAGCTTCTTTACCCACTCGATGGTACAGGAAGCTATCCGCCGCCTACAGCATGGACGGGCCGCCGACCATATGGGCCTGCAGGGCGAGCATCTCATATATGCAGAAGATTCTTTAGCTCCTTTTCTTGCACACCTGTTTAACAGGGCACTAGCAGAGGGTTTGCCTGCGGAGTGGACGATGCACACCATTGTGCCGATTCACAAAACAGGGGATATGCTCGATCCGAGCAACTACAGGACGGTTATGGTTGGCCACGTGCTGGCCAAACTCTATGGTGCAGTGCTGGAGCAAGAGCTTAGCTTATATGCTGAGCGAGCAGGTTTACGCTCATCAGGGCAGGCAGGTTTCAGGAGAGCTTTCTCTACCACTGACCATGTATTCACTTTGAGATGTATGATTGATCAGGCCAGAGTGAGGAAGAGAAAGCTCTATTGCTGCTTTGTGGATTTCTGCAAGGCATTTGACATAGTACCACGAGAGAGGCTCTTTCAGCGCCTGCAGTCTCTTGGCATACCAGCAGATATGACATGGGGCATCTATGCATTATATGAGCAGGTTTTTGGGCGAGTCAGATGTCCAGGAGGTATGTCCGAGACTATTGCTAGCACCATTGGTGTGAAGCAAGGATACCCACTTTCCCCCACGCTATTTGGGTTATACATTGATGAGGTGGCTGACTTCATTACACGGGGAGGCGGAGATGGAGTTGATTTAGCAGGTACCTCAGTACATATTATGCTCTATGCTAATGATATTGTATTAGTGTCTGAGTCTCCAGGTGGTCTACAGCAGCATCTACATGCACTCGATGATTTCTGCACACAGAGGGGTCTTACTGTGAACCTTGGGAAAACCAAGGTTATGGTCTTTCATACATCGAGATAGGGCAGGAGTCAGCTGACATTCACTCTCGCAGGATGCCAGGTGGAGGTGGTGACATCATACGTGTACCTAGGGGTTACCTTCTCTGCAGTAGCCACACGCTTCACCATGGGTTCAGCAGCCAGAGCTGGATTGACACGGGGATATGTAGCATTGGCTATGCTAGAAAGATAGTGCCACCAGGCGCATTTTCAAGAGCCCCGGACGAAGGGGTGGCTATTTGACACATTAGTCACACCGGCATTGATGTATGGAGCAACGGTATGGGCGCCAGGCCTTGCTACCCATTGGTGGACACAGATAGAGAGACCACAGGCCCTCATGATGGCACACATGATACGCAGCAAACCGTCAGTACCTCATGACATTATCCGAGCAGAGTTTGCTGCGCCTCCTATGATGGTAGAGGCCATATTTCAGACTATATGCCTGCTAGACAGATTCAGAGAGATGCCACATGACAGATTGTCATACAGAGCTTTTGAGGCATCTAGACAGTTGGCTGAGGCAGGAGACAGAGGATCATGGTATGCACAGGTCACACACTGGTTCTCACAGCATGGCCTAGACATGGATCATCTACCACCATTCCAGTATGACAGGGATGCACCACATATCCGTCTCTCTCATAGTGAGAGGAACAGAGTATTGAGACAGGATCTATGGCAGCTCTATACACGAGAGACATGGATATCGCCTACACAGTCTCTTCCACCGAAGATGCTATACTACAGAGATCACTTCATGAGTATCACTGATGATGGATTTATAGAGAGGCCTAGATACATGGAGGGCTTTTTACCACACGGCTCTCGAGTGGCTATCGGTCAGGTCAGAGTTTCATCACACCGATTGGAGATTGAGACTGGCAGAGCAGCACGGATCCCCCGAGAGGAGAGGGTATGCAGATTGTGCAGAGAGGAGGTGGAGAGTGAGGAGCATTATGTATGCAGATGCAGAGCATATACAGCCATCAGAGAGAGGTATCCCATTTTATTCAGAGAGCCACATTCCCTTCGCCAGATCTTTCAGGCAGCAGACCAGCGCATACTGGGGAGATACATTCTAGACATACAGCGCCACAGAGAGACATTATTACAGGCTCAGACAGCTCCAGAGGGGGGGCGACAGACACGGATTACTACATTTTTTCAGAGAGCCATCCCCCTCCGAGCCCCTACACGGCAGGGAATTACTCTCCAGAGAGCAGAGACACTTAGAGCCCGCAGGAGACAGAGGACACCTGGCTTTCGGACACCACGCCTATATGAGAGAGAGATGACAGAGATCAGAGCTCAGTTTCACAGAGAGGGTGCGGAGCGACTGGCTCACTTCAGAGCACACCCAGGCATGTTCTTCAGGGAGCTGTGGACACCCCCTTCACTGATGTACACCATTTTATACCCCCAGTATAGTACAGGATGGAGCTAGCTAGGTTGCATATCATGATTGTATACACCATGCATATAGCTTTGCATTCTCCTAGTAGTAGAGCTCCATCCCCGTGCACACCCAGATTCAGCTTTTTTTGTTCAGTACTTTTTCATTTTGTTGGGATGACAGAGGATACCCCATACAGGTACTCCGATTTGTCTCATAGGCCGAGTTCGGTCTTTTGGAAGACGTTAATAAAATCTTTCTTTCTTTCTTTCTTTCTCTCTCTCTCTCATTTCTATGTGAGCTTCTCCATCTTGCACCTAACCCTAATGTGCAGGTTTGTGTGTGTGAGTGTGTGAGTGTGTGAGTCCAACACCAACAAGATTGGCATTACCTAGTCATTGGCATATACACAATGCTTTTCATGTCAGTCTCCTTCGCAAGTATGTAGGGCTGGAGCCCAGTGAAACGGTCATTGAGGATCCACCAGAAGTGGATGAGCTTGAGGAGGAGATCTTGCAACCAGAGCAGATTGTGTATCACAAGGAACGCAAGCTTGCTGGGCAAAGTTGTCAAGCGTTACCTTGTGAAGTTTAAGAACTATCTTCCCATTGATGCTAAATGGGTAGATGAAGGGTTCTTCAGAGATTGCCCGCATGTGCTTCAGACATATTTAGATGCTTTTTAGCTGCGGACAACTGTTTAGAAGCCCGGGGGGATGTCACCATTTGGCCACCCAATTGGTCCACCCGTGCTTTCTTATCATGTATGTACATTGGACTGGTGTCCATGGTAGTTGTATGTGCCGGGGATTGATGCCACTCATGTGATACTGTGGACTTGGCTTTCCGTTGGGACTTGTGCCTTTGTGTACATGCCCGGAAATGCTTGGTGGATTGGTGTTCCATTGGGTTTGGTACCTCGTGTACTTGCTTGGAGCACGTCTATTTTGGTATAGTCTCATGAACGGAGATTGTCCATACTAATGCTGCATTGCATAGCATCTTTATGTGCTTGCTTGCAATTGAAATTGCATGCTGTTTTCATGCTTGCTTGACCAATGTGTAGTTCCGGTTAAGGGGATGCCCGCCCGTGAGCCGTGCGTATGAAAGTGTTTGCTGACATGGTTGTGGCATGTGACAGGTGGTACATAATCCTAGCCTTAGGAATTAGCACTAATTTATAAGTGAGTGTGTACACACTTCATTAAGTTTTTGGCGACCAAAACTCACTTATAAATTATGACCAGCCCGGTGTTCACACACACTGATGGCCCGAGGTGGACATAGCCCAATGTCCACCGCCCAGACCTTATCCCCTTTGTACAAAGGGAGTAACCAGCCATGTGTCCACTCTAGCTTGCTCCACAAAGCACCTGCCCGCCACCTACACTAGACAACTCACCACCTCACTCCTTTTCTCTCTAGAGATTGGCGCCTCCTTCATGAGGGCTGTTGGGCTGCATTTTCTGCACTTTCTCCTTCCCAACTCCATTTCCAAGCTTGCTAAGGTGTTTCTCAAGCTTCCAAGAGTGTTTCCGATGCTAATCACTCTCTTACACACTCCCAATGACTGAAATTCAGGGGAAGCTTTCCCAAGGTTCCCTTCATCCTCTTGAAGACTTTCGTCGCGAAGAAATGCGACAAATCGAAGATCTCTTCACTCCGAGGACTTCCATCGAAGACTTCGGCTGTCATCGACTCTACTTGCAATTGGTAAGCTTTAATGCTTAAATATGGAAGCAAGTAGCAGGAGGGAGGAACCGGATTACAAGATCACATACCCTGTGTAGTGTTCTCTTGTCCTACATGCTCTCTTGCAGATTGTTGCTATCATGTGTTGGTGGAACAATAGAGAGCAGATGGTAGGGAATATGGGCACTTGAGAGGGTAGTGTGGATTGCAAGTCTACATCGACAACCACTTGTTTGCAATACTGTATTCATATGCATTGGTATAGAAAGCTGGTCAGAAATACCCATGATACTATGTACTTGATTCTCCCAAGATCAATATACTTTCTTTGTGGGAGGGGTCGGCCGTTCTGGCTCATTGTGTGTCTCTTGTCAATTCAGCAATTTACTTCTTGTATTTGAGTAACTGTCCATCAAATCTTAGTGTATTTAAGTGTATTGATTAGCATTGTGTTCAACCAAGTTACAAGCCAGGTCACAACCACTTAGTTGGATTTTGATGACCTTAGCTCCCTTCTCTTGGAAGAAGAGTCCGTCCTCGTTTCTCAGGGTAAGATGAAGGTGTCTCTTAACAGTTCAGATCAGGCACTTACTTCAGTACAGAAGAAAGGTCGGAGTCGTTGCTTCTCATATGGGAAGAGAGGATGTCACCAATTTGGTCCTCTCACCAGTCTTGAACAGTGTTTCACACACTGTCTAGAACCAAGGTGTGAACAGGGATTTTCTACAAAAGAAAGCTAGAGCATTTTACTGGCATGGTTTGGCCTGAAAGATGGCCATACAGCATGAACAGCATGGGATTTTATTTATCAAAGTGGCTCATAACATTTATAAATTGGTGTGTTCACATATCAAACCTATTCCATAAGGTTAGCCCAGGTGGTGTAATAAGATCCATTGAAATGAGTCTTTTCTGTGAAAGCATTTCTGGACATAGAGACATGAGGGGAAGGAGATGGTGGGGTCCAGGATGGCTGGAGTTGTGAATGAAACTCCTGCAAAAGGCCTTGCATGAGCTCCACTATGGCAGTGGCATTCCTAGCATCCCAATAGCGGATGGCTTCAGGAGGTGCTAGAGAGGGGTGGAGTTTTGGTTCAAGTCTCTTCATCAGGTTCCAAGAACCTTGGGAAGTGAAAACCTGTTCCATAAGGTTAGCCTAGGTGGTGTAATAAGATCCATTGAAACGAGTCTTTTCTGTGAAAGCATTTCTGGACATAGAGACATGAAGAGAAGGAGATGGTGGTGTCCAGGATGGCTGGTACCCATATCCGGAGTGTAAAGGGTGAGATGGTACTCTAGAATAACCACTCATACTTGGCACAGGTGAAGGACTTGGCAAGGGTGCTCCATAAAATGGGATAGAAGGCTGGGCACTTGGCATAGGTGGAATGCCTGGCTGAGGCACAAATCCTTGAGTAGGCACATAAGTTGGTACTATTGTAGTGCTTGTGATGGGTTGGTAAACTACTTGATACCCCGGAATGCTGGGTGGCGACAGTGCTGGTGGCATAGTGCCTAGAGATATGTGTGTTGGGTAAAACCTATACGCAAGTCCTTGTGGTGGTGCGGCCAGTAATGGTTGCATGCGAACACCACCATGAAGAAACATGGGTTGTGTGGGAGGTTATTTTATTAGGAACATAAGCACTCAAAGGTACATACGAACGTGACGTGGTCTCCGACTGAGTTGATTACAATGGATCTCAGGATGACCATGGTGGTACCTGTCCTCCCTGAGACAAAGAACCAAACCAAAGTCCAGGCTGTTGGCTAGACTGCATAGCAGGGCTCTCGAGATTAGGCTGGATACCAGGGGTCCAGTAATGGCACACTAGCTGTAGGCATGTATCCCCCTCTTGAAGTGAAGTCTGATAAGCTCGGAGAGGAAGGATGAGATGCCCAAGGTGTAGAGGGTGAGTAGGTGTAGGTGTTTGCTGAATTATGAAGTGCTTCTTATATATGCGGTTGGGCTGTTGGTCGGCCTAGAGAAGGGGTGTCGGCCAGCAGCACAAGACAATAAAATAAAATGCCTTTTTGGGCTAGTTTTCACACACACTTTGCACAGAACACCACACTAGGGCCAGAAGATGGGCTGAACCAAAAAAGGAGTCAGCTTGAGTTACAACCTTGCAAGTGCCGAGGGATTCTCCACTGTTATATTACCAAAAAGGAGTCAGCTTCAGTTACAACCTTGCAGGTGCCTAGGGATTCTCCACTGGCATGCACTTGAATCTTCCAGTACAAGATGAAAAAAGAAACAAAACATATGTTGTATCATAGAGACAACTCTACTCAGAAGATTGCCTTGGAGAATCAGCTTGACAACCTGAAGATCTCCGATACTACCAACATCATGGATTCCATCACGGAGTTTGTTACCATCTAAGAAAGAAAGATTTTATTAACGTCTTCTAAAGGCCAAAAAACGGCCTATGAGACAAAACCTGTGTACATCATCATCATGTCTCAATGGACATCAAATGGATAAAAAAGGAAAAAAAGTACAAAGTACTCTATAACGTGGAGATAAATCACATACAGGGCTCTGGTTAAGTACTGTGGGGTGGGTGGGAGGGAGGGGGGGTAAATACATCCAATAAAGCAACTAACTCCAACCGGTGCCAATGATTGGGTGTAGGATGTCATACATCGGGTTAGGGGCAAGATATCTCGCAATCTGTGCTAGATCAATCTGGGGTTTGTCCTCTCTGCAATGTCTCCTCAAGATCTCATCAATTTGTGTCTGCTATACAAGGAAGAAAACAAGCTAGGGTGCTTCCGAGTCCCTTCTTCAAGTCAAGGGCAAAGGCAAATGGTAGTCTAAGGGTTCCACCAGCAACAAAGTTGACTTTAAACCTGCTAACAATCCTGCTCGTAAGGATCTTACTTGCTATTATTGTGGTCACAAAGGTCACATGTAGCTTGATTGTCGCAAGAAGAAGAGAGAAGGTGGTTTTGCAAAGAAACCTACCAATCAAACCTCTCCATCTACCAACCAATCTCAGAGATTCTCTTCCACCGAGGAGACTGTCTTCATTGGCATTGAGGAGCTTCCCGCGGACCCACTTGTTCCTGCCACCTCACATCTTCTACCATCTGAGATGTGCTTTATGTTCCCAAGCTCTCTAGCAATTTGCTCTTAGTGTTTCAAATTGTAGTGGAAGACTATGACGTGTACTTTGACAGTTTAGTTCTTGAGGTCATTGACACCAGCACCTTGCAGATTGTTGCCATAGGTGTACAGGAAGGTGGTCTTTATAGGTTGAAGGACTTTGGTGGCTCTTTGAATGAGTCAAAAGTCGAATTTGCTAAAACTTCTTCAGAGCTATCATGCCTTGGTAGCTCAGGAGGATACAATGTTGTGGCATGCTTGCTACGACACTAAAACTATGCTTCTCTTTAGCAGTTGTCTTCTCAACAGATGGTCGAGGGTTTGAAACCCTTTGCGGACTACTACCTAGGGTGGTGCTAGGTACTTCATGCTTATTATTGATGATTTCTCACATAAAGTTTGGGTGTATCTCTTGGTAGAAAATCTCAAGCTTTCTCTTGCTTTCAAGAGTGGGTGGCTTTGGTTGAGAATGCGACCACAAAGAAGGTTCGACAAGTCTGTAGGAGAATTCATCTCCAAAGCTTTCCACAACCTTTGTTCCCAGAAAGGTATTTGCCGTTAGTTCTCCACACTTGGCACTCCATAGTAGGATGGTGTGGTTGAACGAAAAAACAAGATTGTTTAGGAGATGTCCTGTACCATGCTTTCTTCTTCTGATCTTCCTCCTCAACCGTTCTCCCACAAAGGTGGTTGCTAATATGACACTGGAGGAGGCTTTCACACACGACAGAAACCTTCAATCCCACATCTCAGGGTTTTCGGCTATAATGCCTATGCTCATATCCCTGATTCTGCCAGTTCCAAATTTGATCCCAAATCAAGGAAGTGCAATTTCCTTGGTTATAGCTCTCAATCCAAAGCTTACTGATTATGGGATCCTGAGAAGATGTCCTTAGTGATTTCCAGCGATGTTCACTTTGTTGAATCCTTGCGCGATGATTCCTAGTCTCATCCCAAGCTAACCACAGAGGTTCTTTATCCTCTTGTGTCTTCCTCTTCTTCCCCGGCACCCCCACACCCCTCAGCTTCTCCGCCCTTAGCTTTTCCTCCTCCTACTTTTGTGCGACGGAGGATTACCCCGAGGATTCCCTGATCGTTGCAAGCCATTGTTCGTGACTCTCATCTCTCAGATGTTGATCTTCATCGGCTTGCTGACTCCTCAGCAGCAACTTTGACATAGGCATGGAGATTACAACAGTTTCGTCATTCGTGTAATCTCGTCTTGATGAGTAAAGTGGTGAGTCATATGAGCCTACTACAGCTAAAGAGGCTCCTGCTTTTCGTGAGTGGTAGGCAGCCATGAAGGTCGAGATTGATTCCATTGAAAGGAATGGTACATGGGAGCTTGTGGACCGGCCTTTGCATAGGCAGGTTATTAGGTTATTGGGGTCAAGTGGGTCTTTAAGACCAAGTTTCATGCTGATGGATCTTTGGACAAATACAAAGCCAGATTGGTTGCAAAGGGGTATTCTCAGATTGAGGATATTGACGATGAGGAAACTTTTACCCCTACAGCCAGATACACCACTATTCTCATCCTCACTGGCTAGTTTATCAGATGGATGTCAACTCTACCTTTCTCGATGCGACTTGCATGAGGGGGTCTATGTTGAACATCCTCTAGGTTTTCAGGTTCTTGGACACGAGGGTAAGGTGTACAAATTGCACAAAGCTCTTTATGGTTTGAAACATGCACCCAGGGTATGGTATGATAAGATTGATGCACTCTTTCTTTCCCTTGGCTTCTCAAGATGCTTTGCAGACAACAATCTCTATGTCTTTTCTTAGGATGTTTTTATTAGTTTGATCGTGTTATGTTGATCACTGGCTCTCATCTTGCCAAGATTGATCAGCTCCAGTCATATTTAGCTCTCACTTTTGAGATGACTGATTTAGGACTTGTCCACTACTCTCTTGGTATGGAGGTCTATCAGAATCCTGATGGAGTTTTTCCTTAGCTAGTACAGATATCTACAACAGCTCATGGATACATTTGGGATGACAGAGTGCCATCCTCTTTCCTATCCGATGGATCCTAACTCCAAGCTTTCCCGAGAAGATTCTACTACCATCTTTGAGGACAGTACGCAGTACCAGAGGCTTGTGGGTTCTCTCATGTGTTCTCAGTTAGTTCTCTTCCACTACGTGACATTCTTTTTGGTAGGCGGCTCTCAAGGTTCTTCGATACTTTTCTGGTACCTTGGATTATGGTCTCTCTTTTAGAGGAGGCACTGAGCTTGTTGGGCAGGTGACTAGGATACCAGGCGGTCCAGTGCTGGTTATTGATTGCTTCACCTTAGGTTCCGGCCTCATTTCTTGGCGATCCAAGAAGCAGGATATAGTCTCAATTTCTTCTACTGAGGTTGAGTATCAGGTCTATTTGGATACTTGCTGTGAGCTGTTATGGTTGATGTAGATGCTGAGTAATCTTCATGTTCTTGCAAAGTCCTCTGTTCGCATTCTTACATACAGCGAGAGTGCCTTGGGTTTGGCTCGAACTTCATCTTTTCATGGTAGGACACCAAACACATTGAGGTCCATTTTCACTTTGTTTTTGAGCTGGTCGCTGACGGCATTATTACTCTGGAGTATTGTCCCTTTCAAGACAACCTAGTTGACCTCTTTACTAAACCTCTTCCTCGAGATTCTATTGATCAGCTCCTGACCCGTATGGGAGTCGGTCCACTGTGTTGAAGCTGAGAGGAGGTGTTGGACTGTGTTCATCTCCAACATTCATCCCATTTATTGGACCATTTATGTAGCAAATTTATCTAATGTATTTTACTCAGTTGTGGGTATTTTTTCCCACATTTTTAGGCACTTTTCCCTAGTCGTAGGTATTTTTCACCAATCGTGGGTTTCTTCTACTGGCCAACTTGGCTATTAGTGCTGTATATAAGAACAAGCTTTTTGCCATTTAATTCATTTATCATTTTGCTTAAGTGTTGGATCATTGTTGGCTGCTCCAAGTCTCGTGGTGATTTCAAGACATTAGCTCTATCTAAATTTTGTCAAGTCAATGTAAAATTTCAAAATAAAATCATCCAAAATTTATTTGTAGAGGACTTTTGGTAATTTGTTTTCCCTTATTGTCTCAGGTGAAGTATTTGGTGGGCTTCCTCTCAGATTTGATGAAAATGATGGCCAGGTGCTATTAGATTCATTGGGCAAATGCTGTTCTTGCCTCTGCCATACGAAGTGTGCAGCCACACAAAGTTGTAGCTGCACTGAATCAAAGCTGCGCACAAGCAGTCATGCCAGTGTGCCAGAGTTGTTGTCTACTATAAAAGGTCCTTGGGCTCTGGTATTCTGGCAGGCAAGTGATTTGTGACCAGTTTGCCATGTGTGCCATATGAAGTCATTTAATATCAGATAAGATGGATAGTTTACTTTGTACTCATGTTGACTACATGGTTGATGCCTCAGGCTGAATCGAGGACACTTTGGTTTGGTCGAGATGCGCTGGGACGGCGAAGCCTTTTGGTGCATTGGCCATCTCAAGGACATCAACACCTTGTTTTCTCTTCGGTTTCTCCTCGTTTTAATGTTGGGGATGTTGCAAGCAAAACAGAAAGTATGGCACATGGATTTAGCATGTTTGACTACTGGGAAGAATTACCTTGTGGAATATATAGTTGTTCTATAAAGTTTAGCATTAAGAATCACTGTGATCGGTCAGATTATGCTTACAAAGGGAGGGTAGAGGAGCATGGTTGGGAAGACACGGCTTTGGTTAAAATGGTGGCTTGGGAAAGGTACTATGTAGAGCCCCCCTTGGGTGACTTAGATTCCAACTCACAAGGTGGTGATGATGCCTTGCAAGTGTGCACAGCAGATTGCATGGATTTTCTGAGATCAAAATCTAAAACAACATATCCTCTTCAGGTGCTAGCTGCTCTGAAAGAATCTGTGAAACGGCGCACCTCCAATATTTTCAAGCATGAATGGGTATGTTCTAACATGATTGCGACAGTGATGTGCTTCAAAACAATCGTGATGTTGCTAGCTTTTTGCTTCTCACTCACTTTACACACAAACCTGAAATGGAAATCACAATTTCTCAAACAAACAAACCATGTAAGAAGAAGACTTACAAATTTTGTACATGAGCTAAGGTGGTCTAGTGCTCTGGTGAAGTTTGCTGGTATCAACAAAAAAGTGTTTCAAATGGAGATTGTGTGTTGCAAATAGAGTAATTTTTTTGTATCAGCCTCTTGGGGAGAATCTGATGCGCTTTGACCCAGCAGCGGCCGAGCAGGGAGAGCGTCTTTTCCATGTTACAGTTTGCTTCCCTGGACTCCGCCGTGAGTACCTGCCGCTCCTTTCTAGGCTAGGAGCATTGGTGGGTTCGGTGCTAGAGACTGGCCCCATAGCAGCTTCAGTGGTGGCCAGAGCAGCTGGGCTACCTTTGGTCAGAGTTTTGGTTCCTGACATCTCCTCCCTTCCGAAGGTCATTCAGCTACCTAGGATAGGGGGGGGATGGATTGATCAGAGAGTGGAGTTCTCGGGGCTCCCGAACCAGTGCTTTATTTGCAGGCAGGTCGGCCATCTGGCCAAGGCCTGTCCTCGCAGGAGACCCCGATCCTCACTGCAGCAATAGGCCCCTGGTGGCCCGCCCACAGATGAGGCTCGGCAGGCAGCCTCCGGGACACCTGCTCAGGCCACAGAGACCTCAGAGTGGCAGCCTGGACAGGGGCGCCGTCGAGGGAGACAGCCACAGTAGCACGCCCCGAGACCGATGCAGCAGCAGCCACAGTCTCAGCATCACTGGGTTCCCGTGAGGAACAGCTTTGCTCCCCTACAGGAGGAGACCCCTGCGACGACTGAGGACCAGGAGATGCCAGCACCCCCTCCTTCACCCCCTCCACCCCCATCCCCCCCTACCGCCTCGCTTCCACCTTCGCCGCCTGCAGGAGGACGGGGGCCGAGTTTTGAGCTGACCAGATCAGTCCGTCAGGGGTGTCCCCTCGCCCCTTTTCTTTTTCTCTTCTTTGCGGAGGCTATGAGCATGTATTTGACGGCAGAGGAGGTTTGTTTGAGAGGACTCCCAGTCCGGAGAGGACCTGCTCGATGCTGAGTTTGTTGACGACACGGGCTTATTTTTGCATGGCCAAGAGGCCAATCTTCTTCGGGCAGAGCAGTCGCTCCAGGTTTTTAGTGCAGCTTCGGGAGCATTGATCAATTGGCGTAAGACAATGGCCTTTTGGATCAGTAGCGCTCCCACTCCGGCATGGAGCTCGAACCCCGGTTTTAGATGGATTCCTCCTGGCACAGCAGTGCGGTATTTGGGATGCCAGATTGGACTAGATTTGTTACCTGAGCAGCAGATCGCCCCGCTTCTTCTGAGCATTCGGAAGAAGCTTTTGTATTGGAGTACAGCTCAACTATCCTTGGCTGGGAGGGTGGTGGTGGCAAATTAGGTGCTGTTAGCGACCATGTGGTACATTACGTCTTGCTGGATCTTCTCGAGCTCTTGCATCAGCCAGGTACAGAGGCTGATCAGGAACTTTCTTTGGTCTGGGCGGGATGGTCAGCCAGCCCGGGCAAAGGTTGCATGGGCAGTTATTACACTTCCGCTGGCTCAGGGAGGCTTGGGCATTATAGATCCAGTCGGTCAAAGTAGAGCCTTATTGGGGAAGCTTATTGTTCGGGGGCTGCTTCCAGGCGCTGAGCCTTGGAAAGAGCTTCTCTTGCAGCGGCTGCAGGCTCGGGCTCCCCCAGCAGGGGGCACTTGGGCACCAGAGATTCGATGGATCTTCATAGAGATGAGGAGGACAGGCCTCAGTAGAGGATGGGAGGAGAGATTTGCTTTGAGCATCTTGAGAGCTTGGGAGCTGCTGAGACCGGGGCTCTCTCAGTGACCTCCTTCTTGTGTTGAGGAGCGGGCCAGACAACCGCTCATCTGGAGCCCAGCGGTTCGCACAGAGCAGGGTCATATGCTGGGTACTCGGCCTCGTCTAGCCTGGGGACCTTTGGTGGCAGGCCCAGCACGCAGTTTTGGAGACTGGCAGGCCTTCTGCAGTCTCCCAGAGGAGATCCAGGTGGAGAGGCTGAGTCACTTCAGAGGGGGGTTGATTATGAGGGATGACATTCAGGAGGCACTCACAGAGGAGTGGTTCACGCCTATCGAGCTAGTGGCCCCACGGTGAATGGGAGCCTTTTTCACAGTTGGAGATCCTGATCGTTGTCAGAGCTTGCACTGAGGATGGTAGATGCCTCTACTATGAGATTCAGGATGAGGGCAGACTTCAGAGAGTGGAGGTGGAGTCGCCTTTGGTTGTAGAGTGCACCTTTCAGAGGATACGGGTAGTGGCCGCCGCTTCTCGGAAGTGGCATATTGACCCAGACCCTGCAGATGTGCTCCCGGATTGGCGCATATGGGCATATGCAGCGCGCCCCTTGGCCCGGCTACAGTGGGACCCTGGGGAGTACGAGTGGCATGATCCTTATGCATCCCTTGAGGCCACAGAGATCACCTTTTTCCAGTATACGGTTCGGCTGGGGCGGCATATTTTGACGGCGAGGAGGATGGTCTCTCCAGCTGCAGCGGGGCACTGGCGGCTACAGGGACTCTCACAGGAGTCCCTGGAGGATTTTTGGGCCCGGCTCTGGGCTAGTCGACAGGCCCGCACGATCTCGACTTTCCAGTGGCTGGTCGCCCACAGGGGCTCAGCAGTTGGCATCTGGCTTGTCTACAGCGGTCTTTCGGCGGCCTGCGTCCGATGCGGCCACCCTATGGAGACAGAGACATTGCCTATGGGATTGCCCTCAGGCGCAGCAGATTTGGCTGCGGATGCTGTGTATTCTGGCCCCCCTCTCTCCAGAGGGTATGTTTACGTGGGGTGCCGCTGCTTGGTCGACTTCGTCAGGGCGTGCTATGGGCTATGAGACGGAGCAGGACAGTCAGGCCATGAGATTCATTAGGGGCCAGCCTCGCCTTGTTCCGTCACCGGATTTCTCGTCCGCCAGCTGGACACAGGAGAGGGATTTACGATGGGAGCTCCTCAGCAGCCTCACCATCTGGTTCACCTGGAGGGCCCGGTGTTTCAGGGCCTTTGAGGGGAGACTGGAGCCACCAGCGAGACTGTACGGGGGATTTTGCAGGAGTTGATCCACACCCTGCGAGGACAGTATGACTGCATCCGGGGCGACTCGGATGAGGCGATCTTGCGGCGCCAGGCCTTTCACACCACCTGGCGCAGCGGCCCCTTCTATACCCTACACGCGGGATCCCCCCGTTGGCATTACAGGCCACCTGTTTGGCTTTTCCCCCCTCCTATTGTATGATTTAGCCCCTCAGTTCTTTGTACTGATGCTTGTACTTTTCAGCACCTAGGGAGAGTCTCCCGAGCTGCCTTGCTTTGTTCACTGCTCTGTTCTTCTTGTGAGCAGGAGAGGATCTTTTGTAGCCTTACGGGCGTTTTTATATAACTAATGAAAGGATCTTTTGTCGGAAAAGAAAAAAGAAAAAAAAAGAGTCACACCCTTTTGTCAGGGATGTGCCTCTTCATTTGTACCTCTTTGGGCCCTATTTAACAAGGCCTTGTGTCTCAATGCAAACAACTCAACTTTCCGCTCTCTAATTATCTTTAGTTCTTGTATTCAATCTTACTCATGTCTCTTAAAGTATTAATAGACTAGGAAGTCCTCACATACATGAAGTTTTCGTCCGAGTTGCGGCCAGTTGATATTGTGCTAATTCTTTCTATCTTTAGCGGTACGTTTGGCCTATCAACTACTTATTTGCACTTTCTATTTGCTACTTCCTTTAGTGCTAGGCTTCATTATGGCTGAGTCTGCCCTGCATCTCCGGAGGGTTGAGTACGAAGGGCTTTGTGTGAATATATGCTCTTATGTGTGTGTGTGTGTGGAGTGCGTGTGTAAGAGCATATCTTGATACAGAGTTCTACATCCACTATTGGGCACTGATGACGTTAGTGGGGATGTCGTAGTATCTAGTCCATACTATACATAATGGAGTTGATAGTTATATAGTCTTGTGGGTTGACTACATGAGTATATAACATGCATGTTCCTAAAAGGTGAATTTGGGCATGTTCCTGGATTTATCTAGGTATATATATCAATTTAATATTATCTGAATTCAATATATATATTGAAATACAGAAACAAGTACCTGATTTAGATTCAAATTGGGGTTTAAGTTGAAGAGACTGTCCCCCCTTTAATGTGGTCCTGGTCGGTGCAGACTGTGGCAGTCAACGGTTGCACTGATGATGAGTACAGCGACAGCAGCAGCCGGTACTGATGGCGGGTGTAGTAGCAACCATAGGCGGGTACAGGAGCAGCCACAGGCATGTACTGATGCAGCAGCCAGGCGGGTACAGAGGCAACAATCAGCGGGTACAGGGACAGCAGCCAGACGGGTACAGGGGTAGAGGCGGGTGCTGATGCAGCAGCCAGGTGGGTACAAAGACTGGAGGCGGGTGTGCTGATGCATCAGCCAGGTGGGTACAGGGGTGGCAGCCAGCGGGTACCAGGGCAGCAGTAGGTGGGTGTTGATGCAGCAGCTAGGCGGGTATAGAGGTGGCAGCAAGCCTGGTGCTAGAGGCAGGTACATTGTAGCAACAGGTGGGAGCAAGAGAAAACAATTCCCCCCTGCATTAGTAGTCGCCCTCTTTCCATCAACTACCCATTTCCACCATCCACGTGTTGGAGAGTGTTCTTCCCATGAAATCCTTAATCTCACCCAACCTTATAAATATTAAGGTTTACACTACTTTATAGATTTTACATTAGAAAAAGGCCAAAAAGGCAATACTTACCACCTATTCACATGCCACACCAACTCGTCAGGAAACAACACACCCACGGTACATTGGGGGCGTCTTCGTCTCGTGTACTGGCACGTCATAGCAGGCAAACATTTGAAAACAAGTCATGCGAAAACAAGTTTATGCATGCAAACATGAATGCATGTGCACATGTAATGGACGAAATCTCCCTTTCATGAAACTTGTACAAGAATTTATTGTCGGGCACAAAATTGGCGCGACAGAAATGTGAAGTCCTGGTCTTCTTATGGAGTGATAGTCCCATAGGGAAAACCCAAATCCTGGCACAAGCCTTCATATGGAGTGAAAATCCCATAGACAAAGCTCGGCACAATTATCAGTCCTACCATGGAGTGATAGTCCCATGGATAAGACGCAATCTTGGTCATACACGGGTGGCAGCAAAAACAGGCTCCCATCCATATGGTGCAATACTAGTCACACACGGGTGGCACAAAATTGGTTTCCGTCCATGTGACACAAGATGTCTGACCCTTTCACATGGGACATTGGCCTGGCCACATGTGAACATGGTACAAATCTGGCCGCTCTATGGAGTGACAGTCCCATAGAAGTGGCTCCAGAAATGGAGATGGACCAAACGGTGACAACTAGAATCACTAGTCCCAACAGTGGACCCCCCTGACGTGCTAGCTGTAGCTGCAGGACCAACAGGTCTTAACTCAGCACCAAGTACATATACCAATAAATTCTTTGCAACCGTACATGCTTCATCATATATGCCCACATGGGATAGTTAGTCCCGTCAAGCTTGTCCTTGGCAGAGCATATCCCGGATACATCATTATTAGCCATGATTCAAAGCAAACTAACAATCTTCCCCAAGCAAATGTCACTGCACAATGCATTGCATACCCTCAATGTCCACTGAAACGTAGTCTTCTGAGATGCCCAATGATTCATTGATGAGTGACAAGGACTTGCAAGTGTATTGAAATGACAAGAGTGTAGGGATAGAAAAGTTATTTTAATAGAGGCTCGATGACCAAAAAAAGACCCCAGTAATGGGTGTTGCAATGTCGTACGTCGATGCCAAGTGCACGAAAAGAGAGCACTAGGAATCCCGGATTCAACCCAAGGCTCAATTCAGCTCTGTTTTTGGAAAAACTGAAATTTTGTAGAAGGGTTTTGATGGCCTAAATGGGCTCCAATTATGGAGTTCTTCGGCTTGGGAGACTAAAAAAATGATGAGGAATAAACCTGTGCAAAAACAGGGAAAAATTTTCAGAAAGTGGCGGTGGGTGAAACAGGTGGCTCAACCGGTGGATGGGCACTACTAGGGCGGAGGAGGCGAATCAAAAACTGATTTGGGGACTCGTTAATTGGCACTTGGGTGAGTGTTCTGGTGTAGGCGGCGTTGTGCAGCAATGGGCAGAGCAAGCATCAATAGTTGTTTGATGGGCAGCAGCTGCAGGGCTGCCTTGACACAGGGCGGCGCCTGGCAGCACTTGCAAGAGTTGTACGAGCTCTACGGCACTTGGCAAATGCTAATCCTTGGGATTAGGTCCTAATCTAGGCAGGGTTGGGGAGCCGTGAGATTAGGGGGAAGGTTGTAGGTAGGTTACAGGTGGCCAAGGCTCATTATTATTGATAATCCATGGTTACCAACTATTTATGACTTGGATGGTTATTTATGGTGGTAGTAGTCACTATATAAGTGACTTATGGGTTATTGGGGTTAGATTGGTATACTTGAGAGTTGGTCTATGCCTAGACTAGAGTAGTCTTACTCTCGCCACGGACATAGCAGTTCATAGGTGGTTGTGGTGAGGGTCCCTTAGGATAGGCTTTGGTGGTATGGGACGTCGGGGCTGGCTGGCTGGCTTGGCCTGTGGGGAGTGGAACCTTAGCCCTTGGCTCAGGGGTGACTCCAGATGGAATGTACGGTTGGGAGGTGAGTTGGCCTGCATCCTTCTATGTTGTTCTAATGTCATGTGTTTAGCATGTGGATCAGGTGATCCTTCAGGAGGGGTCTTACAGTCTCCTTCCCACCCATTGGGCATGGAAGAGGCCCAATCCTCCGCCTTAATTTTGAGCCTCCCCAAGAACAATTTTTTTTTCATTGGACAATCAGCCCTGAAGAAATAAGGTGCCTTGGCCACCCTTTTCATGTGCAAATCGCTGAGATACCTTTCCCCTCAGTCATTTCTCATGATCTTCTTTTGAAGTTTATGGAGCTTACCTGGTATCTAGAGCTTTCCTCCTCTAGTCAGTTCTAGCAGTTTATGATTCCCAGCCTCTAGGCCCGCCATGTACATCTTCTACATGTGAATCTCCTTCTGCATCGCTTCCCTCATAGAGGCACTGGTGAACATTATCAGAATTCTTTGGAGAACTTTGTACAATGACAATGAATTTTGATTGAGGACTGCCCAACGCAAGGACGAGGAAAGACGGAATGCAGGCTGAACCATATGTTGTCCAAGACACCTTGAACCACTCTTCAATGATCACTATGCAAGCCCAGAACTGTTGAGGGATGCACATAGTCTGGCTGAATTCTGAAGAGGATCTTCACTGAGGCCTTGGGTACTGTAGCACAATAAAGTGCTGAATGCTGGATGTATGCAGAAGAGGCCAGAGGCTCTATGCATGCATATCTGTTCTTGAATGCTTGGGGACTGAATTATGATTGATGATTTATGCAATGGACTGAGCATTTACTTATATATGGATGTTTGCGGCTTGTCGGTCTGCTTCAGGGGCTTTCGGCTAAATTGGACAAGAAAAAAATGCCCAAAAATAAGCATTAAATGTTGTGCTGGCCGACTTGCTGTTGGGTGCCCATTCAAGCTGGCCGACTGATTACATATGCTGTCCATGATGTTTTTCTGCTGGCCGACATGCTCATGAGGGGTGGGTGGCATATGGTGTCTAGCCCCATATGCAAGGCAACCCCCATAATAGGGTTGGGCTGGCCCATGTACACATGCCCCTGATGATGAATACTAATGCAATACCTACTGCGAAGGCTGACCTCTATATATACTTGAATGATGAATTCTCCTAGTGGGTAAGAGGATTGACACATGCAGATGCTCTAAGGCTTGGAGATTGACCTACATAGCTTGTGCTTGACATGTCCCGGACTGGGGCTCACAATGGAGTCACAGCATACGACAAAATGCTCCTAAAAAGATTAATCCTACTGTAGAAATGTTACATTGATGTAGAGCCAGTGTGTCCACTGTCACATTGCACGGTGCATGTGAGAGTTTCAGCCCAAACACCAAAAGCAGGTTCATTTTAGCAAAGATTTCATAATCCTCTTGCGCTCTAGTGAGCTGTAAGCATGTGTGTAGTAGAGAAACCGTAATCAGATAAATCAGTGTCCATAGCATCTGCCTTGTGACAGTGGGCATATATTATTTGTCAACTTGTCTAGCCCTGCCCTATAAGTACTTCTGAGATACTATGTATGCTTTTTGCTGCTAGATCTACATTGTTCTTGTCATGCCATGTGTGTCCGTTTGGAGGTGCTGTCCACCTCTCTAGATCTGCAGTGATCCTTGGTTTATGCTTTCAGGCTTATTTATGCATGTAGTTAGGTGCGCCAGACAATGCAGTGATCTTTTGGTTTATGCTTTCAGGCTTATGTATGCATGTAGTTAGGTGTGCCAGACAATGCGAAGCTTGTAGTATATATTTTTGCTCTTTATTAATCATGCAGTTTTTTTTTGGCAAACAGGGAAAGGTGGAGTGCTTTGACATGCAAAGAAATGCTGAGGTGTGCATGGTATCACCTATCGCAATTCTTTTCTCGGGGGGCCTTGATTCGATGATTTTGGCTGCTGTTGCAGATCAGTGTCTTGCACTACAATGTAAGCATTTTCAATTTACATAAGCTCTGCAAAGCATTTTTAAGGGGCATGGTTGCTGTTGATGTGCCTCTACTGCTAGCTGCTCTGCTTAGATCATAGGGTGGTTTAAATTTGTGGAGAACTGAAATTTTAATGTCTTTATTAACGTATAACTTAAGACCACAAGGGTCTTTGAGACCATTGTAGTACATCACAGAGTGCATCCAGCATGCACAGTGGCATTTAGTATAATGTTATGTATTAAAAAATATAGAATAGAAAGAAATGCAAAAAAAAAGAGAATTAGTAGAAAAAAGGTGTAAAGTGTGATGGACTGATAAACTCTAGTACAGAGGCACATGACTCCACTAGACCCATGAAGTAAGCGGTACCTCCCATGCATCACCTGAATCTTTGATAGGAACCTCTGTATTGAGGATAGGTCAAATTGTAGTAGCATGCTGCCTTTGTATCATGATTGCCTGTCTGTTTCTGAGTGAGCATCTCGAGCTAGGTCTGAGGCATCTCCTCTCAATCACATGGGTAGCAGCCTCAATTGTGACTCCAATGGGAGTCACAATTGGAGTGGCAAATCTTGAGCAAGTGGATGCGAATTACTCATTGTCTGCTTGTAAGTGGGCATCTGGTCCTAGGGCTGAGGCATCTTATCTCAATTACATGGGTAGCAGCCTCAATCTCGACTCCAATGGGTGGTTTTGGAGTTGCGGTATATAAAGTCTCCTGTGGGTGGACCTGGATCATATCATGCGATATCCTAGGGCTGGTCCTCCATCCTAAAGTGAGGTTGGAAGTGATAACTGATTAGTGGCTTTCCTCACACTCAACTTCACATCTTTCAGTTGTCTTATATGGAGAAGGAATAAGCGAATACTTAAAGGACACAAGAGTGAGCCCACGCTTCCTTTTGGTGTATTTTAATCATATTGCTTGAAATAATGTGGGGCTCAAAATAGTGTCCACTTTTATAAAGATCTTTACTTCAACAAAAATAGCTTGCTTTATTGAACGTGTGTTCGACCCTTTGGCTGGTGTCTTCAAGCTTTCCCATGACAGTATGCTTTCCAGGTCTTAGAAAGGAATACCTTGCTCTCCTCTTGGTGATAGGTGGTGCTATTGGGAGGGTGATGGAATCAACACCCCCCCCCCCTCCCCCCCAAACCGCCACTTCGTTTCTTGCACAGACAACTGGGATTCCATCCCTTCGTATTTGCATTGCCTCCCCAAACTCAGTGCCTCACACCATTTCGCTCCCTAGTCTGTGGGGAGACTTGATTTTGCAGAGAGTTGAGTACTCTAGCCTTAGAGACCAATGTTTCATTTGTTGCCAGATGGGACACCTCGCTAGGGTTTGCCCTTGTCGGTAGCCTCTAGTTGTCCCCCCCCGGGCCCCAGTTTGGACCCTCCCCAGGGGGGTGGGCGGGACAGAGGCCCCCATGTACCAGAGCACTAGGCCCCACACAGGCCCCCATGTACTGAAAAAGCTCCATACCTTTTCAACCGAGATCAAAACCCTAGCAAATACCACAAGAAAAATTCTTGGGATTCACGACATACTTGCCACCATGCGTGAGACATGCAAACTTTTCTTTTCCGCCTCTGTGTTTAGGTTTGCTCTGATACCAATTGTAAGATCCTCCTACGAAATCACCTAAATCATAGGCCAAACACAAGATTAGTACAAACGACATAGAAGGGTACATGCAAGCTCACCACCCAACCATGGTCTGCGTTCTTAGACCTCCCCTGAGCCGCCAGGGGCTAAAGCTTACTCCCACAGGTCCATGCCGAATCAGCCGTGGCGTCCCATACCATGAGAGCCTTGACGTACAATGTTGGCCTTAGGGTTAGCAGACCAACAGCTATGGAGGGTTATTGACATCCATGGAGTATGTGCAGAAGAGAGAAAGAATGTGGGATGTAACAAACTGAAAGCATATGATTGCACCATACAATGTAATGCTTGTATTGATGTTTTTAAGTTCACAAGGTACGATGCTTTTATAGGCTGAATGCCTTATCTTTCTCAACACTACTCTCATGGGGCAATTACACTTGGCTAAACCAATTACATCACTGCTTAAACACAAAACACTGGAGTGGCTATAAGCCCCTATAAGTCCATGGAAACTCATCATGGAATACTAAGAACATAGAAACATGAGAGCAACATCAGCTCCGAGTAGATGGTATACCACTCTCCAAAATATCAAGCATGGGGCTAATGAGTATGGCCGAGAGGTCTCCCTCAGCTATGTCACGTGGAAAGGTAGCTTGATGGTGGTGGAGCATGTCCTAGATCTGGAGCTGATGAGGTGATTGTGGCAGAAAGAAAGAAAGAAAGTTATATTAACGTCCACGGGAGGCCGAATCCGACCTATGGGACAGATCAGATACATCCATTTACATTCCACTCTGGGTATCGATGCCAAAGAGGCATAAAACTGAAAAAAAATAACTCAAAATGAACCCTTAAGACTCTTAAGAGTTTAAATTACAATGGGCTCTATTGCATCTAGTTCGAAATTGAGGTTCAAAATAAAAATAGCTATATTTCATCCATGGATGGATTTGCTCTTGAGGGGGGTGGGGTACGGAATTCTTTAATGATTGCTTGTCCTCCTCTGTATATTGCCCATTTGCCATTCTTTCTTGCTTCTTTAACTTTATTCAGCTCTGCTGATCTGTTCTTGAGTTGTAGCGGGGTGAGTTCATCAGCTATCCATACCTTTGTCCCTTGTTTGCTTCATCACTGCTATTTTCTCATTGTTGTCCATATAGGAGACTTTTGCCTGTGTACCCTTTACTATAATAGAGATAGGGTCTCCTAAGTCCACGAAGGGGACTACTTTGCTCAGTTGTGCTGTAAGTACATCTGTATCTAATATGTAGTCTTCTCGAAGCTCTTGAGCTATGTCTGTCCTATCCCAGCCTTGAGGAAGACCACCGACTCTGATTACCTTTTTGTTACTTTCCATTCGTTCCTTTTCTTTGACTGCTGATATGACTTCTTTAACAAAATCTTGTGAGTTAACTGAATTTACCTTTGAAACATGGTTTGTCGTTTCTGTTTGTAGTGTTGTAGGTATGGGTCCTTCTCGTGCTTCCTCTTGCTTCGTCTTCATGGCTTGCACTTGCACTTTCAGTTCGTTGATTTGTTCATCTTTCTTGATAGTCTCGTGTTTCAGTGCTGCTAATTCTCCCTGAAGTTTCTTCAGTTCTTGCATGAGGTAGGCTTCCCATGGTGTCGGCTTGCTCACGGGTGGAGGAATGGGCGGTAATCGTGAAGCGGTGATTGAGGCAAAAGACTTCTTACTTCCCATGTGTTGCTGCTGATAAAGGAGAGGGCTGTTGGTGGAACGAGTCTCCCCTCAAGGGTACCCTCTCCCCTTTGGGGGAGACTCAGAAAATGCGACCTACAGGATGCTGAGCTACAGAGGGGCTTCGGGACAGGATTGGGATGATGACAGTCATCCAAGAGCAGGTTGGATTCCCGTCGTCAAGTTTAGCAGAGGGGGATGTCATGTGCATCATAGATGCCATGGACATTCTTAGGGCTAGATCCAGAAAAGGCAACCAGATAAAGAGTATGAACCCAGTAGAAGAACCAGGATGATGGAGCACAGAGCACAGAGCACCTCGGCAGTGTAGACTGAAGCAAGGCTTGGAGAAGAAAAAAGGGATGCTGTCGGCTGCTCACAGAACCAGTCGGCTGAATCAGAGGACATGGGCAGCATCAAGCGCATCATAAACAAGTAGTATATCTAGTCGGGCAGCGCTGAATAGTTGGTATGGACATGGAACTGGCCGACCAGCAGTCGGCCAGCATAAAAAGTGTCCAAAGACCCATATAAATAGGGCCAAGTGCTCCATATTGTATTCATTCTCTCCCTCTAGGGGTTTGAGTCAGTAGGAGTCCCATAGGGGACAGATTTTTGGTGTGTTACCACCTTTTATGTAAGGCAGCCCATGGCTGCAGATTTAGGTACCTTTTTGTACCATAGATTATACTGAATTTCCAGCACTTCTCTCTCTCTCTCTCTCTCTCTCTCTCTCTCTCTACTCTCTCTCTACTTGCGTTTTTGCATCAGAAGGTTTCCAAGAGTGTTTAGGGCTGAAAGATACTACCCAAAGCTTCCGCGTGTTACACGTCATGTCCACTTTACCACTTGCACTCCATGTTGGTACTCTGACCACACACCTTGGATGAGAGGTGGGCTCAAGTAACAAGATAAAACAATCACTCGCAGGCATAGATAAAACAATCACTCGCAGGCATAGATAACCTGGTGTTCCATAAGCATTTCTGCTACACATAGTTTATAGGCATTTCGGCCACCAACTCACTCTACCCTCTCAAGTGCCCATGTTCCCTTCCATCTACTCTCTATTGTTCCACCCAGATATGGTAGAAACAATCTTCAAGAGAGCACGTAGGACAAGAGAACACTACACACGGTATGTTGTGCTCCACACTACCCTCTGAAGTGCCCATGTTCCCTTCCATCTGCTCTCTATTGTTCCACCCACACATGGTAGAAACAATCTTCGAAAGAGCACGTAGGACAAGAGAACACTACACAGGGTATGCGAACCATGAGTTTCATAAGTCCAATGCATCCTAAATAAAGGGAGCTATAAAGAATAATCCATAAACTTGAGGATAGATCCAAATCCTAGAAAAGAAGTCCAGGAATCCATAGACCTGTATACCATAACTTTTACCACATACTCCGTGCTAACCACACACCTTGGAGTAGAGGTGGATTTTATCCATAAAAGCATCATTTCCATGAGATATCAAAAGATTTCTTCTCTATAAACTCGGTCAGATTCGTCCATAGAAATTGCTTGTGAAGCCCAATATCTATATAAATCTCGTCCAAGAAAGAAATCTCCATAGATATAATCCATCCCAATAAAGAGAGCCATAAACAATGTTTCCCTGAAACCATCTCAAGGCAAACAACACCACCTTTCTCCTTGCATGGCTATACAAGGGTTAGTGAACATCAAAAACACTTCATAGTAAATAGCCAAAGCACCAACTTTGCAAACTCAAAGTATACTTAGCTTTTCTTTGCTAGGTTGGTCATGAAGCCAAAAGAAATATCTCGTCACCATATCCTTAAGATATCCCGAGATATATCTCCATATAGCTTGCCTGTAAGCTTGATAATATAATCCACAATATCCATATGAAAAGAGTGCTAAACGTGTGCACATAAAGCCAGCTCCACACTTCCAAGATAAAATTTTGTGAATTCATAAATCCTTAGATCCACAAGCTGTCTACTGCTCATGCTCTTGCTTCATAAGCTATGAAGCGGCTGGCCATGCTTAATAGCAATGATGGTAAGTGTGGTCCCCACTTGAGATCTTTTCTCTTCCTTATTGATAGAAGGAAGCCTCCGCTTCCAAGAAAGCCTATGCTCTGATACCAATGAAACTCGCGGCGGGTGCCCGGGGGACTAGGGCCTTTGACACACTTGTTGATACCATCAATGCATATTAAAACACTTAAACATGGCCACAGCCTTAACACATATCCATCATCACTTTGCATAAAAATAAAAGCTGGACAAAACATCCACAAATGCTGAAAATGGAGCTTGCACACGTGACACCGCATAGAGGCCGGAATGGGCCGACCCCCCCCTTGGAGTATTTTATTACCCAAGGAGAATAATATCAGGTACAAGCTTTGAGAGCCTTACTCTCCCCAAGGGAGATGCCGGATTATCCATATACAAATGCCATAACATAGCTCAAAACGAGGCTACCAAGCCGGAACATAGGCTGTAGAAATGCCGAGCCAACAATATAATCCATATACCTCCGTGTGGGTACTGATTCTTCCCCAAAAACCACGGGTCTTCATGCAATAGAGCTGGTACAGCAAGTATAACTCTCCATTCAGCCGGTACAGCAGGTACAATGGCTAGTACAGCCGGTATAGTGGCTGGTACAGTGGTTGGTACAGTGGCTGGTACAGCCGGTATGGTGGCTGGTACAATAGGTACATCAAGTACAAATGTTGGTACAGCATGTACAGTGACTAGTACAGCAGGTACAGTGGTTGGTACATCAAGTACAGAAGCTGGTACAGTCGGTACAATGGGTGGTACAGCAGTGTAGGTACCTGTAGGTCCTTTGCTTTGCTGTGAAACTGATGTGGGAGAAGGTGAAGAGGTGGGCCACCTATGCCTCCACACCAAACAAACCATCAAGCTCTTTGTAGCTGGAACAATCAAGCTCTAGCCTCATTGCTGCTGGCTAGGGCGTCTGTGAGGCAAAGGTCGCCAACGAACTGGCGGAAGCAGATGACCTGGTCCCAAGTTGTTACGGCCCTGTGTTTTTCTCTTGACATTGTGCAAGTGTGCACGGGAACATGGGGTGGATAGTGTGGACAAGTGTGAGGATGTAGGAAGAGTCAGTGAACATTGTGGTCAGTGTGTAGTGTGCAAGACATTTGTTCAATGTTCACACTTGGGGCCAAATGATTAAAGTCCCTTCTCATAACCCATGGGGACAAAGGTTGGAGGGGACAAAGGTTATTAAAACCATTAAAAATAAAAGAGCACCCCTTTTTGAAGATCGTGGCCCTTTTGGGAGGGGTTACGCTATTATTGGGGGGAATGCTTCGTTTGGAGGAGTCGACTGCAGCTATGGGCATGTGTGCTTTTTAGCTCGTGGGAAGGCTGGTCGGGCCAGCACACTTGGGGGCTTGCTTTTTGGCGACGGGGGGCTGCAAGCGCAAGGTGGGTCTGCTCTCTCTCTCTCCCACGCATGGAAGGCAGCACAGTGTTGGACTGCACTTTCACAGAGAGGGTGCGGAGTGACTGGCTCGCTTCAGAGCAGACCCAGGCATGTTCTTCAGGGAGCTAAGAACATGGAGCTGTGGACACCCCCTTCATTGATGTATACCATTTTATACCCCCAGTATGGTACAGGATGGAGTTAGCTAGGTTGCATATCATGATTGTATACTCCATGCATATAGCTTTGCATTCTCCTAGTAGTAAAGCTCCATCCCCTCCCCCACTCATTGTACTTATTGCACACCCAGATTCAACTTTTTAGTTCAGTACTTTTTTATTTTGTTGGGATGACAGAGGATACCCCACACAGGTACACTGATTTGTCTCATAGGCTGAGTTCGGTCTTTTGGAAGACGTTAATAAAATCTTTCTTTCTTTCTTTCTTTCTCACCGGCTAGGAGTCGGGCAGCATACACACATGCTTTGGCTCTCTTAGAAAAGTGGGCTGGACAGCAGGTTGGAAGGTTGACAGGTTGGTCGGGCAGCAACTCTCGCCCTCTCTTTCTTTGCAACAAACCGGAAGGCTGCCCAGCAGGGCGCACAGGACTGAAGCTCTCTCTCTCTCTCTCTCTCTCAGCCACACGCTTCACCATGGGTTCAGCAGCCAGAGGTAGATTGACACGGGGATATGCAGCCTTGGCTATGCTAGAGAGACAGTGCCACCAGGCGCATTTTCAAGAGCCCCGGACGAAGGGGTGGCTATTTGACACATTAGTCACACCGGCATTGATGTATGGAGCAGCAGTATGGGCGCCAGGCCTTGCTACCCATTGGTGGACACAGATAGAGAGACCACAGGCCCTCATGATGGCACGCATGATACGCAGCAAACCGTCAATACCTCATGACATTATCCAAGCAGAGTTTGCTGCGCCTCCTATGATGGTAGAGGCCATATTTCAGACTATATGCGTGCTAGACAGATTCAGAGAGATGCCACAGGACAGATTATCATACAGAGCTTTTGAGGCATCTAGACAGTTGGCTGAGGCAGGAGACAGAGGATCATGGTATGCACAGGTCACACATTGGTTCTCACATTATGGCCTAGACATGGATCATCTACCACCATTCCAGTATGACAGGGATGCACCATATATCCGTCTCTCTCATAGTGAGAGGAACAGAGTATTGAGACAGGATCTATGGCAGCTCTATACATGAGAGACATGGATATCGCCTACACAGCCTCTTCCACCGAAGATGCTATACTACAGAGATCACTTCATGAGTATCACTGATGATGGATTTATAGAGAGGCCTAGATACATGGAGGGCTTTTTACCACACGGCTCCCGAGTGGCTATTGGTCAGCTCAGAGTTTCATCACACCGATTGGAGATTGAGACTGGCAGAGCAGCACGGATCCCCCGAGAGGAGAGGGTATGCAGATTGTGCAGAGAGGAGGTGGAGAGTGAGGAGCATTATGTATGCAGATGCAGAGCATATACAGCCATGAGAGAGAGATATCCCATTTTATTCAGAGAGCCACATTCCCTACGCTAGATCTTTGAGGCAGCAGACCAGCGCATACTGGGGAGATACATTCTAGACATACAGTGCCACAGAGAGACATTATTACAGGCTCAGACAGCTCCAGACGGGGGGCGACAGACACAGATTACTACATTTTTTCAGAGATCCATCCCCCTCCCAGCCCCTGCACGGCAGGGAATTACTCTCCAGAGAGCAGAGACACTTAGAGCCCGCAGGAGACAGAGGACACCTGGCTTTCGGACACCATGCCTATACCAGAGAGAGATGACAGAGATCAGAGCTCAGTTTCACAGAGAGGGTGCGGAGCGACTGGCTCGCTTCAGAGCACACCCAGGCATGTTCTTCAGGGAGCTGTGGACACCCCCTTCACTGATGTATACCATGTTGAGAACCACTCATCTACTGCAGCATACCATGATGGGTGATGGCCCTCTGTGGCAATACTCTGTGAGGACTCCATGGCCAAGCGGGGTAGTCTCTCTGGACCCATGCCTCTGATGCATCTGATGTAGGCTATGGTTTGATATAGAGCCTCGGTGGGCATTGCAAGATCTACATTGACGATCTCATGTGGTATAGATGGTTTGCTGCGAATCATCCTAGAGATCATGAGGATCTGCGGCCTCTCCATCCGACGCCAATCATATGTAGAGAGGTTAGGGGTCCATACGGATGCTGCATACATCATAGCTGGGGTGACTAAGGTGTCAAATAGCCATCCTTTGGTGCGAGGCTCCTTGAAGTGAGCTTGACGACACTGTCGCTCCATCAAGGCAAGGGCAGCATGACCTCGAGTGAGCTTGTCCTATGATGTCTGTCTCATGGAGAAATGGCTCCCATTACTAGTGCCACCTGACTGCCTCTATATGTGATCATTGTATCTTTCATAACCCGTCTGGAGCAACAACCCCCCCACCCTCCCCCCCCCCCCCCCCCCCCCCCAACAAAAAAAACCTTCCCCCAATCCCTCCATCTTGCACCCAGCCTTCCATCTTCCCTAGTGTTGCCTCCCAAGCTCTTCTACCTCCCTTCACGTTGCGCCCCCCCCCCCCCCCCCCCCCCCCCCCCCCCCCCCCCAGCACACTCGGGAGATTGAGGCAAGGAGAGCAGCACGGACCCCTAGAGAGGACAGAGTATGCAAATTATGCCACAGAGAGGTAGAGACAGAGGAGCATTACATATGTTGATGCCCTGTATATTACGAGATCAGAGGGAGATACCACTGCTTGTTCAGAGAGGGTTTTGTCCCACTTAGCCGGATGATGGAGTATCTTGATCAGAGATGCTTAGGCCTTTTCCTCCTTGAGCTACACCGACATAGAGAGAGGCTTCTATAGGTGCAGAGCCAGAGATCCCAGCCACACATCACCAGCTTCTTCAGGCCTGTCAGCGAGCCACACCCCCCTCCCCCTGTATCATCTACCTCTCGACGAGGTCTCACACTATAGAGAGCCTCGGAGATCAGAGCTGCTAGGAGACCACCACTACTCCATCAGGCCCAATCTGCCTAGATCTAGGCATGATACCACACAACCATGGAGGAGAGAGTCCAGAGGCTACACCGGGGCACAACAGATGTGAGAGTCCTCGCCCCATGCCCCATGTATGATGTACTACACCCCACCATCTCCACTGGGTGGAATTAGTAGTATACCACCTATCATGATTGTACATCTATAGCATGCTAGACAGTGACTGCATAGTGAGCTGCAGATGACTAGGATTAGCTTTTCATTTCAGTTTTTCTTTCCATGATACTCAGGACACGGACTTGTTGTATACATATTTGTCTCATAGGCCAATTTGGCCTTTTGTAGACGTTAATGTATTTTTTCTCATAAGCCAATCTGGCCTTCTGTAGACGTTAATGTATTTTTTCTTTCTTATTCTTTTTCACTAGCCGAAACTCCTGCTCATCGTAGCTTACTGTGTTATACATTTCTTTTCAGCACACCATGTCCCAACTAGCAATTTTTGTTAAAAAATTTTGCTTTTCTTACCTCTTATCTAATCATTCATGGTCCTTCTAATGTTGTATTTTTCTCATTGTCTAAAACCTTCAAGGTAAATCAGCTTGTTGAATGTAAGTTTTGAGGGTCAATCAGCTCCAGATAGGATTTTGGCTATTGCTGGGATCAAGGAGCTTTGTAACATTTCACCTATCATTCATGGTCCTTCTGATGCTGTCTTTTCTCATTGTCTAAAATCTTCAGGGTCAATCGACTTGTTGAATGTAAGTTTTGAGGGCCAATCAGCTCCAGATAGAATTTCAGCTATTGCTGGAATCAAGGAGCTTTGTAACATTTCACCTTCACGCAGGTTAGCAGCACTGAATTGCTTTTTTTACACGATCATGTGGAAGTGGGCTCCTCCAATTTTTCTTTGCTGTAACACAGGTGGAGATTAATTGAAGTTGATGGAGATCCTTCGCACCTAGGCGAGCTGCATAGCCATCTTCTCTCCTTGATTTGCCCATCAAAGACACACATGGTTATTTTCTTCCCACAGTTGATTTCCAACTTAATGAGGTTTCGTCTCTGATTTCTTATTTGGATAGTTTATTTTTGGCTTATATCTTGACTTACAACCATAGTAGTCAGGGGGTTGTTTGAAACGTGTTTCCTAAACGTTTCAAACGTGTTTCGTAAAATCAAGCCGAAGTTTCCTACCTTTAAGTTTTTTCATGTAAAAAATTTCAGATATATAATGTTTAAAATATCAGTGAATGCATAGAAATCATGAAAACATCAATTTGAAGCTTACATGTAACACAATTCATGGAAACATCTATGTAGGATTCAACCTACTACCGTTGCCTAGACCCTGGTATCATAGTGACACACTCGTCATTGACATCGCAATTTGCAAGTGGCATGAATAATGAAAATTTTCATTACTAACAACTTAACAAGACTGAATAATGTAGTTTTTGAATCACAAATAACAAAAACTATATAATCATCCATCATCAATGATCATAGACCATGATCCAAATTTCCAATCATCCATGCCACAAGCCTACAAAAAAGAGCATACATGATACTAAATATGTTATAAGTTTGTGGTATTCATGAAGTCATGGTCCAAATTACAATGCACATAAAGTTTAAACAATACAAAATAAATCATGATGAGCCACATTGTTTATGGACCATGGCTGAGGCTCTCAGCCTAGCTAGTCGCTAGTCTTGCAAGTCCTCAGTGTCCTCGCTCTCTTCATCATCTAACTCAGACTCACTATGAGAATCAGATGTAGAGGAAGACTCATTGTGAGAATCTGATGTAGAGGAAGACACAGTGGCTACACTTGCCTCAGCTCCCGCACTAGTACTAGCCATAGTCACATGGGACGCAAAATGGGGACGGGGAACGGGGATGGAAAAGACTGAGAGTGGCCATACCCTGTGACTATATAGTGACATAGGACGGGAAGATGCTGCCATCCCCAACATTCCCGAGTCTAAAAATGCCCATTCCCTATGACTATGGTACTAGCACCTGTTGTGGATGAATGTGCACGTGTAACATGTCGTGCTGGGGTGACCTCCTCATAAAGCATGGTATAAATGTCACGCTCCTCTTGAGCAATCCTTGGGAACTCTTTCACTTTCTCGACATTGACTTGGCGTTGCTTGATGGGATTGCCTACCTACTCAATTAGACGGAGGTTGCAATGACAAAATACCAACCGCTCTAATTGAGCAGTGGACAACTGATTTCTCTTCTTTGTGTGAAAGAGGGTCCAAGTGCTGCAATTCCTCTCACAAGGACCTAAGCTATAATCTTGTGATAGGATTCGAATGGCAAGGGATTTCTATTATAATTCATGCAACAAAAGAAGTTGAAGCTCTTGTGAGTAATTATTAATAGGTATACGACAAGTGGATTCTTTTGCAAGACTCGAGAATCAAGACCAAGTGGGGGTTGTTGATGTCATATTTCTCTCACCACGACACTGGCTTTAGCTGTGTGTCTCGCATTTTGGCCATCATTGAACCAAATTTAAAGCTACCATTTCGGAAAATAAGTAGCTCATCCTCGAACTGCCTCACATGGTCCACATCTCCTGCTGTGTATCTCTTGATGTACTGCTGCCATCCATCCTCAAGCTCCTCATTATTGGATTGCTGCTCATTACTCCAAAGAGGATGCAATATGTGAGCAACTGCATGGATTGGTCATGAAACCAAGCCCACCGTGTGTTCCATACGGCTCGAATGTCTTGGATCCTATAAAAACAGCCATGATATGTCATATACCTAAGATTAACATTGAAGAGTCAAAGAGACTAAGAGTGCATGCATAATGCAACATACCTCTCTGGTGATAAGACACTATAGCGGTTCAAAGCCTCACCAATTCTATCCATGAACTCGTACAAGAGTGCAAGCGTGCTGCCCTCCGTGTCGGTGATGTGGAGAACATTGTAAATAGGCTTTGAAGGGCTTTTACAAGAGTTTTAGTCTCTTGCCGCCAATTGTCTCTCATGACAGCACGCACAAATGCGACAATCTTGGGACTCTCACGACCATCCCAAGTCATCCACTCCATGGAAACCACTGTAGTAAGAGTCCTTGGTGGACTCTCACCAGCCTCTCAACCACAATTAGTGTGTATGCAAATCTAGTGGCTGAAGGTTTGAGAAGCTCTAAGTCGCCGATATATATCAAGCACCTTCGGCCTCTTTGTCACAAGCTTCACCATCATGTGAGAGGTCTCCAAGATGTTTGACACCCAACCTAACTTTGCCACATCCTCGATGAGGAGGGCCTCTAACCCTATGATGAGCAAGGCTTGTTAGCTATTTTTGGTTTCCACCATCTTAATCAATTCTCCCCGCATCTCGTTTAACTAGCTCATCAACTGGACCTGCATTTCTGCCTTCCATTTATCCATTTCCTCTTGCATGGAGGTGTGCCACATGCACATAAGTTTATCTGCCCCTCGTATTTCTCCAAGCTTCTTTTGCATATTTTCGATTTCCAAGTCCTGCAACTTGCATACCTCTTTCATGGCTGTCATTCATGCCTTAACATGGGAATCCATGATCTTCTGTGTATTACTCCATATTGTACTATATTTCCTTTCTTTTTCATCTTTGGTGTGTATGTGTTTGGAGAGCCCTCCATTCTTGGACTGAAGGGGTCCCCTTTGTGCCAGTTCCTAGTAGTAGAGTGCTAGCGGGTAGGGCTTAGGCAGTGGAGTATGGGAGGTATGCAGGCAGGGCAATGGCGTGCTGCAAGGTAGACCGAGGGCGGACAGGACATTGGTGGGCTGATGGGCAAAGAGTTGCATGCAAGGAGGCCCGGGGGTCTATTTGTGCAACACACAGGATGCAGAACAAGGGAAGGGCAGGACGACAAAGAGGAGGAGAGGCCGGCATGAAGAAGGGGTCGAGGGGGCAAGGTGGCGCAAAGAAGAGGCAAGCAGAGGGTAGCATGCAAGAGAGATGGCAGCGAGAGGCGGCGGCACAATGGTGGAAGGGCGGTTGCGCAGACACAGTGTGCAAGAAAGGCAGGCACACAGAAGTGCAGAGCAAGAACAATTGGGGTGCGAAGAGGCGAAGGGGGGTGAAGCAAGCGCAGACGGGGCTAAGGAGGAGGGCAACGCTAAGAAAAAGAAAGAGAGCAGCCGGCAGTCGGGTAGCTTGTGGTGGTGGTAGAGAGCCATAATCTTGGAGTAGAGAACCACCAAGAATAGAGAAGAGTTGCCAACATGATGGAGGTTAGTTTGCATCAATAGAGCCTACTCAAATGAAGAGAGAAGGCTCCAATTTATAGATTTGGGGCTCTCATGAGCTAGAATGGCAAGTAAAAGCTATAAGACAAGTGTGGAGCTGAGGTGACAAGTGTGAGGCCACTTGTCTCACTTTGATCCACAATCCTGCCAGTGGTTCCTCCCATAAACTTAATATCTCAATTGTCAAAGGTGCTTGAGCAAGTCTTCCCATTGATTAGCTTACGGACGTAATCACACACATCCTCGTTTGTTTTTTCTTTTTCTTTTTTGTTGTTGTTGTTGTTGTGTGTGTGGGTGTGGGGTTTTGTTGGGGGCTTAGAAAATTTGCCTTCAGCCATGAATCTTAGAGTCCATTCTTGATGTAATTTACAATTGTGGAGGGAGCTCTAGGTCTGGTATATGCTCAATTTGTATTTGGAGTTATTGACATGTCCAAGGGTCAACATTATTAAGGTTATTTGGATCAAAGTGGGTAGAGATAAAGGTTGTGCTAGAAAGAGGCTAGAGTGATATGCAAAGAAACACTTTGTGCATTGAACGCTCTTGTGTGTTTTGGCCTCAATTTTTAGTGCATAATGTATTGTGTTTAGCTGGTGGCAAATGTGAACTGGTCAAATGACAATTTTTTTCATGCTTCTAGGACCTGAATATTGGGACAGCTCTCTGGCTAGCAGCCCAGGGTCATGGTTGGGTGAAAGATGGTACATCACGCAAACAGTATAAATCTGAGGCCCGAGTCATTTTGGTTGGTTCAGGAGCAGATGAGCAATGTGCTGGCTATGGAAGACATCGCACTAAGTTCAAAGAAGGCGGGTATGTGAGCTGCTAGCAAGACTTTATGTTAAAAAGCATTTATAAGGTTGTGTTTGACTCCCTTTTGTCATTGCATGTGCACCATGTAACCCCGTCTGTGCCTGAAGGTCATCTTACTTCTCTCTTTTTGTACATTAAACCAATGTTTAATACCGTAGACTACCCAAGTTCCCTTTTATCCCTCAAAACAGTTCCTTTCAAGTACATATGAGAACTCAGATACAGCGCCTCTAGTGAGTTATAAGTCTAAGAAGAAAGGGAAAGCGTCTCTCAATGGCTGTTTACTCTCAAGGACGCTACATAAGAGGGTGTGAGGGGTGCCACACTGGGGGCCTGTAGCACAATGTGAACCCGTCTGTCTGTGTGCCTCTAGACAAGAATCTGGGGCTCCAGATGTGCAGAAAAGCTGCCCCCTGTTCCTGCATAGCTCTGGGGATGCCTTGGAGGCACTCCCAATGGCTATGGAGATTGTGGATGAGGTTAGTCAAGATGGCCCACATGGACTCTGCTTACGGAATGGCAAACCCCTCAATGTGTCTTGCAGCATCATCTGCCAGGCAGTGAGGGTAATAATGGACTCCCATCAGGAACCTTGTGGTGTGGAAATAGCCCAGGGAGTCGTGGGAACCTGCCTCACCTCCATAATAGTGATCGGCTGTGACTTAAGGTGGAGTGTGAGATGTGTGCCATCCTCCTCGTACTGGGTGCAGGGTCTAATCTTATCCTGCTCCCCAGGCGAAGAAATGGAGGTGTAACTGGTTCTGGCTGAATTTCCAGAGAATCCTCTGCCACACCTGTTGCCCGCACAGGGCAACCCTAGAATAGCGGTGAGACTCTTGTGATGCCGCCGAGTGGCATCCATGGTAGCCATCCGGGCCCCCACTGCAAGACCTTTTTGAGCTGTCAAATAGTCAAAGTAGAACTTCTAGGTGGAAGCTGCTTTAAACTTTTAAAAGATGGGGCTTGTTATGTGCTCATCAAACCAGGGGTGCTGGGAATGTGATGTTGTATTGGCCTATGTACCTGCTATACCAACCTCTATACCGGCTATACCAGCCACTATACCTACTATACACCAGCTGTGCTAGGCTCTGTACCGGCCTTTGTACCTACTATACCAGCCTCTGTACCTATTGTACCAGTCATCGTACATGTCGTACCAGCCTCTGTACCTGTTGCACTAGCCTCTATACTTGTCGTACTGGCTATACTGGATGCCCTAAATGCTGTACCAGCCTGCTGTACTGATGCCCTATCGATTGTACCACTATGTCTATAGCTGTGATTATGTGGTAATTTGTATCAACACAGGATGTTGACCAAGTTTTGTGGAACCATGTGGATGGTTATGATGAAGGCATCATTGTATATGCTTATCATGTATATGGTGTTGTATGTGGATAATTTAGCTTGCCCGTATTTGAGAAGCGTTCTCATGTTTTAGCTTTGTGAATATGGTTTAGTGGCTGTGGCCAATGTGTAACGTTTAATACACATTGATGGTATAACAAAGTGTGTCAAACGCACTGTTCCCCGGGCGGTTCGGTTTCATTGGTATCAGAGCATATGCTTCCTTCTCTCTCATAACGAAGGAAAGATCACAAGTGGAGACCATGCTTGCCATGAATGCTATTAGGCATGGCAAGCCGATTCAAAGTTGTGTCAAGAGCGTAAGTGTAAGACACCTTGGTCTATGGATTTTTGGAAATGTCTTTTTGTGCATGTGATCAATATTCTCTTTTAAATTGGTGCCATGGATCATATTATCAAGCTCTAAGGCTACCAATATGGAGTTATATCTTTTGACTAGGGAAGCATGGTGGGTCTATGACCCAAAAGTCATAGGATTGAGTGTGACAAAGAAAAGCTAAGTATACTTTGAGTTTTGCAAAGTTGGAGCTTTTTGCTATTTATTGCAAGTACCCTTGAACATTGAATCCTTGTATGTCCTAACAAGGAGAATTGTATGTTGTTTGCCTTGAATTGTTTTAGGAAAAACACTATTATCAGTTGAATAGCCTGGCTTATATGGTTTGTCAATGGATTATGGACTATATTTATGAAGCATCCTTTGCTCGAGAATTTCTATAGATTACAGTTTGGCATATCTATATGGTTATCATTGGCCAAGTGTTTCTTGGGTCTTTATGGCACAACCGACACAGAGTGCAAGTGGTATGTCTTGACTTCAGCATTTTGGCTCTAGATTGGTATTGGTTTTGTGTGTCTCTAGAGAGAGCTAGGCGCTAGTATGGGAACACGAGTGTTGTGTGGTCTCGGAACACCAGTGATCTATTCTTCCATCTAGAGAAAGATTTGAATATTCGTGCTATAGCACCTATCTATTTGGGACATGGATTCTTTCAGTTATATTGGATTTGTGAGATTGTCTCATCCTGCCCACTTAATGGAACATAATTATAGCTTGGATATATGGCTTGAAGCTTAAAGTTGCGGACAACTTTTAAGAAGCTAGAAAGATGTCACTAGACCGGACATTTCCTAGTATGAAAGGGGTTCGTGTACTCCTGGACGCCCAAATATTTGGAAAGTAGAATCTTTGGGAATGGGAGATTTTCCGGTGCAAAGAGCTAGGTGCCACCCGGTGTTTGGTCTAGGCGCCCGAGACACTTCGTGGATGTAGAGATAGTCACTTGTTGCGTGGGAAGCACGCGTGGCAGCCAAGCACCCGAGAAAAGGATTTAGCGCAAAAACATGCTCTTATTTGGTTGTCCACACTCACCCTGGTTTTTAAAGGGTTTCACATTCATTTTAATACGGTAGACATTTTATAAGTTCGGTAGCTTGTGAGTAATAGGATTCATACTGTTTATACAAGTGGTTTGAACAAGTGAAGACACATCTGTGGACAAGGGGCATTATGAGGTGTAGATACATTTGGGGCAAGTTTGGTAGGTCTTCTTATTTATTTGGCAAGCCCTCTACACACACACTCATGCTGGGAACTAGAAATCAGCCCTCTCCACTCCTCTTGCACATCATTTGTGCTTGTGGCTGCCTACTACAGGCTACTTTGCAACAATTCTATCGCGCGAAGAAATGTTGGATCAAGTTTCCTATATTTTAATGGCCTATGTACTTGCTACCGACTGTCTACTAATGAAATTGAACTGCCTGGGAGACTAGGACCTTTAACACACTTTGTTATACCATCAATGCGTACTAAACTTTAAACATGGTCATACCCACTTAACCATATTCACAAAGCTGTAACATGAGAAAATATCCACAATGTTGAAAATGAAACATAAGCATAGGGGCACCACACTGGGGCTGAAATGCTCTCTCCCCGCCCCCCCCCCTTTGCTTGGATAAACCAAGGAGTATTTCAATTGTACAAGCTTGGAGGCTTCCAGATTCGGGCAAGCTGGATTGCCCACATGCAATACTCTATGTACATGATAAACAGATACAATGATGCCTTCATCATAACCATACACATGGTTCCATAAAACTTGGTCAACTTCATGTGTGAGTAGTGATTTTTTCTCTCATGCACAATAGGCCAACTGTCACCATCTGGCCACCCAATTGGTCCACCCGTGTTTTCTCATTATGTATGTACATTGGACTGACGTCCATGGCAGTTGCATATGCCCGGGATTGATGCCACTCATGTGATACTATGGACTTGGCTGTCTGCTGGAACTTGCGTCTGTGTGTACATGCCCGAAATGCTTGGAGGATTGGTGTTCCATTGGGTTTGGTACCTCGTGTACTTATCTGGAGCGCATCTATTTTGGTATAGTTTCATGAACGGGGATTGTCCATGAAAAGATGCAGGGGGGAAGAGAGCTTGAGCTCTTGCAAGCACACACACACACTCACAAAACCCTAATAGAGAACACACAAGGTGAGAGGCTGAAATCTTCTTCTTCTCTACTCAACACTCAACACACCATATACAAGATAAGAGTACACATAATATGAAAGGTACTCAACCAATACATACACGGGTTCTCTATAGTGTGAACCCGACTAAATGAGCTGGCGCTATAACTATGCCAGTCTCTAGAATGGCTGTCACACAGCCTGTCATCCCACTGGCCGCATATCACCCAAGATCTCACCAACCATGCCAGTGGTGTAAGTGTGGGACCTATCCCCCAGGCGGGTCATCAGTGTCCACCGCCTCACTAGACGAGCTCGATATCTCAACACTCCCCCTCGAGCTCAACTCCATCTCATGTACACCAAGCGAAGCCCTGAATCTGCGGAGCTTCTCTGTACCCAATGCTTTGGTGAAGATGTCAGCTACCTGATCCTCTGTGCTGACATAAACAAGGTCAAGGTCTCCTGCCAAGACCTTCTCTCTGACGAAGTGGTAGTGGACCTCTATATGCTTTGTACGAGCATGAAATACTGGGTTCCTGGCCAACTGTATACTGCTAATGTTGTCACAGAAAATGACAACTTGTCTATCCACTGATAGACCCAAATCTGCAAGTAGCTTCCTCAACCAAGCTACCTCACATGCTGCCATAGCAGCTTCTCTGTACTCGGCCTTTGTACTCGATAGAGCAACCGTAGGCTGCTTCTTGCTGCTCCAAGTCACAGCAGCACTCCCCAAAGAAAACATGAAGCCACTGGTAGATCTTCTGTCTGAGATACTACCAGCCCAATCAGCATCTGTGTACCCATGTACAAATATCTCTGTCCCAGTCTCATAGAATAGTCCACAATGCAAAGTAGACCTCACATACCTCAGTATGCGTCTCACTGCATCCAAATGCGGTTTCCGTGGAACCTGCATAAACTGACTCACCAACCCAACAGCATAGCTCAAATCTGGTCTGGTGATCGTCATATAGATCAAGCTTCCTACTATGCGCCTGTACATAGTAGGATCCTCCAAGATCTCTCCTGAATCTGCACTCAACTTGCCATTCTGATCCAATGGCATAGAAATAGGCTTACAGCCTGTCATACCATACTTGGACAACATGTCCAAGCCATACTGTCTCTGCAGTAATCCAATACCATGTGGTGACCTAATCACCTCAATGCCCAAGAAATATTTGAGCTCCCCCAAATCCTTCATCTCAAACTTCTGTCTTGGCAAGATCTTTATATCAAATATCTCTGCATCATGGTCCCCCGTAATGATCAAGTCATCTACATAGATGACAACAAGCACAACTCCTCTATCACCATGTCTCACATACAGCGAGAAATCTGCATTGGCTACATGAAAGCCAATAGTGACAAGATATTCAGAAATCTTGTCAGACCATGCTCTTGGTGCTTGCTTTAAGCCATACAAGGCTTTCTTCAACCTGCAAACATGCTCGGGGTGACCCTGACCAACATCCTCATAACCAAGTGGCTGCAACATATACACCTCTTCTTGCAAATCCCCATGCAAGAATGCATTCTTTACATCCATCTGACGTAAAGACCATTGCTTTAACGCAGCCACTGCTATCACAACTCTCATCGTTGCCATCTTGGCAACTGGGCTGAAAGTTTCCTCATAATCAATCCCATATGTCTGCGCATATCCTTTGGCTACCAATCTAGCCTTGTACCTGTTTATGCTTCCATCACTATTATGTTTAACTTTGTACACCCACTTGCATCCAATGGCTTTCTTGTTTTCAGGCAATTGCACTAAATCCCAAGTTTCATTTCCATATAGTGCATCCATCTCCTCATCCATAGCTTTCTCCCAATACACATTTCCAACAGCTTCATCAATGCATGTGGGCTCAACAACCTGCACAACCTTTGCCATATATGCATAGTGATATGCCACATAACCATCATAAGTAAACCTCTGCACAGGGTTCTTCACTCTCCCAGATCTTCGCAGCTTTTCATTCATGGCTTCCATAGCCTTCTTTACACCAGGTGTTCTCATAGCTGGGATCCCAAGCTCCTCATCAAGGCTCATATCTGAACCACTAGACTCTCCATCAACATGAGAATGCCCTGCAGAAATGTCAGGCATACCAAGGGGCTCAACCACTTTCTCTTTTCCTTTACGTGATGTAGTAATCACATTTGCAGGGCTGGTATTATGACGCAGCCTGCCACTCCATGGTCTATCAACAGACCCACTAGATGAGGACTCTCCTGGTCCACTCAAAGATTGTGATTGCTGACCTGCATTCTGTGCAACCACACTTCATCACACCACTCACATCAGCCCCAACAACTTCTTTTTCAGCAGCATACCAGCTGCTCATCTCATCAAAAACAACATCCCTGCTTACCCTCAACTCACATGTAGTAGGGTTATAACACCTGTATCCCTTTTGCTCAAGGGAATATCCAATAAACACACATTTTTCAGCTTTCGGATCCAGCTTAGTTCTCAGCTCATCTGGTACATGCACATATGCAATGCATCCAAAGACTTTCAGATGAGACAAATCTGGTTTTCTGCCAGTAAACCTCTCCTTTGGAGTTACATCATGTATGGCTGCAGTTGGAGTCCTGTTCATGATATATACTGCTGTAGAAACAGCCTCAGCCCAATAGCAATGCGGCATATTCTTCTCTTCCATCAATGCTCGCGCAATCTCAGCAATGTGCGTGTTTTTTCGCTTAGCAACTCCATTTTGCTGCGGAGTGTATCTGCATGTAAACTGTCTCCGAATACCATTCTTCTTCAAAAATTCAGAGAACTCATTGGAGAAGTACTCTCCCCCTCCATCTGACCTTAGGCACTGTACATATTTCCCTGTTTGCTTTTCAACCAAAACTCTGAAATTCTGAAAGTGAGTGAACACCTCACTCTTCTCCTTCATGAAATATACCCACACTTTCCTTGTGTGGTCATCAATGAAAGTCACATAATACCTGCAGCCTCCCATAGATATGGTCTTCGTAGGACCCCATACATCTGAATGCACAACATCTAGTGCATTTCTGCTCACATATCTGTTACGTGGAAACACATGCTTTGTTTGCTTCCCAAATTGGCATGCTTCACATATTTTCTGCATACCTTTCACTTTAAATTTTGGCAGCCCTGTCACAATTCCTTTAGTCTGCATAGACTTCAATCTCTGCACATTCACATGTCCAATCCTTTTATGCCAGATGTCTGTGTCTGCAACAATTCCTGAACCATTTGCAAACATCGCAGCACTCATTTCAGGCATGTCTACATTCAACGTAAACATTCTGCCCACTCTGTTGCCTTTTGCAACCAACCTGCACTTGTCTTTGAAGTCTTCGACATAACAACCATCAGGGTTAAACCGAACCTGCAAACCCTGCTCAATCATCTGGCCAACTGAAACCAGATTCTTTGTTATGTTCGGTACATGAAGTACATTTGCAAGGTACTTCACTTTGCCATCCTGCATAGACAATGGCACATCTCCAACATGGGCAATTGGATGAGCAGTGTCATCCCCTGTTTCCACAAAACCTGGTCTTTCCGGGTTTTTCATCTCCTTGAACCACTCCCCATGACTCGTCATGTGGTTCGAAGCGCCTGAATCCACATACCATACATTATCTTTTTGTGCTGCATCAACATTTTCAGACATGGCATTCACGACATGCTGCATAACAAACAACCTTTCATTATCCTCATTATTTCTGCTTGAGGATGCATAGTTGTTTTGCTGCACTTTCCCATTTTGCATGTCAGCCTGCTTCTTATAACATTCTGCCTGCACATGTCCAGGCTTACCACAATAATAGCATTCACGTGCATCATTATATTGCCTTTGCCAATTTCCACGGCCTCTTTGACTCCCCCTGCCTCTGAATTTACCTCTTCCACCTGCGTGTTGTTGTTGTTGTTGTTGATTTTGGGACTGTTGTTGTTGTTGCTGCTGCTGCTGCTGCTGCTGCTGGCCATAATTCTGATTACCTGTTCGGCCACCTCCTTGACCGCGTCCACGGCCTCCTCTACCTCGTCCTCTTCCTGAACTCGTGTAGAAGGCCTGTTGCTCTGAACTGTTTTTGCTTTGTGAAGATTGTTGGTCTTCACCCAAGCTCTTCTCTTCGATAATCAGCATAGACACCAAATCTGTAAAGTTGGGAATGTTTTCCCGAGTCTGAATAGACGTCTTGAACGCCTTGTATTGTGGCCCAAGACCACGTAGACAGACCTCCACCTTATCATCATCATCTACTGACACACCAATAGATGCAAGGGATTCCACAATACCCTTTATCTTCAACGCATAGTCATTCACAGACATGCTCTTTTTCTCCACAGTATGAAGTTCATTCTTCAACTGTATCTTGCGTGCCTTGGTATTTGTTTCATAAAGCTTTACCAAGGTGTCCCACGCCTCCTTGGGGGACTTGGCATCCTGAATGTGCCCAATCATGGTGAGCTCCCGACAAGGGTGTAGTCACCAACACAAATAGGGAAGAGTAGTTGCAGCTCTTACCCTCGTACCGCTTCCTGTGGTTCTCTTGCTTGCAGCTCAGTCCTTAGCACGAACCAGGCTCTGATACCATGAAAAGATGCAGGGGAAAAAGAGCTTGAGCTCTTGCAAGCACACACACACACTCACAAAACCCTAATAGAGAACACACAAGGTGAGAGGCTGAAATCTTCTTCTTCTCTACTCAACACTCAACACACCATATACAAGATAAGAGAGCACATAATATGAAAGGTACTCAACCAATACATACACGGGTTCTCTATAGTGTGAACCCGACTAAATGAGCTGGCGCTATAACTATGCCAGTCTCTAGAATGGCTGTCACACAGCCTGTCATCCCACTGGCCGCATATCACCCAAGATCTCACCAACCATGCCAGTGGTGTAAGTGTGGGGCCTATCCCCCAGGTGGGTCATCAGTGTCCACCGCCTCACTAGACGAGCTCGATATCTCAACAGTCCATACCAATGTTGCATTGCATAGCATCTTTATGTGCTTGCTTGCAATTGAAATTGCATGCTATTTTCATGCTTGCCTGACCAATGTGTAGTTCCGGGTAAGGGGACGCCTGCCTGTGAACCGTGCCCGTAACTGTCTGTCGACATGGTTATGTGGCATGTGACAGGTGGTAAGTATTGGTCATAAACCTAGTAGGAATTAGCACTAATTTATAAGTTAGTGTGTACACGTTTCATTAAGTTTTGGGCGACCAAAACTCACTTATAAGTTATGACTAGCCCTGTGTTCGCACACACTGATGTCCCGAGGTGGGCAAAATCCAATGCCCACCGCTCAGACCTTATCCCCTTTGTGTACAAAGGGAGCAACCAGCCAAGTGTCCGCTCTAGCTTGCACCACAAGCCACTTGTCCTCTTTACCTAACACCTAGAGTGGACAACTCACTCTCTCTAGAAGCAGGCGCTCCCTTCACGAGGCCTCTTTGGCTGTATTTTCTGCATTTTCTCCTTCCCAACTCCATATCCAAGCTTGCTAGGGTGTTTTCCAAGCTTCCAAGAGTGTTTCCAGGTGGTGTTCACCCTCCCACACACTCCCAATGATTGAAATTCAGCAAAGCAGCTCTTACTTTTGCTGTAATTTTTGGTCTTTTTGTTGAAAACCCTAATTTCAGTCCTCCTTTCTCAAGTTGAACCATAGGGGAAGCTTTCCAGGGTTCCCTTCATCCTCTTGAAGACTTTTGTTATGAAGGATCGCGACAAATTAAAGAATTCAACACACGAAACGCTTCCATCGCGAAGACTTCCGCTGTCACCAACTCTACTTGCAATTTGGTAAGTTTTGATGCTTAAATATGGAAGCAAGTAGCAAGAGGGAGGAACCAGACTCCATGTTCACATATCCTGTGTAGTGTTCTCTTGTCCCACGTGCTCTCTTGCAGATTGTTGCAGATTTTTGCATGGCATCTTTATGGACTTGCTTGCTGTTTTCATGCTTGCCTAACCAATGTGTAGTTCCGGGTAAGGGGACGCCTGCCTGTGAACCGTGCGTGTAACTGTCTGCCAACATGGTTATGTGGCATGTGACAGGTGGTAAGTATTGGTCATAAAACCTAGCTTTAGGAATTAGCACTAATTTATAAGTTAGTGTGTACACGCTTCATTAAGTTTTGGGCGACCAAAACTCACTTATAAGTTATGACCAGTCTTGTGTTCGCACACACTGATGTCCCGAGGTGGACAAAATACAATGCCCACCGTCCAGACCTTATCCCCTTTGTACAAAGGGAGCAACCAGCCAAGTGTCCGCTCTAGCTTGCACCACAAGCCACTTGTCCTCTCTACCTAACACCTAGAGTGGACAACTCACTCTCTCTCTAGAAGTAGGCGCCCCCTTCATGAGGCCTCTTTGGCTGTATTTTCTGCATTTTCTCCTTCCCAACTCCATATCCAAGCTTGCTAGGGTGTTTTCCAAGCTTCCAAGAGTGTTTCCAGGTGGTGTTCACTCTCCCACACACTCCCAATGACTAATATTCAGCAAAGCAGCTCTTATTTTTTCTGTAATTTTTGGTCTTTTTGTTGAAAACCCTAATTTCAGCCCTCCTTTCTCAAGTTGAACCATAGGGGAGCTTTCCAGGGTTCCCTTCATTCTCTTGAAGACTTTTGTCGTGAAGGATTGCGATAAATCGAAGATTTCAGCACACCAAACACTTCCATCGCGAAGACTTCCGCTGTCACCAACTCTACTTGCAATTTGGTAAGTTTTGATGCTTAAATATGGAAGCAAGTAGCAGGAGGGAGGAACCAGACTCCATGTTCACATATCCTGTGTAGTGTTCTCTTATCCTACGTGCTCTCTTGCAGATTGTTGCTATAAAAGAGTACATTGGGCTCACTTACGCTTATTGTGAGGAATCCTCGCGGTAGAGACGTCTACCAAGCGCGTTGGACCCTATTTCTAGGAGTAGCTCTATGTGGCAAGCAACTTGGTGGTATGGGATCCCAAGGTGTGCTATGGTGATGGCTCAGAGACTCTCAAAGGTCTTCTTAGGAGAAAAAAGTGTATATATTTGTGAATTCTAGTTTACGAATCTTTCTTCTTGGGAATCCAATTTTGTACCCTCTTGTGCTAGGTCTAGGAATGCCATTGGATAATAGATAAGGTATTAGAGTATGGGTCTTGTCTAGTTAAAACACTCAGCATTGATTCTTTTCCTTAATTAGGTGGAAGGCATTGGAGACGGAAATGAGGCTGGACATGCAGCGACTTTGGAAGAGGAACATGGGGAGAGATGATAGGTGCATTGCAGATCATGGAAAAGAGGTAATGTCTTTGTAGGTTTTCAATAATCACAAAAAAATCGAGATAGCAGGGCTTTACTGATTTTCAAATGTATGTTCTAGGTTGAGTTCAAAAGCTGCCACTGTGGTTATGGCAAAGTAGCCATAAAAAGAGTTTGTGAATACCCATGGTTTATTCTTTGGAGATCCTGCTTGCTTTCATCTTGAATGCAACTACATAAAGCTGTAGAAACATTTTAGCAATAAGAACGTATGGGCACGGGTTTCATTCCTGTGACGAGTGCACTTTTTGCTTGACATTTCCGACGTGGATATGGCTTAGGCATGCCATACACAAAACATCCCTTGCACATCCTCCATCTAGTAAACTTTGGGGTCCACAGTATCCATTGGTGCAGCTGCTGGCCATCACGTCCGCCCTCCCTTTACTAAGGGAGTGCCATGTCAGCAAGCTGAGTGTGTGGGTGCTCCCTTCTGAACCCAACCTCAGTGTCACATTTTGGAATAGAAAATTATTTTTGAAAGAAAATTCTAAAAGAATTTTGGGAGTTCAATAACTGTAATCATGCATGTTTTGATTTGAAGGGCTTAAGCATGGAGGGAATTTTGATGCTATGATGGTGAATGGCATGCCCCTTTTACCACGTGACTTTGGGGCAGGTGTGGTGGAATACTTTTAGGAGCACTCTAGGACAGCCATCCCATATGCATAAGGAGGTGCCTTGGGATTTACATTAATTATTCCTGGCTTAGATGAGTCCCTGTCTTTGCTCGATGTTTCAGGCTGGGTTCACAAGCATCTGGGGGGCCTAACCAGGTGAGTGGACAGGTGGACGAGGGAGGGACTTCCTCCCTTATGTTCACATGCGGATTTTGAAAAAACGATGCTGCTATGTCACAGTATGAGTCAGCGAAGTGTAAGCTGTCAGACAGCCAACCTATGGATGCTTGACAAATGCACTTTTGGCTTATGGCTGTGTGATGGAGGGCTTGGACCTGCAGCTGCAGGATACGAAATGCTACTTCTGTGTTTTCCACGTAGGAAATTGGTGATGGTGCAGCGTTATGGGGTGCATTTGATTGTGAAATCACTTGCATATCCACCTTTTGGCAAACCAATAAGAGGGCACCTGGGGCTGCTCATCTGTTTACTTGTGTGCTGCATCCTCAAAGATAGCAGCAGGCTTGCCATTCTTCTGGGTGCCAGCTGCAGGATGCTTTTCAGGTGCTTAATGTTCTGCAGCTATAAAACTACGTTATCTACAACAATTCTTTTCAATGCTGCCAATGGGAGTGTGAAATCATGGATTCCTCGATGCCTATGTCTAGTGTCGAAAAATCAACTTTTACACTTGACAGCTCTAAGCTTAACGGAGACAGGTATTTGGTATTTGGGGAGTGTTTGCATGTACCTTATCTAAACCCGACAGGAGCAGAGAAGATTCCACTAGAGAAAGATATGGTAGTCATTGGTTTAAGCCTTGGGAAGGGATGTATTCCATCATCTATATGGATAATAGAGAAACATGGACAAGCTAGTCCATCTGTTTGGGGCGTGAAGAACTCAAGATTAGTACTAAAATCTTGCACAAGGTCATGGTACAGCTAGCAAGCCTCAAATGGCAGAGTCTGGAAAATCAAGATCATGAGCTTTGTTTAACTCGTGAGAGTTTGATGGTTACTCTAGTTTATGACTCTACCACCCCCCCCCCCCTTTTTCCCTTTTCCCTTCTTAAGACATCTCTTGGTGATTATCATACCCCTTGGTGGTTTTCTAATGCTCTAGTATTCTATGCAACAAGTTTATACTCTTCTTCTTCACAAAGTCATACCTGCTAACAGTCTAGAATGTAGAATTGATTGAATGTAGTTGTTGTTGATTTGTTTTCAGGCTCGTTTTCCATTTTTGGATGAGGACGTGATTCAGTCACTCTTAGACATACCCCTGTGGGATATTGTTGATCTCAGGCAACCTTCAGGACAAGGTGACAAGAAGATCCTTAGAGAGGTATGATGGTCCAAGGAACAGTTCTAATTGGGTGGAAAAACAATGAAGTTTTGGCTCTTATCAATGATGCATATTTTTTGCAGATTGCTTTGGTTTTAGGCCTCAAATCCGCTGCATCTTTGCCAAAGCGTGCCATCCAGGTTGGTTTTGTGCACTTGCAGCGCATCAAGCTACACAGTTTTCATTTTATGCCTGTGTACTCACACTATGTATGAACTTACTGAAGGGAGACTTTGTATTCAGTTTGGTAGCCGTATAGCCCGGGAATCAAATCGGAGAAATTTCGGTAGCAACCGTGCAGCTAATCAGGCATCAGCAGGCAGTGCAACTCTTCATTACCTTCAGAGACAGGTGACAATTTAACATCTACCACAGTGAAATAATTTCATAATTGTTTCATGTTCACTTCAACCATTTTGATATCACAAGCTTTTAGCATTGAAAGGCTCCACATGTGCATGTATACAGTTGAGGCGCATACTAGTGCATATATTTGTAGAAAGCATAGTAGTGATGAATAAAAGAGGATCTTATGTTATTAGTCAAAGCAGCGGGAAGTGCTCTTGAGCGTAACTTCTTGGGATCCTGTGACAGGATTATATTACCGAAAAGAAGTAAGCATCAGATAGGTTTTGTTTGCTTAGTCTGATGGATATTTGTGAAGCAGGCAGGAGACCACGCCACCATTACCTAGACCTTACTATCAAGTAAGAATTCATTGTCAACAACAACTATGTCAACTTATTTTGTAACCTCCCAAGGCCTATGATATCTAAAAAATTGTGTAGGCTGGATACACAACCTTCCTGGCCCATGCGATGGGGGGTGGGGAGTTGGATGAACAAGATTGCATGGGCAGGCTGGATGGGCCTCCGCTGATTGGCAGGGGTTGGTTGTGTATCCAGCCTTACAAATGAAGGCATGGCTAATCAATGGGGTTTTTTGCTATCATTCATATTTTGCATAACTTTTTTGATCAGGTCTCTGCCTAATCTGGCAATCTCAAATACACCAAATGTGAAACTTCAAGGTAACATTGATGTCTTGGTGTATACAGAAAGGCAATTATTGCTCAAACAGTACAAATTGTCGATGGATGGATGCCCTCCATGCAGGTCTGTCCGCCTGGACAGGTTGCACTCCAAGGGTTGTTCACACAGCCAGGCAATGAATAGCACTCAACTACTGCTGCACTTTTCATATGACTTAGCTAGATGGGTATCCCTCAAAGGTGGGAGTGACCTGGCATAAGTATGGCATGACAAACACTCATAAGGCGGCGTGCCTTTTTGGTGGCAAATGATGGCTTGACAACACACGTGAAGACCTTACCATAAATTTCACTTCTTAGCTTCACAATATCTCATACTAGTTTAATTTCTTTTGCAACTTCCTCTTTCCTTGTTTCTATAATTATGAATTTACTTGGCGTATGGAGAGTGATTTAGGCCAAAGCTGTATTCTTGCTCTTTGCAATAGCAACAATTGTTGAATCCTTTGTTGGGCTGGGGTTTACAGCAACAGCAGCAGCACACACCCACACACAGAGTTTGGCAACTACACAGTTGTGAGAGAGAGAAGCACACAACTTGATACTGATTGCATTGGATAATGAGTGGTGCAAGTACAATGTGATAAGTACACCCAACAATATGAAATAAGAGGGTGTTCACAAGTTGGGAAAAAAATGTCGTATTGAGAGAAAGTGCTCCAGCTATTATGTTTGTTCACATAGATCACTGCCTACTAAGTGTGTTCACATAGATCACTGCCTATATGGTATATGTCTACAGACCCCCTAGGAGTGATGATGTGAACATGTACAAGGATATGGCCAGCCAATCTTCGAAAGGCAATAAGCCCAAAGCTCTATGGAAATCTTTGAATTTTCACGGTCTATCCTTGAAAGGAAATAAGCACAAAGCTTTACGGAAATCTTTGATTTTTTCATGATGAAGCACCTTCATGAACAAACCTGCAACGTTGTGTGTCGACACAGACCAAGTTGATGTCTCTTGCAGAGAGCCTCTCTGTGACATAATGATAGTGCATCTCAATGTGCTTAGAGCGAGCATGAAACAGTGGGTTCCTCACAAACTGTCAATGCACTCTGACTATCACTAAAGATGAAAGCGGGGAACAACTATCCAACACTCAAACCAGTAGGTGCTATACACATTCAATTGTCGTTGTAAAAGCTACCTCGTACCCAACTTCACAGCTTGAATTGGTCACTGTTGGCTCCTTCTTGTTAAGCCATGATATAAATGAATCACCAAGATGAAAGAAAAAGCGGCTATTGGATATCCTAGTGTCGTAACATTCTGTTCTGTTGAAATCATTTTAGGCGTGCAACTTTTACTCACTCCCCTCCTACGATAGAACAATCCAAGGAATTGAGTGCCTTGTCAGTAATGAAAAACTCAATTGACAGTCTACCAATGCCTAGTACTTGGGCAATGCATAAATCTACTCCACTAAGACACCCCATATTGTATGTTTGGCCTTTTGTTGCATGGAGAAATCAAGCATCCAGTAGCTTGTTGGTATAATGTCTGCCCAAAAGGCTTTCCAAAATCTTGAATGCTAAGCTTGACACTTGTTTCAACTAGTGTAGCCACAGGCTTACAATCCTCAAGACAACCTTTTCAGCAGTCTGTATATATACTTTGACCTCATCAGGACAATCCCTTTATCTCACACTGTAAAAAATGAATGCCCAAATAGTAATGCAATAGGCCCAAGTCATAACATCTCAAAAGAAGCCTGTAATTCAACCTTAAAAGTTAAAATCTTCTCAACATTAGGACCTGTGAGTAGCATGTCATCAACGTATAGAACGATGATGACTACCAAATCCTCTCTAGTCTGCTTGACATAGAGAGTTCTCTTTGTTGGACTATTACAAGTAGGCGTGTATCTTCCCATACCATGCTTTGGAAGCCTACTAAAGGCCATACAAAGCTTCTTTAACCTGCACTCTTTGGCCTCTTGACCCTTTTGAACAAAACAATGAGGTCAAGATACGTAAACCTTCTCACACAAATTAATGTCCATGAAGGCGGCTTTAATATCCAAGTGATGCACACATCCCATCCATGATGTGTTGCCATAGCAATAATATACCTAATGGTGCCATATGAGAAGTGGGGGCAAAGGTCTCATCATAGTCTATGCCATTCTAATGAGCATGACTCTTTGAAACATGCATGGCTTTGTTGCGATCAACACTACCATCTGCTTTGCGCTTAAGCTTGTAAACCCACATTGTACCAATGGCTTTCTTGCCATGAGACAAATCAGTAAAATACCAAGTGTCATTTTTTCAAGATCGAGTCATGCTCATCCTTCATGGCACGCAACCACTAATCATCTTCCTATGGTTCGTCAAAGGAAACAAATTCCTCTTCATTACATGTGTAGGCAATGAGAGCATGATCCACATAATAACCGGATGCATAATGAGAACTTGCAGGTGTCCATCTGGTGTCACGTAATGTATCGAACAACCATCTAGGCACCTGTCTAGACTCTTGAATGGTTGTATGTTCCTCATCCACCATGTCTTCCATCATAGCCTCATCAATGGCCTAATCTGTGGGCTATAAAACGGTTTAAATTTGAACCAAAGATGGCTAATTTGCGGCTATTAGTGGTTGATTTTCAGCATCTTGTTGAGCACTAGAATGCTCCACATGTGGTTGTCCCAAATTGTACAAGAGAAGTAGTGTATCAAAGAGATTTTATCAACATACAACTTGTTTTTTTCATGAAAGCATAGGCTAAACTAAGTACTCAATGAAAACCACATCTCTACTCACCAAAATCCACTTTACAAACTATATCCCATAAAAGTGCATTTAATTGCCTTATTATCAAGCTTATTATAGTGTTGCTGAGGCAGAAGAGCATAAGCGAGACACCCAAACTCACGCATGTTAGCCACTGAGGGCTTTCTTCACCGTGCAACGTGCCATCTCCATAAGAGACTTATTTTTCCTCTCTGCTACACTGTTTTGTTGTGGTGTGTAGGGGCAATATGCACTGGTGTTTTATGCATGTTAGACGTGTATGCGTTACTCTTTCGACATGTATACTCCCCCCTTTATCTATACAAAGGGTGCCAACTTTACATTTTGACACATTTTTAGCCATAGAAAGAAAGTTTCTAAAGCATGTAAAAACCTCTTTTGTTTCATGAATGATCTCATGAATGTTGGTTGGTTGCTCGTGAAGGTCTTTAATCTTCATCAAGTACTCATCCATAGAGTCTCTCTCATCCAAATGCACATGTCCAGCTGCTTCTTCAAACAGGCCAAGTGCCTCATTGCATACTTGATGAAGCACTGCAAGTGTATCCCAAACCATCTTAGCTACCAAACATGCACGAATGTAACCAATGCATGAGCTGGGGCATCTCGAATATCCCACCTTTATTGGTGTTGAGGAGGTGTAGCTGACCATGGGATGAGAAAAACAACACAGATCAAGGAGAGAGTGATGACGAACAAGGTGTGGGAAGCGGCACGCTAAGACGTGCGACAATGGGAATCCGAGTTTGCTCGCAAGGGTGACATGGCTGTGCACGGAGTGAAATTGAAGTGGTGACCATCAGCAGGATGTTGACCAAAGCTTTGATACCAAATTTTGGGCTAGGGTTTGCAGCAGTTGCACACACCCGCACATAGAGTTCTGCAAATGCGCAGTTGTGTGTGTGGAGAGAGAGAGAGAGAGAGAGAGAGAGAGAGAGAAAATAAGTTGTGCTAGTATAAAATTTATCATTATGAACTACAATCCACTTGAAGTCTTATTTCCACATCTTTCTAATGACCCAAACTTATGTTTCATATGTGACACACTTAAATATATATCCTTCAACTCCATTTTTACAACCCTCCTTAGAAACAATAGTGGAGAGCTTTGATCTTTCTAAGTTCCATGCAAAGCTCATGGAATGCAAAGATTAATTACCACCAAAGTATTATGACATTCGAACTAGTGCAGTATTGGTAACAACTTACATTCAATATGAAGGTAGTATTAGTAAGAGCCTACAAATGTTCCATTTGAAGAAATTGCAAATGCAAAACATGGATAGATTATACCTTTGACGGTATATGTTGAAGTGATAACAAAATAACAAAGATGCTCCAACATTAAGTATAAGATAAGAGGTTGAGTATTATAAAAGCATCCTAAATAGGCATAGGGTCAATTAAATGGTCTAGTAGTGGAACTCAACTGTGACAAATATTTAAAAAGTCTAAGGTGCCATAAGAAGTTGAAGCATGACCATTAACATACCACTATTTTGCAACAAGGTTGCAATGAAAAGTATTAGGCACCATCACATCTCATACATGTATTTTATTTACTAAAGCAATAAAGGTGTTAGGCACAAACACATCTCATGCATGCATTTCCACCTTGGCCTTTTCATTCATTGTGCTATCCATAAACTTTTCATTAAACAAACATCAAAAAATACACTATTACATTGATAGTTTCAAACAAAAACTTCATTGAGGCCAAACATAGCATAAAATCACATTGTTATATGATAGTTTCAAGCAAAGACTTCATTGAGGCCAAAGAAATCACCTTGAGTCTTCTTTTTGTTGAGAGTGAACACTTGTCTAGACCCTGCAATTGAGGATCTTTGATGTTTCTCCAATTAGAGCCATAGTCACAAAAAACCCGTTTCTAACTTTTGACCTTGACTCTTCGAAATAGTTTCAAAAACCCTCGAAAACCTCTACAGTACAATAAATTTTCCCAAATTTCAAGTTGCGTTTTCTTCCTCTCTCTTTTTTAAGTTTTCAGGTTTTTAAGGTTTTTTGACGTTGCCCTCTTGGTCCAAACACACCTTGGAACTTACAATAGGCGGTTGCAAGGGAAAATCATGTCCATGTGCAACTCACCTTGGTCTAAACACCTCAAAATTGAATGAAAATCATGTCCCTGTGTAACTCCCCTTGGCTACATACATATCCTAAATTGATGATTCTCCTATCCCACTGAAAAATGCTTAGAGAACTATCTTCTAATGACCCATGGCTTGCCCTTCGTTGCATCCGTTCGAAACCTTCGAAATGTATGTATATGTATGTATATATATACTTATGTATACATACATACATATATATTTAAACGATCTTTCGTAGCACTGGATTCGTCCATTTGAAACCTTCGAAACGTATGTATATGTATGTATGTATATACATATTTATATGTATGTATGTATACATACATACATGTATATCATTTTTCGAAACCTGCGGTTTTTTTAGCGGCGAACAAAACCTTTCGAAAAAAAACCGAAACTTTCGAAACCTCGAAACGTTTCTTATGACTATAATTAGTGTAGACGTACTCTCTCTCTCTCTCTCTCTCACACACACACACACACACACACACACCCTCTTTCTTTACTTTCACATACACACTTATTCTCATTTGGCTGCACTACATCAAAGATTACATGCTTTTGTGACTCATAATCGAGGCTTTGCTTGCTCGTATTGGAGGCATTTACAAATGTCACAATTATTTTGTGAAAATATTTATTTATGCTGTTGTAGGTAGCCAAGTTTTTACCAATGAGATTTGATGATGAAGACTTTCTCGATGACTTTGTTACCAATGTTGGTGATGGCTCCCTTGACAAAGCCCACAACACATGAAAGCACGTGGAAATGATAGGTACATGTGAACTAGCCCTTGATTTACACTGTTTTTTTTAAAGCACTAAGGTCTCCTTTTTCTCTTCACAATGTCCGTTGGCAACCGGGACAATTGAGTAAAGGTGGTCAAAATGCTATAGCACTGGTGCTTATTCACCTCAGCTTCTGTATCTTCTTCTTATCTTTTGCCTTGAAATAGCATCTCACTGTTGTAAAATTTCTCAAAAGTGTTCTCTCTCAATCCCTAAGTCTAAACTGTCATAGACTAAACTAGATACACCACATCCTAGCCACCATGGTTGTGATACCATGTTGGAAGACATAGATCTAGGCTAGGCTATGGAGGATCAAAACTAACTAACTTCATAGTTAAGTGATTAAGAGAACTAGAAGGCTTGATAAATTATGTAATTAACAATGGATTAATTGGAGATAAAATACACAATAATCATCTTGCATTAAAATTGATCCAAGTACATCCTTAGGCTTGATAAATTATGTAATTAACAATGGACTAATTGGAGACAAAATACGCAATAATCATCTTGCATTAAAATTGATCCAAGTACATCCTTTTATAGCTCTCATGGAGCTTCCAAATCACAATTTATGTGCACCCTTGCACCATCTTTATTGACACATGGATGGTGCAAGGGTGCACATAAATTGTGATTTGGAAGCTCCATGTGCTACTTTTTTTACCATTGATTTCACCTTTTGCAAGTTACCATATAAATCAACCTTTGATCTTAATCCCTTAGTATTTCTTCTTCCTTCCTAATGTGTATGCTCTACCCTTGTTGTATCCTCACATATTGCTATTTTAAAAGCTTCTTCTAGTTTTGAAGAGGTGTCAATGGTCGAAGATGTAGATAGTGAAGAGACATGTCCATGAGCTTTACAGCTAGAGATATATTTTGGGAGGTAGATTGTGGGAGGCCTTTGGGAGGAAGGAAGTTTATCGAGGCTACATCGTGTAGTGTTGGCGTAGAAATGTTTGAAGCAAGGCCTCAACTCTTGGGTTGTGATTGGTTTGGTCCCATATGGTGGTCCAAAAATGTTTGGTGCGATAATGTATGATCCCTAGATCTAAAGGTGGTACTAGAGATTGGGAATCATTTTTGCTTGTTACATCTTCAGTGGTGAGGTGTTTATTGTGATTATGAAGATAGTCAAAGAAGAGCAAGTGGAAGAAGCTTGTCTTGTTTGAAGATCTAGGGAGTTCCTGCTCATTCAAAGCGAATCAAGCCGATAAGTTATACCATGGACTAGGCTTGTGCCCCCACCATGGTCTCCCCATCTAGAGATGTACTTGGAAGAATTTGATGGAGAGGTTATGGTGCATGCACAGTGTCATACTTTGGCATGTAGTAAGCGACTATGTTCGAGAAGAACCATGTGCCGTGCTGCTTGAAGCATATGGACTAATTAGCTTCTAATATCTTTAGTGTACTTATGTTACTTGTGCAAGGATTATGTCCTTAGGTTTAGGCAAGTGCACAAATTCTTTATCTGAAGTGTTTAGCTAAGAAGTGGAATGACTCAAGCTTAAATAACGACTAATTAAGGGACATAAGTTAAAATAAAATAAAGAGCAACAGGCTTTAGAAGATTTTTGGATTTTTTAGAACACGCTTTAAAGAGTTGATTTTTTAGAACACTCTTTGAAGAGTTGATTTTTTAGAACACACTTTGAAGAGTTGATTTTTTAGAACACACTTTGAAGAGATTGAGAGTGGGTGTGGTGTAGATGGTGAGAGAAAGAAAAAAAATCATAAGACTATTCCCTTGTTAAGCTTGGTTGGTGGTGCCAATGAAGACTAGGTAGAAAATTTTGGATCTGCAAGGCTTGTAGGCATCAATGCGTGAAGAAAATGCATTCCAACCCACATTTTAATGCGCCTTGAAGCTTGACTTGCCCAGAAGGTTATCATTCTTTTTTTGTTGTGTGGCTGTCTTTTTGTCTTTTCTTTTTCATCCGGCCTTTTTGCTGTGGCCATCTTTGCTTTACTTCTTCATGAGTCCACCTTTTCTATTTTTATGTCTTCAATGCTCTCCTGTCTTTCTTACTATTTCTTTGTTTCGGTGTCCTGGTTCTTCCTTGTTCTTTTTCTTTCACTCTTTTCTTGTTTTTTTCTTTTTCTTTCTACTTCGTTGTCTTTGTTTCAGTTGTCGTCTACGTTGTTGTTGCTGAGAGTGTTTCTTTCTTCTTCTTCTTCTTCTTCTTCGTCTTCTTCGTCTTCTTCTTCTTCGTATCCTCCTTCTCTTCCCGCTTTTTCTCCTTCTCCTTCTTCTTATTTTTCCCTTTCTTCCTTCTCTTCTCCTCCTCTTTCTTCCTCTTCTCTCTTTCTTCTTCTTTTCCCCTCTCTTCCTTCTCTTGTCCTCCTCTTTCTTCCTTTTCTCTCCTTCCGTCTCCTTCTCATTCTCCTTCTCTTCCTCTTCCTTCCTTTTTCCTCTTCTTTATCTTCTCCTTCCTTTTCTTTCTCAAGTGCTACACTTCTAAATCTTGTAATTGCATTTCTATGAAATGCAAATGCAAGTTTAAGTTTGAATTTTCGTATTAGGGAGTTTGGAAAATTCCACTTATTTTGGAAAAATCCAATTTGTATGCATGAAATTAATTTTGGTAATTTCGATGATTTTGATAATTTCATTAAATTTGGTTCTCCTCTTCTGCAAGGAGCTTATCTTTAAGAACATGTAAAATAAGAATATTTCTTAGCAATTCTGGTATAAACCTTTACATGATTGCATAACTCTAAAAAACATGCATTAGTATTGTAACAATCTTCTAGATATTGAAGTTCAAGGTTGATCGAAATCATATAGGTGGTGTTTATAAACATCGTTTATATTGGAACACAAATTCAAAAGAACCATTCCATTCTCAACATTCTAAAAAAACAAGCTAAAAGAACATTAAACCAACATATACTATCAACCAAACAAAAACTACATGCTCTATGCCATTAATGGAGACAATCCATGTGATGTCTCTAGCCTTCAAGTTCATCGCATCCTTCTAGTCATTGCAAACTCCCTTGAGATTTTGCACATACATTTGGAGGAATCTTGATATTCTATGGAATTTTCTGTCCCTTTGTGACCCATGCAATTATTACTGAGTCCACAAGTTCCCAACAGATTGCATCTTTCTTATTACACATCCAATATTTTTTCCAACAATCTGCATAAACCTCAGCATCACTTGCATTCTGCCTTTTACTACTGGTGCCTAATACTGTATTGAAACTTTCTTATAGTTCTCAGATGTCTTGTTCACATCAACATTGCTTTGAGCTACACCTAGCCAAATTAGGTAGATTGGCTCTGCTAGTCAAACAAGGACAAAGTCTCCCTTTCTAACATCAATCATAGGTTGAAATGCTTCCTAAGGTCTTTTCCTTAGAGGACAACAATAGTGGTCATTAAATTCTTGTAGACCCAAGAAATCATCATCAACATTTTCATTGATGTCTACTACACCTGTTCGTGGCCAAAATGTTTCATATAAACCTCCATCTTGGACATTAGATTTGCCTAGCTCCTCTATCATGTTTTTCCAGTACTCAATCACAAGACCAATATATCCTCTAGCAACCAACAAATGAAAGATATGCAAAAAATATTGATTCTTATTCTCTGATACACAATTATCTAACTGTAACATCAAGTTATCATGCAACCTCTTGAAATCAGTACCAAGTTCAATGCTATGTTGTTGTGATGCACAATGCACATCCATATCGTCTAGAGGCACCAAACAATTGGAGGGATGATGTTGATTGAGGGCCTTTCTATAATTAAATGCATTCAATAAATGTGATATTTGACCTCGACAGTTCATCATATGCAAGGTCTCCATGTTTTTTATTTTCACATCTTTCCAAGTTTCTAAAACACAAGGAAAGTGAACCAATTGTGAAATTAGGGTTAGATGTCCACTAGCCGATAGCGAAGTGTCCGTAATGACCATGCCCATGGATATCAATAGCACAAGTAATTGTAATGACTTATTTGTTTCCTTTGAGCACACCTTTAATCTTAGGATGGATGTTTTCTTCTGATCCATCTTATCATGAATTATGCACAAGTGTTTCTGAGGATTTAATTGTGATCTCAAACGCTATGCATAATACAGACTTCTACAACTAAGTTGTTTTGCAACATGTGGGCTTTTTGTTGTCGCATCAACCTATTCCATTCTTATTAGCGCTTAGAGGCCCCCCAACTAATCTTTGATGCCACTACATATAGTGCATTTTGAAAACTCACTTGTTTTGGAAAGGCTACCATGTTTGAACTCTGTATTCCAAATCCTACCAAAGGTTGATGTGGACATCTCTTTATGATTTAGTTGCTTCAATGTCATATTTACCTCATTCAAAATGTCCACATGTTTATTCACATCACATATCACTAGTTGCAATTCCCTTGAGCCATCTCTAAATGTCTTGCTCATGTGGGGCATCTGCTCATAATTGTTCTACACAAAATATTGAATTATTGCCTTGACCAACTTCGTATGATCCCACGATTTTCGGATAATTCCTTTGTTCCCATGCATAGCTCTTTGCATGCCATTCTCAAATTGACCCCTATATCGATAATATGATGTGGTCGGAATACCATGCATCTCATAACATGCCCTACTACATATCTCGATACCATGAAATGTGAACTTGTACTACCTTGTTCCTACTACATCCACATTGCATGCCATGTCCATGAAGTCATACACATAGTATGTGCGAGCCTGCAAAGTTATGCTCCCAATAATCTCTCAATAGATCTAACAATGCTTCATGTTTAGCTAATTGGCAACATTTCTTTCCACAACAATCAATGGTGGATACCTTTGTCATTGCCTCCATTTTGTTCATTTGGCATAGGAAATGGTAGTGTGATGTCACTATTGAAACAGTTCTCTACAGAGAGACTGACACATTGCCATATCCTAGTACCTCACCATGACATACATCATTAACATCAATTGCATGTACCCTCCCAATAGTAGCCACTGTCTCCATTGAACATCATCTTTACCCATTCACTGCGATGAAACTAAAGGGCCATTTCTCTTGTGAATAGACATGCAAGGAATGTTAACATATGCCCTTTTTACATTTTAATTGTGACTTGAATTTATGTTTAGATTCAAATGTATGTTCTGTTAGATGTTATTGAGACCACATCTTTTTCAATTGACCTTTTTTTTAGAGATATCCATTGATTTGAACATGTGACCAACACTTGGGGAGCCACCATAGATGTGGAGTAGTGACCTAACCGTGGTCATGTCCATGATTTAATCACCTATCCAAACATGTGGAGACTTGCCAATATTTGGTGATGTGGAGTAGTGAACTAACCGTGGACATGTCCATGATTTACTCACCTATCCAAACATGTGGAGACTTGCCAATATTTGGTAATTTGACCAAATCTCGTTCATCATCCCATACGTTTGCACACGTCTCCAAATCTTGGAGAATCCCCCTCCTCCCATAGATTTGGATATGACTGGGAAATAGATTGTTGTCAAGAGCTGGTTATATGTCCAAATGCAATCCTTTGGATGCCCCTAGAGATTTGGTCATATGGCCGAATCTTTGGGACTCTATGTCTTTGAGTATCCCCCAAATATGACCACATAGAGAAGATTTTGACAACCCATAGATTAAGTCACATGCCCAAAACTCATGGGCTCTCCAATTTTGTTAATGTGTTCAAAACTGTGGACTATCCAAGATTTGGACATATGAGAAAATTTTTGTGGAGGAATTTGGACCGTGAATAGGCAATAAGATGGAGCTCCAAGATTTTGCCATAAGACCAAATCTGTAGGCTCCACAAGTTTTGGCCATATGCGATCAAATGTTGGATAGTCCAAAGATTTGGTCATATGATCAAAACGTAGAGACCAAATCTATGAGCTCTCAAAAATTTGGCCACATGACCAAATCTATGGGCTTTGCAAGATTTTGGTCATTGAATTCCATAAGTTTTGGTCATGTGTGGCCAAATCTTGGCGGAATTTTCTCCAATGAATAAGCTGCAAGATTTAGCCATGTGACCAAATCTGCTGGTATCACAAGTTTTGGTCATGCAACCTAGCATTTGGTAGTCTAAAGATTTGGTTATATGATAAAAAAAATTGGGCACAAAATCTATGGTTTCTCCTTGATTTGGCCACATGACCAAATCTATGGGCTCATCACGTTTGGTCATGTGACCA